>NW_027315724.1:16940882-17464093 GCF_026437365.1 Eucyclogobius newberryi | reverse complement strand
GGAACATATTGTCAATCCATTTACTCACATCTGTAACCAATCTTTTAAAACAGGAATTGTTCCTAACCAAATGAAAATAGCAAAGGTTATTCCCTTGTACAAAGGCGGTGACAAACATTTGACTTGTAATTATCGACCCATTTCTTTACTTTCACAATTTTCAAAAATATTAGAGAAATTGTTTGTTAAAAGATTAGATAACTATGTTGAAGCCAACAATATATTAAATGAGTATCAGTTTGGTTTTAGAGCACACAGGTCCACAACGATGGCAGTAGTTAATCTGGTTGAAAATATTTCCCAATCATTAGATCAAAAACTCCATACAATAGGTTTATTTTTGGATTTACAGAAAGCATTTGATACAATTGACCACACAATCTTATTACAAAAATTGGAAAAATATGGCTTTAGGGGAAAAGCAAATTCGTGGTTAAATAATTACTTATCGGATCGATTCCAATATGTTCATCTGAAGGGAGCAGAGTCTAGTTGTCAGCGAATTAGTTGTGGGGTGCCACAAGGCTCTGTTTTGGGCCCAAAATTATTTTTATTATATATTAACGATATCCAAAAAGTATCTGATGTTCTTAATTTTATCTTGTTTGCAGACGATACCACAGTTTACTGCTCAGGTCATAATTTTAGTGAGTTGGTGAAGGTGATGGAGAGAGAACTGCATAAACTAAACAACTGGTTTGCATTAAATAAATTATCATTGAACTTAAATAAAACAAAATTTATGGTATTCAGTAACAAACATGTAGATAATGATATCAAAATCAAAATAAATAGTTATGAAATTGAAAGAGTCAATTATATTAAGTTTCTTGGAGTGATCATAGATTGCAAAATTTCATGGAAAACACATATACAAAATGTTCTGAAAAAAGTGTCAAAAATTATTGCAATTTTATACAAATTGCAGTATATTTTGAACAAAAATGCCTTATATTTACTTTACTGTTCTCTCATTACTCCATATTTAACATATGGTATTGAGATCTGGGGAAACACATACAAAACTAGAACCAAACCAATTTTCATTCTACAAAAAAAGGCCATTAGACTGATCAATCATGCATCTTATAACTCGCCGAGTCACCCTTTGTTCATTCAATCTAAGCTTTTAAAATTTTATGATTTGGTAGACCTGTATACTGCTAAATTTATGTATCTTGTTAAATGTAATCAAGTCCCTACATCATTGAGGATAAAGTTTGCCCAGAGGGAAAGTAAATATAATTTAAGGGGAACGTGTATATTTGACAGACCTTATGTGAGAACAACGCTGAGGGAACATTGTTTGTCAAGTAAAGGAGTTAAATTATGGAACAATTGTTGCGATGAATTAAAAAATGCCATTTCTTTATTTTTGTTTAAAAGGATCTTTAAGGAAACAATCATAGAAAAATATTTGGCAGAATGAAAATGCAGCTTTGTTATAAAACCTTGAATGCTTGTGGAGGATACTTGTGAGCAAACTGTCCAGTATTATGTAGTGTTGTTTTTGTTGATGAACTGTGGCTTATGAACTATAAAATGTCCACCAATGTTGAGCGTTTGAGAGAAGGGTAGGCACAATAAGCTTTGGCTTCTGCCTACACCTGGTCAAAAAACATTAATGTATCTCGAATTTAGTTTTGTGCTTGAATGTTGAGCACCTTTTGATTTGTTTTTGACCAAACCACATTAAAAAAAAAAAAAAAAAAAAAAAAAAAAAACTTTGAGTTTGTAGCACATTCTTTATTTTTCACAGATACTTTGTGAAAATACAACGGCCGTTTACCTTTGAATACATTTGTGTCATTAAAGTTAATTAGCATTTAAACGGTGTAATTGTGATGATGCGTTACAAGGTCACGCAGCAGCAGAATAATGCATACATTAAGAAGCTGGTGTCTGGAGCAGGAATAAAGCCGTTTATTCCAAATAAAACAATTGTATGGTGTATAAGATCATGCAATTTAAAAGGAGTGTAGTTTTAAAATATATAAGAAGAGGTAGAAAATGGATGGATATTTCTTTTAACGCACACCCTTTAATACGCAATACATTTGTCTTTTCTCATTAGTCTTCATTTTTACATCCACGCGTTCATTAAACTTCTTTAGTTTTAATTGAAATTCAAACTCAAACTTGTGGAGAAGCGATTCCACGTCTTTAGCCATTAAAACGCCTTAATCGGTTAAACTTAGACATGATTAAAGCCGTACTGTGAAACATTCAAGGCTTAAATTTGTGAAGTGCCACAGTTTCCTCCACAAACGAGAAAATATCCAGTCTAATTCAGCACAAAAACTGCCAGCTATAGTTTAGATCGGAGTCTTTTAGTCGTATCGTCAGTTCGTGGGTCGATTTCAGGCTTTCAATTTGCGTTTGAATGTGAACTTTGCACAGAATCACTTTATTAGAAACACAAATCTCACTTGTCAGTAAAATCACATTTAGATATTTTTCTCAAATCGTGCAATCGAAATGTGTCATTGTGACGGGCCAAGAGTCAACTATTAACATAACTCATAACTGAATAAGTTATCTGGACATTACAAACGCCGCATTATTAAACAAAAACGACAACATGTTCAATACATTTAAATTGTGAATATTCTACATCTAGTAGTCGCTGGCCACAATATTTCAACCTTTATTTGCTTAAAAACACATTTTAAAAGTCATAAATAATCGTTTGACCCGTCGACTACTAAAATAAATCACTGGTTACGAAACATTTCCCTTCGCTGCGTTCAGCCGAACACTCACTATAATCCAGTCATTCACGGCTATTTAAACCGTCCACCGCAAAATGAGCTGCGCTTGCAACGAAAAGAAACACAAACACACGAGTCCAAAGTGTATTCCTGGTTCTCGGTTTGTGGGATCAGCGAAAAAAGATCCCGGCTCAGTCCAGAGTCCGGACCAGAAACCGATACTTTCCGACGAGGACGAACGCCGCCAATCGATGGCAACGAGGCGTCTAACGGTGCCTGAGTAAAACAAACGGGCCTGTGCTTACGGCTGAACTCTAATGAGCAGAGAGAGGGCTTTTCAACTGAAGTCTAAAGAGGAGAGAGAGGGCTTTTCAACTGAAGTCTAAAGAGAGAGAGAGAGGGCTTTTCAACTGAAGTCTAAAGAGGAGAGAGAGGGCTTTTCAACTGAAGTCTAAAGAGAGAGAGAGAGGGCTTTTCAACTGAAGTCTAAAGAGAGAGAGAGAGGGCTTTTCAACTGAAGTCTAAAGAGGAGAGAGAGGGCTTTTCAACTGAAGTCTAAAGAGGAGAGAGGGCTTTTCAACTGAAGTCTAAAGAGAGAGAGGGCTTTTCAACTGAAGTCTAAAGAGAGAGAGAGGGCTTTTCAACTGAAGTCTAAAGAGAGAGAGAGAGGGCTTTTCGACTGAAGTCTAAAGAGGAGAGAGAGGGCTTTTCGACTGAAGTCTAAAGAGGAGAGAGAGGGCTTTTCGACTGAAGTCTAAAGAGGAGAGAGAGGGCTTTTAGACTGAAGTCTAAAGAGGAGAGAGAGGGCTTTTAGACTGAAGTCTAAAGAGAGAGAGAGGGCTTTTCGACTGAAGTCTAAAGAGGAGAGAGAGGGCTTTTCGACTGAAGTCTAGAGAGAGAGAGAGGGCTTTTCGACTGAAGTCTAAAGAGGAGAGAGAGGGCTTTTAGACTGAAGTCTAAAGAGGAGAGAGAGGGCTTTTAGACTGAAGTCTAAAGAGGAGAGAGAGGGCTTTTAGACTGAAGTCCAAAGAGGAGAGAGAGGGCTTTTAGACTGAAGTCTAAAGAGGAGAGAGAGGGCTTTTCGACTGAAGTCTAAAGAGGAGAGAGAGGGCTTTTCGACTGAAGTCTAAAGAGGAGAGAGAGGGCTTTTCGACTGAAGTCTAAAGAGGAGAGAGAGGGCTTTTAGACTGAAGTCTAAAGAGGAGAGAGAGGGCTTTTAGACTGAAGTCTAAAGAGGAGAGAGAGGGCTTTTCAACTGAAGTCTAAAGAGGAGAGAGAGGGCTTTTAGACTGAAGTCTAAAGAGGAGAGAGAGGGCTTTTAGACTGAAGTCTAAAGAGGAGAGAGAGGGCTTTTAGACTGAAGTCTAAAGAGGAGAGAGAGGGCTTTTAGACTGAAGTCTAAAGAGGAGAGAGAGGGCTTTTAGACTGAAGTCTAAAGAGGAGAGAGAGGGCTTTTCAACTGAAGTCTAAAGAGGAGAGAGAGGGCTTTTCAACTGAAGTCTAAAGAGGAGAGAGAGGGCTTTTAGACTGAAGTCTAAAGAGAGAGAGAGAGGGCTTTTCGACTGAAGTCTAAAGAGAGAGAGGGCTTTTCGACTGAAGTCTAAAGAGGAGAGAGAGGGCTTTTCAACTGAAGTCTAAAGAGGAGAGAGAGGGCTTTTAGACTGAAGTCTAAAGAGAGAGAGGGCTTTTAGACTGAAGTCTAAAGAGGAGAGAGAGGGCTTTTAGACTGAAGTCTAAAGAGGAGAGAGAGGGCTTTTAGACTGAAGTCTAAAGAGGAGAGAGAGGGCTTTTAGACTGAAGTCTAAAGAGGAGAGAGAGGGCTTTTAGACTGAAGTCTAAAGAGGAGAGAGAGGGCTTTTAGACTGAAGTCTAAAGAGAGAGAGGGCTTTTAGACTGAAGTCTAAAGAGGAGAGAGAGGGCTTTTAGACTGAAGTCTAAAGAGGAGAGAGAGGGCTTTTAGACTGAAGTCTAAAGAGGAGAGAGAGGGCTTTTAGACTGAAGTCTAAAGAGGAGAGAGAGGGCTTTTCAACTGAAGTCTAAAGAGGAGAGAGAGGGCTTTTCAACTGAAGTCTAAAGAGGAGAGAGAGGGCTTTTAGACTGAAGTCTAAAGAGAGAGAGAGAGGGCTTTTCGACTGAAGTCTAAAGAGAGAGAGGGCTTTTAGAATGAAGTCTAAAGAGGAGAGAGAGGGCTTTTCAACTGAAGTCTAAAGAGGAGAGAGAGGGCTTTTAGACTGAAGTCTAAAGAGAGAGAGAGGGCTTTTCGACTGAAGTCTAAAGAGGAGAGAGAGGGCTTTTAGACTGAAGTCTAAAGAGGAGAGAGAGGGCTTTTCAACTGAAGTCTAAAGAGAGAGAGGGCTTTTAGACTGAAGTCTAAAGAGGAGAGAGAGGGCTTTTAGACTGAAGTCTAAAGAGAGAGAGAGGGCTTTTCAACTGAAGTCTAAAGAGGAGAGAGAGGGCTTTTCAACTGAAGTCTAAAGAGGAGAGAGAGGGCTTTTAGACTGAAGTCTAAAGAGGAGAGAGAGGGCTTTTAGACTGAAGTCTAAAGAGAGAGAGGGCTTTTAGACTGAAGTCTAAAGAGGAGAGAGAGGGCTTTTAGACTGAAGTCTAAAGAGGAGAGAGAGGGCTTTTAGACTGAAGTCTAAAGAGGAGAGAGAGGGCTTTTAGACTAAAGTCTAAAGAGGAGAGAGAGGGCTTTTAGACTGAAGTCTAAAGAGGAGAGAGAGGGCTTTTCAACTGAAGTCTAAAGAGGAGAGAGAGGGCCTTTAGACTGAAGTCTAAAGAGAGAGAGGGCTTTTAGACTGAAGTCTAAAGAGAGAGAGGGCTTTTAGACTGAAGTCTAAAGAGGAGAGAGAGGGCTTTTCAACTGAAGTCTAAAGAGGAGAGAGAGGGCCTTTAGACTGAAGTCTAAAGAGAGAGAGGGCTTTTAGACTGAAGTCTAAAGAGAGAGAGGGCTTTTAGACTGAAGTCTAAAGAGAGAGAGGGCTTTTAGACTGAAGTCTAAAGAGAGAGAGGGCTTTTAGACTGAAGTCTAAAGAGGAGAGAGAGGGCTTTTCAACTGAAGTCTAAAGAGGAGAGAGAGGGCCTTTAGACTGAAGTCTAAAGAGGAGAGAGAGGGCCTTTAGACTGAAGTCTAAAGAGAGAGAGGGCTTTTAGACTGAAGTCTAAAGAGAGAGAGGGCTTTTAGACTGAAGTCTAAAGAGAGAGAGGGCTTTTAGACTGAAGTCTAAAGAGGAGAGAGCTTTTCCGGGAAAGTCCTCTACTGCTGTTTGGAGCGCGACATTTTCGACGGTGCAAGAGCGAGATATTGCCGCGGGGACGATCGGCACGATTCTGTGGCTGACCGATAATGTGGACGAGAGCTGTGTTCAATATATCGATATCGTGATTGACTTCTTGGAAATGCGCGTATCGATACAGAGAAGCGCATCGTGATAGGCTTTAATTAGGAATTTCCAAGATCTCCACTTCTGAGCCTACTGCAGCTGAACATGTGACTTCATCATGGGACAGTCGTCTTCTGATATTAAAAACAGTCTGAACATGAGATTCTAATGCATTTTGTTATTCTACTCAAAGCATCATTTTAGTAAATTTTTAACACCGGTTTTAAGGGATATTATGAATCAGGACGCAGCCTTAATGTGGACTAATGTGAATGTAGCAACTGAACTTTTTGATGTCTGGTCGTCGCAGTATGTATGAAACGTGTGTGTTTAAATGAACTGTAACATCAGCTGCTCCTGGACGACAGGCTGGAATTAGCACTCAAGCTAGGAACAAGGCGTCACCGGTTAAGTTTAATGCATGTTGTGTCCGTCTTATTAAACGATAGATAAATAGGTAAATATTAAATAAGTGGATAGAGGATCTGGTGAATTTAAGAATTTGACAAATGAATACACGGCCCACTAAGACACATTGGAAACACACATTGGGTTTTTCGAAAATTACTCTGTATTTTTTTTTAATCATTATCTCAATGATATTCAGACGGTATTTTATCAGGAATGTAAAAATACAAAAGAGCAGACATATGACTTTATAACCTGGCATGGACAATTAGACCTGATGTTTCTGTTAAAACTCACAACAAAAAGAGCTGAATTAATAGTTTGAATTAGACTTCTGAAGATAATGCAGAATTAGATCATCATCATCAAGGCTTCATCTCCTGCCTCTGAAAATCACATTAGCAAAGTAATCATTAGCTGCCGCCTTAAAAAAAATGGCAAAAGGGCACAAAAATCCACAAAAGTACAGTTTTCACAACATCAAATACAATGTAGTCCAAGTCTATGTGGAAACTGCAATAATCATCCACCAACGGAATGTGACGACATTTATTTTTCAGATCTCGATTTCTAATTCAACCCTTTTCATCCGCTCTTCGCTGAACGTGAAGAAAGCGAGTAAATTACGGTCTTTCTCGCTTTCTCACCCCGAGGCGAGTGCGTTCGGAGTAACTGCGGCCTCGGCGAACCCCCCGCCTTCAAAAGACACCAGCCATCAATCACGCAGGTTTCCACGGCGACCGGCAGAGCGTGACGTCGTTGGGGCCCGAGTGCGATGAGTGCGGAGACACTGCGGCTCTGTATCGCTTACAGTTTGTGTGTAGGTGCCGGGGAGAAGGAGGTGAGCGCGGAGGTGAAAGAGGTGAGTGCGGAGACGAAAGAGGTGAGTGCGGAGGCGAAAGAGGTGAGTGCGGAGACGAAAGAAGAGGCGAGCGCGGAGACGAAAGAAGAGGCGAGCGCGGAGACGAAAGGAGGCGAGCGCGGAGGTGAGCGTAGAGGCGACGAAAGAGGCGAGCAAGGAGGTGAGCGAGGAAGTGAGCGCGGAGGCGACGAAAGAGGCGAGCGAGGAGGTGAGTGCGGAGGCGACAAAAGCGGAGGTGAAAGAGGCGAGCGCGGAGACGAGCGCGGAGGTGAAAGAGGTGAGCGCGGAGGTGAAAGAGGTGAGCGCGGAGGTGAAAGAGGTGAGCGCGGAGGTGAAAGGTGAGCGCGGAGGTGAAAGGTGAGCGCGGAGGTGAAAGGTGAGCGCGGAGGTGAAAGGTGAGCACTGAGGTGAAAGAGAAGGTGAGCACGAGGTGAGCGCGGAGACGAAAGAGGAGGCGAGCAAGGAGGTGAGCGAGGAAGTGAGCGCGGAGGTGAAAGGAGAGCGCGGAGACGAAAGAGGAGGTGAGCGCAGAGGCGAGCACAGAGACGAAAGAGGCGGCGAGCGTGGAGGTGGCAAGCGTGGAGACGAAAGGAGGCGAGCGCGGAGGTTAACGAGTAGGTGAGCGCGGAGGCAAGCGAGGTCAGCGCGGAGGCGAGCGCAAAAGGGGAAAGAGGAGGCGGGCGCGGAGGGGAAAGAGGAGGCGGGCGCGGAGGGGAAAGAGGAGGCGGGCGCGGAGGGGAAAGAGGAGGCGGGCGCGGAGGGGAAAGAGGAGGCGGGCGCGGAGGGGAAAGAGGAGGCGGGCGCAGATTCTTGACTGACAGTTTGCTGCATGTCCTCCCTTCCCTCTCACCCCTATGTCACACTGACCTTTCCCGTCTAATAAAGCCTACGGTCACCCTTTATGAAAGAGGTTATGATGCCAATGGGTTTCTTTCCTGGTTGAATTAAGGTTAATAAATACATAAAGGAGGAAACTGAACCATCCAGGTTTGTCCTACTTCGTGCACAGACATCAGACCATCTCGAGATCGCCCCTGAACCAGTCGACCGCCTTTAGCACCGACTCGTAAATGTCTTAGTTTGGTGCCGGTTTGGCTCACGACGCCAGGTTAAATTCAGTTTTTCTTCTTCTTCCGATTCCACTCAGACTGGCCCGGGACCCGAGCTCGCGGTAAAGCGTCTGAACTTCTGTGGACTTTGTATATCTGGAAAAGCCCCAAACATACGTCCCCGGCAACCGAAGAGGAGTGTCTCCGGCAACCGAAGACGAGCGTCCACAGCACAGGGAATGAATCAAGTAGTATTTCAGTATATTTGAAACTTTCTTAAAATAAGGATTTGTCAAAAGCACAAGTTTTGTTCTTATTTCAAGCGCAGCAGCATTATTTTCCTTCCAATTTCAAGTTAGAACATGTTTTTCTTCTACTTATTTCATGTAAAATAGATATTTGATACTTGTTCTATTCAAAATGCATCGTTCATCTTTACGGTCAAAATAGACACAAAACAAAGATTATGGATGTCAAGACTTCTGTTAATCAATAAAACTATATCAATTGGGACATTTTGGAAGCAAAATAAACTCTTTAAAAATAGATCTAAATCTAAAGAACTGTTTTTATCTGGCTGTTTTCTGTCACATTTGACTTTATTTTGTCAGTCCCATGTTCAGACCACGACAATGTTCCTGTTACTGCAATAACAAGTTGGACATTGAGAAAAAAAGCTTCTCTTAAATCGGTTTAAACCATCTATAAAAAAAAAACATTAAAAGTAATTGACAAAAAACCCACCAGTTTTCACCACTGCAGAACATTCTAGATGACCTCGCTCCACCTCCTTTAAACCAATCTGTCGAAATAAATTCTAATGGAACAACGGAAGCAGGTTCTGGAGGTGATGGAGAGAGAAAGGATCTAAGTGTTTTTTGAAGGGTCAAATATGTCACCACGAGTATTGCGTATTAGAGTATTGAGTATTAGAGTATTGAGTGGTTGTAGGTAGTGTCTAGTGTTGTTTTGTCCTGTAGATACTTTGACATCAACCTCTAAAAGGGACTGAATGTGGAAATTAGCCATAATCTTTACATATTTACATGCGAAATGTTTATTAATGTGTGTCGTCCCTTTACAAATAAATAAAATAGAAAAACTGGTCAGTCTAAAAAATGTTATTGCGCTTTATAACAGCGCAGAGCAATCTTGGAAAGAAACGAAACATGTATTCAATATTTAGCTCTGTTTGAACACCCAGATGACACATAATCCACGAGCCGCTGCTGCCCAAATTTTCCAAATCACGACTCGCTTCAAATCGCCTTTTTTAATCATTTTCGGAGGAGTTGAAATTTGAGAACAGATGGAAATATTTACTATTAAACTATTTAAAGCTTCACATTCATTTCAGTCTCTTTATTATAAGCCTGGCCAATTACATTCAAAACCTTGTTGAATTTTCTATTTTAGTTATTAGAGATCGACGACAAATAATGGACATTTTGACATTTGTTTTGTGTCAAATAAAACGTGTTAAAACATGTCTTTAAACCATCTGAAAAATGAATCACAAAAGTGCAGAAATATCACCTTATTTGAAAGTTGACGTACTTCATTTTTATTCTTAACATGCTCTTTTTGCAGCATGTCGTCTCTGTAAATTAAATACTCACAATTCCAAAAATACATTTTTACAAACAATGACAATATTATCTAAAATTCAAAATATGTTGGATTTATTCCTTATTATTTCTTTATCAAAATGATTTTCCTCCAGTTTTGGTTTGATTATGGTTGGCTAATGGGGAAGTAGGTCCGGCGTTCCTTTTTAACGCTTTTAATTTAATTTCTTTTAACTGGATTTGAATAAAACCCTGTGCAGAGCAGATAAAGTGTGTCCCGGACAGTCGCCGCTCTCAGCCTGACAGATTTCCCCCGGGACGCCATGACGCGAGCGAGATTCGAGCGAGGTCAAACCGGCCAATGGCGTTTGGGAGCCGGTCGCCGCGGTGATGGTTGCCCCGGGCGACATACGCTGCTCCTGTCACCGTGACGAGGGGGGATGCTCACTGTCAGTCGACAAAGACTGACAACCGGACGACAAAAGCGCCGCTGGATTAACGACCTCGTTACGGACGTCAAAGCGTGATGGCACTTTGAATAACCATGAAATCACTAAAGTCCTGCAAATATTAAGTGATTTGTGCAAAATACAAGGTCCTAAATCATGCTGTGTTTACTTTTTAATGGATATATTGTGCTAAATTGGCTTCAGAGAGCTTTGTAACTTTATTCTCATCCAAGTCAAGGTTGAGCTGTGGTGAATGAAGGCTTCCAGACGGTGCATCGTTGAAGAAAATGTGTATGAAAAAGTGCATTATTGATAAAAATCAGAATAGTTTATTAGGTTTTGACATTTTGTTTTCATAATGCTACGGTCTTTGTTATAAAAAAAATGTTTTTGTGTGTGTTCTAGGCAAGGCAAGGCAAGTTTATTTGTAGAGCACATTTCATACACAAGGCAATTCAAAGTGCTTCACACAGCAGGAAAAATGCATTAAAATCACAAAGAAATTAAACAGAAATACAATAAAATTAACTAAATTAAAAAATTATCAATCCAACTGATTGTCTAAACTAATAAAATCACAAACAAAAGAGAAGAGTGCAAAGAAAAAATCCTTTCAGTCATATGCGCAGCTAAACAAAACTGTTTTTAACTTAGATTTGAACATTGCCAGAGTAGAAGCCTGTCTCACATCTTCAGGAAGACTGTTCCAGATTTTAGCTGCATAAAACTGAAACGCAGATTCCCCATGTTTTGTCCTGACTCTGGCACCAGCAGGAGGCCGGTCCCTGAGGTCCTCAGAGTCCGAGATGGTTCATATGGCACTAACATATCCAAGATGTACTTTGGTGCTAGGCCATGGAGAGACTTGTACACAAGCAGAGCTGCTTTAAAGTCTATTCTCTGAGCCACAGGAGCCAGTGCAGAGACCTGAGAACAGGACTAATGTGCTCATACTTCCTGGTTCTAGTCAGGACCTGAGCAGCAGCGTTCTGGATGTACTGCAGCTGTTTTACAACTCGTTTGGAGAGACCAGTGAGCAGGCCGTTACAGTAGTCTAATCTACTGGAAACAAACGCATGGATAAGTCTCTCTAAATCTGGTTTTGACACTATTTTTGATTTTGGCAATGTTTTTTAGATGGCAAAAAGCTGCTGATGTTATTGATTTGACGTGGCTATTAAAGTTCAAGTCTGAGTCCATTATTACCCCCAGATTTCTAATTTGGTTTGTAGGTTTTAGAGCGAGACTCTGGAGGTGACCGCCAACACTTTCTCTTTGTTTCTGTGACAAAGACGATTATTTCAGTCTTTTTACCAATATTGTTACTATTTTTATTACTACTATTATTTTTCCAAAGAACTGCAAGTAAGTAATGAGTTCAGGAGTTATTATTTAGTTTAATTATTAAGTTTAAGATGGATAATATTGCAGTTTATAGTAAAAACATAAAATTGTGCTTTGTGTACAGCATAAGTGCAATTGAGGGCATTTAAAAACATTTACATCTTTTTTGGGTGCAATTCCTGCTCTGAGTCGTACCGCTCGCACACGGTATGATTTAGTGTGTTTAGGGTTATTTATTATTATTTTTGATCATACATTTTTTATTTATTATTTGTTAAATATATTTTTATTATTTCTTGATTATTATTGCTTTAATCTATGCATGAGTTTTTTTAATGAATTATTTTGGCCCATAGGCTTTATCTGACAGGACAGTGCAGCATGAAATGATGATAAGATCGGGGAAGGACAAGCAGCAAATGGTCAGAGCTGGGATCAAACTCACGACGCTGCAGAATTTTAACACTTTCACAAAATAATGTCAGTTATATTAAAGCCAAAATGTTCAAACCTTAAAACATTCGAACACGTCCGTCATTGGCCAAAACCATAAAATGACCTCGGCCTCGTGCGGCGCGACGACATCGTGACAAATCACCAAAACACCATTTCACTTTCCTCACGACTAACTGTAACTCCCCTGACAACGCGTCACATCAGCGTTTCCTGTCCCGGCCGGGCCGTCGTCGGGGAAACGGTGCGGAGACGGCAGCACGACAGATTTATGGCACGTGAAGCGAAGACGGATGGAGAGACGAGTGAGAGACAGAAAGAGTGACTCAGGATCGAGAGATGGAGGAGAGAGGAGAGGAAAGGAGGGAGAAAAGAGGAGAGGCGTGAGGAAAGAGGTGAGGAAAGAACCTCTATCTCAAGACGGGGACCTCTCTCTCGCTCTCGGGACGGGAACCTCTCTCTCTCTCTCTCTCTCACGGGACGGGGACCCCTCTCTCTCACGGGACGGGGACCCCTCTCTCTCACGGGACGGGGACCCCTCTCTCTCCCTCACGGAACGGGGACCCCTCTCTCTCCCTCACGGGACGGGGACCTCTCACTCTCTCACGGGACGGGGGCCTCGTTCTCTCTCTCTCTCTCTCTCTCTCACGGGACGGGGACCTCTCACTCTCTCTCACGGGACGGGGACCTCTCTCACGGGACGGGGACCTCTCTCACGGGACGGGGACCTCTCACTCTCTCTCACGGGACGGGGGCCTCTTTCTCTCTCTCTCTCTCTCACGGGACGGGGACCTCTCTCACGGGACGGGGACCTCTCTCTCTCCCTCTCTCTCTTTCTCTCTCTCTCACGGGACGGGGACCTCACTCTCTCTCACGGGACGGGGACCTCTCACTCTCTCTCACGGGACGGGGACCTCTCTCACGGGACGGGGACCTCTCTCACGGGACGGGGACCTCTCACTCTCTCTCACGGGACGGGGGCCTCTTTCTCTCTCTCTCTCTCTCACGGGACGGGGACCTCTCTCACGGGACGGGGACCTCTCTCTCTCCCTCTCTCTCTTTCTCTCTCTCTCACGGGACGGGGACCTCACTCTCTCTCACGGGACGGGGACCTCACTCTCTCTCTCACGGGACGGGGACCTCTCTCTCTCCCTCTCTCTCTTTCTCTCTCTCTCACGGGACGGGGACCTCACTCTCTCTCACGGGACGGGGACCTCACTCTCTCTCTCACGGGACGGGGACCTCTCACTCTCTCCCTCTCTCTCTCGGGACGGGGACCTCTCACTCTCTCTCACGGGACGGGGACCTCTCACTCTCTCTCACGGGACGGGGACCTCTCACTCTCTCTCACGGGACGGGGACCTCTCACTCTCTCTCACGGGACGGGGACCTCTCACTCTCTCTCGGGACGGGGACCTCTCCCTCTCACGAGCATTTTTCAAGCACAAGAGTAAATATTTGGTGAATCGATAATTGTGCTTATTAAGTTAGATGCTGCAACTAATCATATCACTCAATCAATAATAAGTTATTATTATGAATACAATGAATATTATGAATAATATGCAATTTATTATGATTATATAGTCCAAAGAGAGTGTATTCCTTTGTACCAAAATAGCTTGAAATGTTAGCATCATAGCACCAGTGAGGGGTGAATGATTAATGCAATGTAAACAGACTGAGTGTAAAAAAGTCTTGATTTGTTTTTGAGTCTTCGTCTCGCTCAAGGACAAACTGGCAGTGAAACTTCTCTGTGCGTTTCACGGATAAAAACATGTTTCCGTAGCCATGACGCTGCCCCGTACGACACAAAATGACCCACTTGAGTTTCGCTCGGCTCCTCCTCTTCTGCCTCTACGTCAAAAACACACACGAACATTTGCATAAAACTGTTGACCTAGTTCTACGCATAAAAGGCGACCCGAACGCCCCGAGGATGATTTATTTTCGGCAACAGGTGTAAATTGTCTATAGCACCTGGATACGTTAAAGTCGGGGACAGAACTAGACCAACGAAGTATGAAAGGAAACGGAGCAAAACCTGAATCACGAGTGAACAACTTCAATCCACAAGCTCTTCAACAGTTTCGGTATTTGAGAGACACTTTTCAGTCTGAACGTGTATGACAGTGTTTACGTCGTACAAAGTGCTTCTCAACCCTGTTCCAAATCGCCCGTTTAAAGCCTCTGGAGCCTTCTGTGTCAGCGCTGTTGGCCGTTACAAATATAAATCATTAATAAAAAATAAAAAAGCGTTATTGGCCCCGTTTCAGTAAATATGATACAGCGACTTCAATTTCAGAGGTGATCGATTGTGATTGATCGTCCCGTAAGAGTTCTTTCAGTGAAAACAGCAGTCGGTATCACACGCAAGCGGCTAAAAACACTATTAAAACACTTACAATTCAAGATTTAAATTATGAATTGACACAAACTATCACAATTAGGGCTGAGGCTAACGACTTTTTTAATAGTCAAACAATATTTTTTCTCGTGGATTGAGACTTTTTGAAAACATTGACCAAATAAACGTTGAAATCTGCCGACTGAAGACTGAAGTGTTTTATTGATTTTTTTTTTTGAGTCGAGCCCTAGTCACAAATCGAACACAGTTTCTTTTGCCGCTGCTACACAACCGTAACTGTATAATATTTCAGCGCCAAAACTTCTTTAAATTTCCCTTGTGGTCGCGCACGGCGTTGAAAAAGCCTGTTCGCAGCACAAATAATATTAATACTGCGCCTCCCGATATTATTCGAGATAAAAGTTCTCTCTGTCGCACTCTGGGGGTCTGCAGTAAATGTTGTAAATGAGTTAAAGTATTCAGTGCCGGGGCTTCGTCTGCGTTTGGGACGGGGAATGAGGGGCCGGGTTCATTTGCATTTTGGAGGTGACAAACTGGTCATTCTTTTTACCGCCGAGTCCCGCCGGCACCAGATCAACTCCCACTGACCACGTGTAAACAGAAGGGGTTCTGCACGGCACGGACTGGTTTGAATCTAGAGCGGCGCAGCTATCGTAAGTTTTGGGCTATAGTGCGTTATTATTAGTTACAAAATGAGTCGTAATAAATTGCAATGTCCTTTCAGTTTCACCTACAGTCCAAAAAATAAATACAAATGTAAAAAAAAATAATAATAATCTGGCTATGTTTTTTAATTCTGTTTGTAACGTTAGTTTCAGACAATGGGAATGAAAGGGGAAAGTTGGCTTCTTAAGTCAAAACAGTTAAGAGTTTATTTATTCTCAAGTTGTAATGACTGCAAACTACATATTCAAGTACTTTTTTGTGAATTTTGCATCTGGATTTCAGGGCAACAAAATAAAAGAACGAAACACAAAAAAAAAAAAAGAGCATTGGGGAAAAAACTTGCAGGCTTTGATCTGGGACTGAGTGCGTATTACACTCAATATGACTTCTGTAACACACTAGTTATGACTTCTGTAATACGCCGCCATGACTTCTGTTATACGCCGCCATGACTTCGGTTATACGCCGCCATGACTTCTGTAATACGCCGCCATGACTTCTGTAATACGCCGCCATGACTTCTGTTATACGCCGCCATGACTTCTGTTATACGCCGCCATGACTTCTGTTATACGCCGCCATGACTTCTGTAATACGCCGCCATGACTTCTGTAATACGCCGTTATAACATCTGTAGTATACTGGTTATAACATCTGTATTACACTGTTATAACTCCATCTGCATCAGAACCTGCAGAGTCTGAAAACAACTTCATGTATTCATCTGCTCAGACTCCCACTCGCTGCAGGAGGAACTGCTCCACAAGAAAGAAATGAATAATAATCCTGAGTGAATCATGTTTTGTGTTCTAGTCTAAACTGGCAGCGTGACATTCATTCTGTGAACATACTGCCAGGAAAAAAAACAAATAAGCATTTGTCACTTTGTCAACAATCTGCTACAAAAATAACTCGAATAAATTATGACCAATCCTGAAACAAAATGACACGATTTAATTATGAGACTTAACCAGCAGAAACCACACAGGGACTGCACTGAACAAGGCCCTAAAGCGGGTACTACACAGGGTCCTAAAGGAGGATCTAAAGCATGTCCTACACCAGGTCCCAGAGGAGGTCCACAAGGAGGCCCTAAAGCGGGTCCTACACAGGGTCCTAAAGTAGGATCTAAAGCATGTCCTACACCAGGTCCCAGAGGAGGTCCCATTTCAGGTCCTACACAGGATCCTAACGGAGGTCCTACAGGAGGTCCTAAAGCAGGCCCTACAGGAGGTCCTAAAGCAGGCCCTACAGGAGGTCCTACATAGGGTCCTACAGGAGGTCCTACACAGGAGGTCCTACACAGGGTCCTAATGGAGGTCCTACACAGGGTCCATGATAGATATTGACCACTGCAGACTGGGAAACACTGCACCAAACAGGGGCTAAACAGGGGCTAAACCAGGACTAAAGCTCCTCTGATACTGACCACGCCAGTATCAGGGGACGGGGAACTCCACACACGAGTTGCACTTTTGCTCAGACACATCTTTGGGGACAGTACCTGGCTCTTCCCGGATGTTCACACGATTAAAAGACAATCCGTTTCTTTAGTTTCTTGAGTCCCTGGCGTATTCTTCATTAAAAAGTAACAACATTTCTGCATTTATCCAAGGAAAGCACTCCCTAAAAACTATGCAAATCAGTCATTAAATTGTGCTGAAACTGTACACGTCTGCACCTTCGAGAACGTTTGGGAGTTTGTAATTGCAGGCACCAGTTTTACCTGGAGTGAGGAACAACAGGTGCACAAAGCAGTGTCTCTAATTAGAAGATACAGCGAGTTTATTGTGTGTGCCAAAATAAACATACCACACAAAGAAACTTGATGATTTTTCAGCCAGGTACAAATGCAAACAAGGTACTGTAACGTTAAAATATATTAAAAAAATAAACGCATGATTTATCAGACACATCGTTTCTATTAACATCAAGATGCTCCAGAGCTGCAAACATTTTTAATTTTTTTTAAAAATATTAATTTATATTATAAGCCCTCAAATCACCATTTAAAGCTATGTTTCTGCACGTGTGGGTCATTTTGTAGCCTTTTCAAATTGTAAAGTTCAGTTTATTTAGTATGTCACGTCACACATAGTTTAGAGTGACAAAATTGGCAGAAGTAAAAAGCTCATGTGCCCAATACACCTCCATTTTAACTAAGAATGTAAAAGAATAAGTGTTACATCTTTGATTTCTTAAACTTAGACATTTATTCATTTAATGGCCTGAAACAAATTATTCTTAAATACAAATAAAGTATTACATGCTTTCATCTTTTTACTATCATCATTCCATAGCTGAGCATTTCATTTGACACTTAAATTATACTTTGTTTTTTTAAGCTTAAAAGTACTTTGAAAAACCTTTTGGGACAGCATTTAATTTTGTTCTTTATTATTGGCAAGGTCTATATATTTAATACGATTTTATTCAACAAATACTGGGGTTTTATGAAAACACACTTTCTGTTGCATTACCAATATAGATTTTCTGAGTAACATTACATTAAAATAAAAAGTACATAACCAAACGTCAAACATCAACACGGTGTCAGGATAAGCCTTTTTCTGATTTGCTCAGTAATCAAAATTGCTAAACTAAAATAAAATAATTCAGCTATTGTTGGGCATTATTAATGAGTCGAGATATGAAAGCATTATTTGTACATCAATATTAGTCATATTCGCAGTGATAAAGAAAGAAAACTATTATAAAACATTAAGAATCCTACTAAACTAATATAAATTGCATTTCAGAATATGTTTATAGGGGCTTAAATTAGGTTTTTCCTGCACGTTTCCTACACAGATGAGGACCCAGTTACTGCTAAAGTCCAGTTAATTTGGCATTTGTACAGTAAAATGGCAAAAAAAAAACAAGTCCACTAGTCCGACCTCCGCGTGTTCAGACTTGGATCCAGTCCCGCCTCCTCTGGACTCTAGGACTCTGTGTTTAGGGGTCAGACCACCCGACTTTTAAAAATGGTGCAGAAGTTCTCAGAGCTCGGCTTATGGCGTCACAGATTGGAGAGTATTTTGACACACTTACTTTCTTCACAGGGGGGGTGTGAATGAAGCTAAAGTATCACATGTTTGGAGGGAAATACGTTGGAAAAATTATGCAACTCGTTTCTTCATAACACCATGTCAATTCCCAACCGTTTGTATGTGTGTGTTCAGGGTCTGGTTGCTCAGAAATATTGAACTGAGATCAATAAAGTTGACAATTGACATCACCAGCTCACTGGATTTCAGAACTCTGTATTTTGGTGTCAAAACTCCTGCAATGGACACAATAGATGGATACCAGACAGAAACTGGACTGGACAAGGACTGGACATAAATTATAACTGATATTTAAAAAAAAAAGTTATTTGACCTTTGGACAGGAATCTTGTGCCATCATTTGTTTTATTTAATGGCTGTTGTGACTTTGTTTTATTTTGCTCTCTGTGTTGCGTTTTCTGTCCGGTGTTCTACGAGTTTAAATTTGAAAAAAAAAAAAAAAAAAACGAAACCCCAATTCTGCATATTCAAAATCTAAATATCTTTCAGAAAACAGCAAAACTGCTAGACAAATGTCACTATTGGGGGGAAAAAAAATCTTAAGGTTGAGGTACACTTTACAGCCAGGAGCAAATCAATATCATCTTAAACATTGAATGTCCATGAAATATGTACAGAATATAGATGCTAATAAATACAATTGCCCGTGAATATCATTTGTGCAATTTGATCTCTTTACAAAACGGTTTATTCCTATCTCAAAGACAGAACCAGCAGAAACGTGTCGACTGCGGCGGGACTTTGGGATGTGAATAGCCTCAGAATGTACGAACTTCAAAGCGCCGCAGACTTCTTCCAGTGCAATAATGGAAATCTCAAAATAGTCCCGGAGCAGGTTTCGAGCGGTAAACAAAGAACCCGCCTCACACTTGGATTTGAGGAGGCGACGTGCACAGGCAAAGGTTTGGGTGTTGTGAAGGCAGTGATAAAACGTGTTTACCGTTCTTTTGTGCCACGCCTAGGCACCTCAAACGCGCAATCGTTTGGGCGAATCGAAATGTGTATTTTAGGCTTGTTATGGTAAAACGTTTGGAGGGAGAAATGGCAAATATTAAGAGTTAATTGTGTACAAAATGAAATCACAAACAATATTTTTTTGTCGATTCAAAAATGTATTGGTCGTTAAGCTGAAACTTTTTGGCAAAACATTCGATCGAGATTCGTGTTTTACGTTTCAGATTCGGTTGAAATGCACATTTTCAACAAAACATGAACGGCAAAACTTGTACAAGAATCTATATATTTCAGAAAATATATATTTGTTCGAGGTCTAAACTACAAAATTTTATAAAATAGTGTGAAAGTATAAAATGCACAGATACTAATCGAAATTAAAACTCATATCGAAACACATTACAAAATTTGACCTTTTGTAAACGGTTTCAAAATATTATTCAGCTTAGTCAGAATTAGTTTAAGACAATATTTAGTAAAGAATGTAGCATTTTTTGTATTGAAAATATAAATCTAAATGCCAAAAATCTGGACCTCGAAACAGCATTTTTCATTATATTTGTGGTAAGAAAATCAGCATTGAAAATCGAGAGTTTGAAATGTTCCTATCATGCCAACACAAGGTAAAGGGATTGCAGTTTTGGCGATATGTTGTATTAATTGTGATTCATCTTGCAAATCTCGTGTCCATTTATTCGGCTTAAGCATTACAACACAATCCGTGACATTACAGCACCAATCCTACGGGGCTCTTAAAACGTAACGCTCAATAATCGTCCTTAATAAACCTCGAACGGTCAGTGGTGTTTGTGTGCATCTGTGACTTACGATCCAGCCCGTTGACGTAGCGCATGGTCACCTCGCAGTGCCCCCACACCGCGCTCACGACGGGGTACAGCCGCTTCCCCTTCAGCCCCCTGAACGCCACGCCCAGGTACTGTCCGTCCACCATAAAGCTCAGCGTGCCCTCGTCCATGTCCAGGATCACCATGAGCGAATCCGGCAACACAAACGACTCGTCCGGCTCCAAAAAGCACGGATACGTCGGGGCCGATGTCGACGCCGGCCTGTTCTTCCCGTCGTGGTAAAGCCTGTTCCGACCCAAGTCCCAGCCCCAGGATTCAGAGTCCGAGCCAACTAAAGCGATATATCCAACCGAATGGAGCGACGCCTCTGCCGTGGCCACCCCGACCACGGCGTGCGTACCCCTTTGCCGCGCCGGCCAATGAATCCTCCAAACGTGCAAGCCTCTCGTAAATCCGGCTTTAGCCCTGATACAGTCCGTGCTCTGTGCGACGGGGTGTCTGTGAAAAGTCAATTTGTCGTCCTCCTTCACGAAAATGTTGAGCGATCGGTCGTCCGGGTTCCAGGCGTGCTTGATCTGGACCTCGTGGCTCGCCGGCGGCATGTCCAAAAGCAGGTCGAGCCTGGGCGGTCGGCAGAAGTCTGAGCCACGCAGCTCTCGCCGCACGGGACGGTACAAGGGCTCCCCGCGTATGTCAACGGATTTGATGCTGCCTGAAATCCTCTGCCCCATGGCAGGAGAGGGCAAGGGCGGCGGCGACGGAGGGAGGTCTAGGGGGCGGCGACGAGGGGGGGAAGCGGGCCCGGTCCAGACGCTACCTCATGAGCACTGAAGCGAAATGCGGGCTCCTCGTCGGAAAAGGGCGGAGCGCAGAGGGGCCGGGTAAGTTAGATGGACCTAAAACACGGGGGAGAAAAAAATTGTGATTATTACAATTGAACAAGATAGTCAAACGATCAAAAATCATATAAATAATATAACCTGGTATGGACTCATTTGAGCAAGCGCCAATCCTTAAACTATTTCAATTAAATCTATTGTCCATTGGGTAGTGGTTATATAAAAACCTGAAATGTAGCTTTACTTATGCACGAGTCTAGAGTTACATTTATTGACATGGAGAAGTTGGGTTTGTGCAAACGGAATGAGCTAAGGTGTGAAACATTTCCTGCACAAAGATTTAAAGTGTAGAAAAGGTTGGCGAAGCTATATATATATGCATCTACACACCTTCCAACATTTTTTACGAGGCAGAAAAAATAGACCCGAGGTGTTTGACGACATGTTTTATTTAGTATCTTCAACCATTTGAGAAATATCTGAACTTAAGGGCAAGTAAGTTTTATATACAGTGTATGATCCCATAAGGAGAAGTAGGAGCAAAAATGAGTATCCCAATCCCAAAATATATTATTTCAAGCCAACAGAAATGTGATAAAACAAGTCTTTAAACGCGTTAGTGGAGGTTTAATTATCAGACAAATGTGAAATGTCTTTCAAATTAATCACAAAGAAATGTTACACATTGTGTGAAATAGGTGGGCAACCACTGCTATAAACGATGCACTCAAATTTTGCAACCAAACATAGACAATATTTTTTTTATATACAAGGACACTTTGGATATATTGCCCATGTTTAAAGAGAAGGGGATATATTTGTCTCGTTTTGGGCAGAAAAGCTAAAAAGTTGTGCAAAACCAGACTCCGAATGGGGCCTCAAATTAAAAGACACATTCTCCGTCCCAGGTCAAAAACTTAATTCCAAGTTCAGAAATCAAAGAAACTCTCCAGACAAATGCATAACACGTCTATTCACATTTGTTTCTATTCATGGTTGTGGTGTACACACTGATATGGTTTAAAATACAGTATTTATAAGTCTATAGCTTTTCAATAAACCCAGTTCCATTCATGTCCAGCAGGTGCTACGTCTGGAGTTTCATAGTACCGAGACATTCTAAAGCATGTTTTGACACTTAAAGGCGTAAAGGACAATTTTTTGACGATTTGAGAACTCAAGCTGAAGTGCGCACTCACCCTGTGCGGAAGCAGAAAAAAGCCTCGCGGCTAGACTTGCGTTTGTTTATTAGCGCGACTGATCGCATCGCATCTCCCGTCTCCACAGATTTCCGTCTTCTTCCGAGTCAGCTCGAACTGTCTTTGTCTTAATATAGTTCCCTCAGTGTACGGGACAAAATTATGATAGATCCATGCGCTTAGACACAGGGAAACGTGCTGCTCTCATGGGACGAGCCAGAACGAGGCTGCAGGTGCGTTCTATGATTGATATGTGGCAGGACTAATCGGCAGTCCACGCCACGAGGAAATGAGACTCAGATTTGGCGCCAAAAAATCGTCCATTACACCTTTAAAAACACTTTACAACAAACAAGTAAAGAGACGACAACTGTGTAAAAATCAAGCTTTTTTTGGACAAAGATTTGACGTTCCGAGTCGAGGGTTTGGATGCAGCACCGATGAAAAGTAAAGTAAGAGTTGAGCACAGTACATGCTTCTATAGAATGCATCGTTTTAAATCCCCAGACTCCACACACAGTCCGGGTTTGTATTCAGAGCCTTTAGTTTCTCTCTCGACAGGAAACTTTCAGAGAAACGCAGACGGCCCTGACCCCCCGGGAGGCGGCCCCGAGAGGGCAGTCACAGGCCTGTCCCGGTTTGGGCCTAGTTTGAATCCTAATGTGTGGACGAGGTTTAGCTCCAGTTTTTCGCTGTGAATGCGGACTTGGAGAGAGTTGACCAGAAAATAAGGCTCAACACTTTTGGATACAGGGTGCACAATGTATGTCCTGCGGCATTAACATTTTGAGAGAAGTCTGACCTACGAACCGCTAATCTAACACAAGAATCTCATGCATTTCCGAGCATGCTGGCAACGGTCTGCACTACAGGGTAAGCGGCTTTTACACATGAAACAGGATTATTTTGTTATTACAGAGGGGCATTATGTTGCTCAATCAGTATGCAGTCTCTGCCATTTGTGACCAATTAAACCCTGCGTTGGACCGTGACGGTGATATATCTTTCTGAGGAAAACAAATATAAATGGAAACATGGCTTATTCTGCTGGTGATACTAGACTCTGAATTCAGTTCAGAGACAGGTTGTATCGACATAATCAACGCAAAAGCGGAAAGGTTTGTCCAGTGTGTTGAAAACTTGAAACAGGAAAAAATGCATTAAAAGACGTACAACTACAATAGGTGGCGGTAAATGCACCTTTATTTGGCTGTCAACCGCCATTAAAATGAACTCCTCCTCTACATCCTGTCATTTTAAACCTTTATTTTCCACATTTTCTTCCACAAACTGCAACTCGACTGATGAAAAACTATGATAATTATTTACCACAGGGACAAACTTGCCAAACAACATCATCATTACAAAAACCTGACGTGACATACAGACTTTTAACAATATCCATCACCAATTCCCCACACAGCCGCTGCATTAGCCGATATCCGAATAATAATAATAATAATAATAATAATAATAATAATAAAATAATAAAATAATAAAATAATAAAATAATAATAATAATAATAATAATAATAATAATAATAATAATAATAATAATAATAATAATAATAATAATAATAAAGCTGTGTAAAATACGAGCTGGTTATTCTGTGAACTGCTCTTTGTCGGCGTCAGGCATTCGACCTCCACGATACAATCTCATTCATCAGTGCGCAGAGTTGTCATGGTCACAAATTTTAATCAACGCGCAGAGGACCCACGTGCGATTCGCCATCATCAGACGCGGATCTACTCTGGCGAGTTCCAATAACGGGCGAGACGTCGACCAGAGAGAGGACTCATGAGGCACTTTTTACCAAGGTTATGGGACGAACTGTCGGCTTTAGATCAGGAACGACTCAAATCCTACACCGCGCGATCGGATTAATCTGAAGCGTAAAGACGACGGACGAACTCACCGCTGACCGATCGATCGAGCAACCGAAAGAGGCCTTTAAAATAGTCACAAAACGTCCACCCATCGCATGCAGTACATGCAGTACAGTGAATCATGACAAAAATATATATACGACTCAAAAACAAGAGGAAAGAAAGAAAAACTGGGAGTATAAATTGCATTTTTTGGGGGAAATTTATTTGATAAAATCCAAGACGCTCGTTTTCCTTCGGTCTGAGACTTATCTTTACGAATCTGGCTCACGCTGCAACATAAATACACACCTTTTTTCATTTATTTAGGGCCGTGTGTGTCGCAGTGTGCACTTTTGACGTGATTGTCATAAATCGTGGCGACTGACAAAAGCAGAGGTTTAGTTCAAAGGTTTTGGATCAGATATGGGGAAAAAAAGCTACATTTTAGTCAAATAAAAGTCAATAAAGGAAATAAAATGAATTGATGTAGTCATACCAATAATCGTAGATCTAGGTTGTGTAAAAAATTCATCCAAAATGTACTCAATACTGCATTTAAAGTAGCAAATTACTCCATCCGTTTGGCTTCACCTGCATTTCACATT
This sequence comes from Eucyclogobius newberryi, assembly GCF_026437365.1. Classification (NCBI taxonomy): domain Eukaryota; kingdom Metazoa; phylum Chordata; class Actinopteri; order Gobiiformes; family Gobiidae; genus Eucyclogobius; species Eucyclogobius newberryi. The sequence continues at coordinate 17,439,489 of NW_027315724.1, read as the reverse complement.
GACATATGTTCAGTCAGATAAAGATAGGTTCCAACGGATACAAAATGCAAAAAAGAAAAAGAAAATTGGTGCAATAATGTGTGTTAATGCTGGTCGGGCGGTACATTGTGAGTTTCTGGGAAAAAAAAATAGATATTGGCCTCAGTTCCAAGAGCAGGCAGAAAAGCAGCTGCTAAACCAGAAGAGAACGAGGCGATAGAAGAGAGGACAAAAGGGGAGTAAAGCGAGAGAGGGGGGAAAGGGTGAGAGCAGAGGAGAGAAAGAGGAGGAAACGAGAGTTAGAGGACAGAGAGGAGAGAGAAGAGGAGGAGCAAGCGGGCACAGAGAATTGTACGCGGGCCAAGTCTTTCCCAAGCATGACTAAACACCCACGCATAGATCCGGTAACTCCACTAGAAATAAACCGGCAGATGCGACGACAGTAGCAGAGGAAATCAAGATGACTTTAGGAAAGACAGAGCTCCAACGTCAAATTTTGTGTTTTAGATGGAAAAATCTAATGTGCCTCTGACCAAAGGGCCTCAAGCAGCGTCACTCTAGCTTTATCTAGGTCAAATTCAGTAAAAAGCTTGATTAGTTGATTAAATCGCCCCCCAAAAAATACTCTTGAATAAAAAGAGAAAAAGAATAATGGCTAGATTAAACTGATTTGCAAAATAATTGTAAATTGTCGTCTCAAGCGGGTTACACACCGCGGCGTCCAAAGCGTCCAGTTTACATTCAAAGTCTATGTAAACGCGCGTCGAACGCCTCCTGCGTTTTCGGTGCTCTCCGAGGCACGAGGGTCCGAGGGTCGAGAGCGTCCAAAGAGTCCGACGCAGAGATGTTCAGCTTTGTCCAACTTTGCACGACCCGGAAGAAGACCCAAAACAAACCCGCAAGACGCAGCTCTTGGAGCAAATATTGACTAAACTCTGAAGTATATGCGGGTCCCAGACGGGCCCCGGAGCCCATCGCCTCCACTTTTGGACTTTGTAAAGTTAATAAACCAAAGCCATGGTCCAACATTAAACTCCATTTACACCACGAGAAATGCAACACAGCACAACTCCTCCACTGCGCATGTGCGCAGGACAGCTTGGACGGACGTCTGCTGTTGAGTGTATTTTACGGACGCGTGTCTGTTTTCAAATGTACAGGCGTCCAACTTCTGCGTCGGGCGCAAATTTGACGCCGCGGAGTGAACAGCGCTTTAGTTCAAACACCACAAATCAAAAGCGGCATGAGCCTGGTGAAGGTGCTGCTTCCCCTTGAGGAGGTTTGCAGCCTTGCTCTACTTTCACAGTCTTAGATTACAGTGTTTTCCAGGTTATAAATCACATAGTTTTTCATAGTTTGACGACTTAGACTCCGGAGCGACTTGTATGCGATATGTCATTCTCACACTGGCAACTGCATTTCACATGACAGCCGCAAGAGGGCGCTGTAGGCTTCAAGCAATGCAGAATTTGCACTTCCTCAACCTCTGGAGTTTGTTGAGTTGTTTAGAAGTGACACAGAGGAAGAAGAATGAGTGATTTGGGGTAATACTGATGCTTTAGTAAACTTGTTAGCATGTTCTTTATGCTATAGTTATCTGAATAACTGTTAATATGTTACGTTAACATACCAAACACTTACGAAAGTTTGTTGTCTGTGCGTCATGTAGCTGAAGGTGTCGTGTTATCCCTCCTTCATCTAGGAGTGTTCCATTGTTGAAAAAGATTCAGTTGTGTTATCTTCGACTCTCATCCAAGAGTCATTCTCAATCTGCGAATTTAGACCGGGAACTCAGATAATTATCCTACTCTGTGGTAAGCCCTGCCCATCGGGCACTTCATACGAGGGCTGGGGACATTTTTGGAAGATTTATGAGGATTTATGTTCAGCAGAAAGATTACAACAGAGTAATTTATGATTTGGGAGTATATTTAAAAGTTTAATTTGCCTTTATACAGCTGAATTCACTGTTTATTAGAAGCATTCTGATTAAATGTGAGGGACAGAGTGATCTCCCGTAATCTCAAGGTCACGGCCAAACCGCAGAGGTATTTAAAAGACGTGTTAAGAGATGTGACTGCGGCAATACTTCCCACTCCTCAGAGCCGAGAAATGTAACAAAACATGCTTTTTGCTCACATAAATGAACTGAAAGAAGGATAGTAGGCTGGAGACGAGGCGCTCACAGCAAGAATGAAGGTATTTGAGGGATTTTTGAGCAATAAAAACATGCAAACAAATAAACGCCAGACGACATTACTGCCATACAGTGGAAATGTTAGACGACATTGAATAACACCGTGGCCGGCGCTCGCACGACTCTGAACGGCCACGCACAGTATCGGCCGCACGTACGTCCAGACCCGTTCAAATATTCAGGAGGAAGCGTCGGCTCGTGTCGCGTCCCGTGCAGGCCGGATCAAACCCGGTCCGGTTACAGAGCGGGCCCCGTGGCGGCGGCCGTTTCAGTCTGTCGGGAGCGGAGTCGCCGGGCCTCGTGTCTGAAAGTCTGAACGGAGACGCCGCCAAGTCAGACGAGGCTTTTAACGCAACTGACGATTGAGCGTTCACGACATTAACGAGTCAAATGTTTTATAAACAGATTCACCGCCCCAAAGATTCTGCACGAATTCAATAACCCTGGACACAAGACAAATAGGACCATAAACACAATAAAAGGCCATTAAAACACAAAATAAATGTAGCTTGAAGGAGAGTATGATGATTTATTTCTATTGTTATTGGCCTTTAAACGATATATTTTCGTTACAATTACTGTGAGAAAAAACATCACGATTTAAGACGACGACGAAACAGTGAAATCATTCATTTTCTTTAATTCCCGTGTCTAACATGTCCCTGTTCTCAAGTTCTTTCCATCTAAGTCCATTTTTGGGCTATAAATTAAACTAAATATACTTTTGCTTCTAAAACGTCACGAATTATTGCTTTTTTGGTTCTTACTTTATCTTTTTTTAATTATGATTATATTGTGACCTGAATAATCATGATTATCGATTGATCTAATAATCTTGACATTTCTACTCGAGAATACTTTTCATTTGGCATCTCATGTTTTAGAAACTGAAAAATATCTATAACAAAACGGAGCTGCGCCAGTTATCGAAGAAACGTCAGTAATCGCAGTTTCTGAATGGATTGTTTTTGACGGTCGGCGCAAGAAGATTTCCTACCAGGATTCCTCAAACTAGCACGAATTAAGCTTAATGCTACTTCAGGTACGTTATTGATGAAGGAACAAGTCTATTTTGCACATGCCCCTTTTAAAAATAATATAAGTCTTAAAACGCCCAGTGCAACAAACAGCGTTTACTATTTTTGTCGGCTTTGAAAATCTGTTGAAATTACACGTTTGACTTTATGAAAACCCTGCGCGCAAACGCACCAGAACACTCACGCAGCTACTCCGATGATGTCGACGGGTGAGACTGAAGGGCGGGTCCAAAGCGGGACCACGTACTTTTCAAAGAACCGTATCCCGACTCCCCCAAACAGTCAGGACGCACAGGGGGAGCGTCACCGGGCAATCGTGTATGCCGTGAACACACAACGAACGCTTACCTCCTAATCCACCCGAGTTCAAAGCTCTTGAGGAATCTGCATCTCTGCCGTGTCACCGGGTCAAAGGTCACGCCTGGGAAAAAACAACAAGACGCAACAATTAGAGAAGCAAGTCTCGTCGGAAAACACGACGGGAGGAACGAAATTATGTAATGTATAAATGTTCCACAGTGCAGCATTAAAGTGCCCCCTGCAGGTCGGACGACTCATTGAAGTAAAATGCGCTAAGATTTATTGATTTTAACTGTAGCTAAGAAACATCATTAAAAATGTTACAGAATAGCACATTTTTTAAATTTACAAATTCACTTCCCGTTTGTAATTGATGACAGCACAATGGGAAAAACTTAAGTAAAATAAATGAGCGAATTAATTTTGTTGAATTAATGTTTAGAATTTCAAAAAAGTGGCTTTTTTGGTGTAAATTATACATAAACTTTGACTGTGCGAGTGTCCCTGTTGTGATGGCACTTCCTGTAATTTGCTACAGATTTTTCAACGGTTTCTCCACAAATACCAATTCAATTGGTGTAAAACTATAATGTATACGTACAACAGGTATAAATACACCAAATAAAGTCAAAATGAGAAAAACTTAAAATCCTGTCATAAGCACTTTAAACTCTGCGTTACAGGTCTGGGGTCTCATTTATAAATCGCAACGTGGAATTCTTACTAAAAGTGCGCGCTCGGAGAAAACAGACCCCGCCTCAAACTCACAAAACGTTCATCTCGGAGCACATATCACCTTCTGCCAGTTAATTTAATTTTTTTATTTGTCCTTTCACAAATCCCCAACTTGACGTGGAAAGTGCTGCGCGTAGCATCGCCGCGCGTATTATGAGCGCTTTATAAATGAGACCCCAGATCCCGCTCACTGTACACACATTTCAAGGTATTTTAGAGCAATAAAAACACCCACAGAGATAAATGTAAAAAAATAAAAAGATTTAACTTCATACTGTGGAACATTCCGGGCAAAGCAATGACACCGCACGGCGACGGACCGCTGAATTAGCCACGCAACACACTGAAAGAAACAAACGCGCTACTTTTCAGAAATCTTCACGATAAATTGTGAATCTGCAATCATGGTGCGGCGCGATTCGAATCCAATCTCCCGGACCTGCGCTCTGGGGACGTCGACGACGGAGAGGCCATTAACTGGAGCGTTTGATAATTGGACGTTATCTTCGTTTAGCATGAGCGAGGCCAACCATTTACCGGAGAGGAGCCCCGGGAGCGAGGGTGGCGATGCATTTCTCAGGAGTCTGCTTGAAAACCGATCGCTAACAGATCAACAAAAAATATGTTAATAGTCAACTTGGATCAAAAGCAGCACAGCAGAAGCGAGAAAGAACGCAGTTAGCTTTAGAAGGGAAATGTGTTCTCTCGTCATTTAGCGGTTCTTTTGTAAACATCAGGCCCGAATTTATTTCATTATGATTCTTAAGCTTCTCGTGACTGGTCGCATTTTTTTTTAGGGCTATAGGGCAGTCAAAATATCAAAAATCAGATACCAAAACTAGTACCTAAGTTGACACTGATTGGAACAAATATCGATACTGAAATAATCCCAAAAATGGCACAAAATTATTTTTTCTGGACAGTTTAAGATCATCAGAACTAGAATAAGAGGAAGTGTGTAAGAGTAGTATAGAAGAAAGTGCTGGGATTTACAGCATTTTTCACCATCATTGTGGAATTTTCTCTCACTCTCACTCACACTCACACTCACACTCTCACTCTCACTCTCACTCTCACTCTCACTCTCACTCTCACTCTCACTCTCACTCTCACTCTCACATTTCTGCCGTTTGCGCAGATAAAGTCCGAATTGCGTCAAATTAGAATCAGTTAAACTCTGCGCTAAACATACTTGAAGTGAAATAAATTAATTTGGCACCACAGCGCCCCCTACAGATTTTATATGGAGGTTAAATGTTTAGTTTAACACAACTCAATTTTAGCATCCCCATCAAAAAAGTCAATGAGACCCATGTCATAATTGTTATGGCTTTGCCGTAGCGATGACCAAAACCTCCCACGTTATTCCAATGGGCAAATCGCCAGAACATGTTTACACTTTATACTTTCACAAACTCCTCCCAGGGAATTAGCCCTATTAACCTGAAATTTTGTCAGACTTGGTGGTCAATACCAGCAAGCCATACATCATTTTAAAGCTTATTTTCTCAACAAAACGAATATGTCATTGATTTACATTGAATAATATGCCCCAAGAAGCAATTGCCAATAGTTTGTGAGAAAGTCTCAACTTCTACAAACGCATGTCCTACCTGTTTGCTGTTCATGACGGACGAAACGGCTTTAATTCTGTACATCCTTGTACTCAGTCGGTCCGTAAGGAACCATTGAAAAACAATATCCACTTATATTTTTCCTGAAGTTATCCGATTTTGAGATATTGTCAAGTAAACAAACTTTTCTTCGTTTCTCGCCGGACGAGAATGCGCTTGTCCGGCGCATTTCTCCGTCCATAACAAATTACCTGTTTGACTTATACGATAGTGTTTGACATCGATCTCTTCCTTAGACTGTTACCTACAGAATGAGACCATCCACGAATTTTTCTGTCACCGGGTTTGTTTGCTACAGCCTCCGGAGGAAAAAAATTTGGCGCTCCCGAAGCGCGCGTCCATCTTTGTTTTTAGCCCTTAGCTTCTGCTAACAGGCACGCAGGAGACTTTGAGTGACATATTATTGTAGCCAATGAGGAGACCTTTAGCCTGGTAGGCGGGACAAAGGGCTTATTGACACAGAATCTTCTGTATTCTCGTGCGTAAAGCTCCGGGAAGGCTGTAAAGAGCCAGATTTCTCGGCAGTTTCTGAGACGTTTTCTGAGTTTATTAGCCTTTTGGACGTGCATTTTGTTAGATATATGTATTATTATACCAATACAAAAATAAAAATATTATAATTTTTTTTTTTTTTAACCTCTATATGGGAAATTCATGGGTAACCTCATATTTACACATTTTCACATACATTGTTTTTAGCAGTTATAATTGCTATTAGTGGCCTACAAAACATCAAAATGTTTTATGATCATAGAGGAGCTAAAATTGTAATAAAACAGTTGGAGCACAGTTGGCACATATTTGGATCACTTGTTCCGAATATACTTTTTGATACAAAAAGGTCAACAGCACCAAAATGCCTGTTCCTAGAGATCTGAAACTTTACAGTTGTTGTCAACAAGATAAACATCATGTGCAGTGAACAGCATATGCACACAATCAAGTACGTCATGCTCAGGACCATTACAAATTGACAATATTCAGGCGAGACTAAAAAAGGATGTTTTGTTTATGTTTGGGCCTCTGTAGTGTAAGTTCTGAAGCCCTGACAGTGTTCATGTGCACATCTGCAGAAACTAGAAGGCCTAAGCTTTCTAATGATGCGTCACACTTGCATGTGGAACATAAGATCCTCTTTTAATAAGCAATGCCATTTGGGTATGTCCAACCATTGTGCACAGGGGCGAAAATAGGTGGGTGGTAACAGGTTAAATCTAAATGTCAATAAGACGCGTCCGATTCTCATTTGTATTCGACGTTATTTCATCCTTTATTTGGTTGAAGCATTTAAAAAGTCTCAGTACAGAGAAATAATAGTAAAAATAGTTTGACTAATGATCTTTTGTGTGCAGATTGCGTCAGATATACATTAAATACCTCAAGTCGACAAAACAAGATGATATTTAAAAGAAGATATTTACAAAACTATATCTACAAAAACAATACATGAAGTAAACTAATAAAAAAGGGTTTTACATTGAAGAATACAAAGATATATAAAAAAAAAAACTACTAAAATCCAAGTAAACAAAGAAGATGATGAGGTGTTGTCTATTGTTTGTAATATTAATAAATTGTTCCAGGGCATTTTGCATTTTAAACTGTGATGTATAGTTTAATCTGAATCGCCCACGTTCCACAAACAAGATGAACGAATGAATACAAATGCCACAGTCAGTCAGCAGTCCAAATATTTTATATCGAGCACACACCAAATCCCGAAGGCAAATATGAATCCGAGATCCACCTGGCGCTGGCGGAGCTCCAGAGACAGGACTGAAGACGCCAACATGAACCCTGAACCCTGGGGACCTTTAACCAGATATGAAAATAAATAGCAGGCATTTTAGAGATTTCTTTAAAATAACAGTCTATAATAGAACAAACACTCCTTAATTATTGACAAAGATCAAATCGATTGCTAGACTAAGGAGAGGTCAGGTCACAATTATAAGGTTAATCGATAATCGTAATTATTCAGGTCACAATATAAATCATAAGAACCACAAAATAATAATCGGAACAGTTTTGGAAGCAAAATAAAGTCTTTTTAGTCCAATCTCCTCAAAAACATGAGGAACTATGCGCTTTATGTTTGAACAAGTATTCATAGTAGAGCATCTGTTGATGGTGCGCTTGCTTTATAATCCGGTGCGCCTTGTCCAGCGCAAAATAAGGTACTTTAAATCAGGGGTGCCACAGGTTCTGCTCACGAGCTACTTTTATATTCAAGTCCAAAGATCTACCTATACACCTAAATTATTGTATAATTTTGTATTACAGTATTGTTATTGTCTGTATTAAACAGTTTTTTTATTTTTGTAATAATGTTTATCATATATAAATGTGCAATATAAAAAGGAGAGAAAATCTGCTACTTAAACATTTAATACAGCGGAGTATTTTGTAAATAAAATATACCAACCACAACTACGCTACATAAAAGAAGGTTGAGCTTAACCAGCACTTCCTCTCTCCTCCTGCCGCTTCTTGCCTCGACTAATTGTGACCTGAATAATCTAGATTATTGATATTATAATATAATAAAATATATAATATTAATAATGTTGACATTCCTAGTGATGAGGGTCTTTTAAATTGAGATGTCCGCACGCCGTACTCTCAGGTAAAAGTATGTGGTTTAAGTGTTCAGACTTCACAAAATACAGACATTTAACAGTTAATTTATGTAAAAACAAAAACACAATGAAAGTGAAGTTTAATAAGTCAAAATCTAATACAAAATTGGGAAGATCAATATGAGGCAAATGTTTTCTCATACTAGTCCAAAAATCCCTTTATAAACCCACTATAATGTTAGTAAACTAAATAAAAAAAGATTGATTTCATTCATAAACAACGCCTCATAATCTCAATAGATTATGCGTTGCTCATGAACTCGTCAGACAGCGGCTGCTGCAATAAAAGCTGCGACTTCTGAGAGCGGATGGAAAAGCTCTCAGACGTCAGGACAGCAACGCGATCCGAACGACTGCATTATTCACGACGGGACAGGGATATCAATGAACTGAAGCGAGGGGAGGAGGAGCCGGGCCGTTATGAGGAGGGGAGGAGGAGCCGGGCCGTTATGAGGAGGGGAGGAGGAGCCGGGCCGTTATGAGGAGGGGAGGAGGAGCCGGGCCGTTATGAGGAGGGGAGGAGGAGCCGGGCCGTTATGAGGACGGGAGGAGGAGCCGGGCCGTTATGAGGAGGGAGGAGGAGCCGGGCCGTTATGAGGAGGGGAGGAGGAGCCGGGCCGTTATGAGGAGGGGAGGAGGAGCCGGGCCGTTATGAGGAGGGAGGAGGAGCCGGGCCGTTATGAGGAGGGAGGAGGAGCCGGGCCGTTATGAGGAGGGAGGAGGAGTCGGGCCGTTATGAGGAGGGGAGGAGGAGTCGGGCCGTTATGAGGAGGGAGGAGGAGCCGGGCCGTTATGAGGAGGGAGGAGGAGCCGGGCCGTTATGAGGAGGGAGGAGGAGCCGGGCCGTTATGAGGAGGGAGGAGGAGCCGGGCCGTTATGAGGAGGGAGGAGGAGCCGGGCCGTTATGAGGAGGGGAGGAGGAGTCGGGCCGTTATGAGGAGGGGAGGAGGAGCCGGGCCGTTATGAGGAGGGAGGAGGAGCCGGGCCGTTATGAGGAGGGAGGAGGAGCCGGGCCGTTATGAGGAGGGGAGGAGGAGCCGGGCCGTTATGAGGAGGGGAGGAGGAGCCGGGCCGTTATGAGGAGGGAGGAGGAGCCGGGCCGTTATGAGGAGGGAGGAGGAGCCGGGCCGTTATGAGGACGGGAGGAGGAGCTGGGCCGTTATGAGGAGGGGAGGAGGAGTCGGGCCGTTATGAGGAGGGGAGGAGGAGCCGGGCCGTTATGAGGAGGAGCCGGGCCGTTATGAGGAGGGAGGAGGAGCCGGGCCGTTATGAGGAGGGAGGAGGAGCCGGGCCGTTATGAGGAGGGAGGAGGAGTCGGGCCGTTATGAGGAGGGAGGAGGAGCCGGGCCGTTATGAGGAGGGAGGAGGAGTCGGGCCGTTATGAGGAGGGAGGAGGAGCCGGGCCGTTATGAGGAGGGGAGGAGGAGCCTGGCCGTTTATGGGTTCAGGTAAAACTCGGTAACGATCGTCTCCACCTACAATCGCCGGGCAAAGAACAGAACGTGAGCCCATCCCAGTGGAACAAGAACGACAATCCAACCTTTGCATCGCTTCCAAGACCAAAAATACTGTCTATTAGCTCTGGCCGAGTTCTTAAATGATGCTCCGGAGACGACTCTCCAGGAGCACAGAGTCAGACTAATGTCCTCATTCATTTTTTAAAGCCAACGCAGCTGTACAGTGGAAACGCACGACCAAAACAGACTCCACCTCCTGCTGTTCAGAACCACGGCTCGTATTTCAACGTTTGGAGCCGGAATGGAAGGGAAGATGCGTCAAGGTTAAGTTTAGCAATTAGCTAAAAAGAACGATAGCTTATCATCATAGTGCTGTTGTAAAGTTGTAAAAAGATCACGATAACAACATTGAAAGTACTTGATGCATTGACACCGCAGTAAAATAACATAACCCAGGGCTGGGCGATTAAGCCATTTTAGCATTGCGGCTGAAATAAACACCGTAAACAAATCAGACTCCAATTTAAAAAAAAAATAAACAAAATTGAGTTTTGGAAGGAGAAAGATAACCCAGGCCTACAAGCGCAATGAATACATAACTTTTATGACACATCATTGACAATAATTTATTCTACTCTCTACAGCTCAAATGTGATGATACAAAAATTAAAAAAATTAAATAAAACAAATGCAAAGAAAATGTACACACAATTAATAAATCCGGCTGCAATTAAAACCCTAAAGAGCAATCATTTTTTGTAATTTTTAATTTTAAACCTCGTCGCATCAGACAATCTACACTGGTGTGAAAAAGTGTTTGCCTTTAACTGATTTTTTGCATTTTTGTCACACGCAAATGTTTCACATTGACTAAACACAATTTAAATGAAGATGGTTATTATTATTAAAGGCGGTATGGATGATTTTTCGGCGATTTGAGAAGGCAGGCGGAAGTGCGCATGCGCACTCCCCCGTGCGGACTGATACAACACACACGTGCGTTTGTTTATTAGCGCAACAGATCACATCGCATCTCTCGTCTCCCGTAGATTTCTGTCCACTTCTGCGTAAGCTCGAACTGTCTTTCTCCGTCTTCATTTTGCCCCGTACACTGAGGGAACTATATTATGATAGATCCATGCGCTTAGGCACGCGGAAACGTGGGCACGAACCGCACGCAGCTGCAGGTGAGCGATGGGTGCGTTTTATGATTGATACGTGGCAGGACTAATGATTTATCCACGCCACGAGGAAATATGATAAAACATTTGCTTAAAAAAAACTAATCTACATGGCCCTGTGTGAGAAAGTACTCACCCCCTAAACCTAATAACTGCTTGTACCACCCTTAGCAACCACAACTGCACTCAAGCGTTTGTCATAACTCGCAATGAGCTTATGACAGCGCTGTGGAGGAACTTTAGCCCACTCGTCTTTGCAGAATTGTTGTATTTTTGGGTTTTGCTTTTGGGGCTAATATAGACCGGCCACTCCTGGGAAGGGGCGCCACAGTTGAATGTTTTTGCCGTTTGTGGATTAAGGCTCTCGCTCTGGTTCTCTGGAGTCCCAAAGCTTCAGAAGTGGCTTTAGAACATTTTCCAGAACGAGATCACAAATATCTCAGGATCTCAGCCTGTCTAGCTTCTGAGGGCTCTTTTAGTCACTTTGCAGGCACCTCTCATTTAAGTGACGAGAACAGGCGTGGCAGTGATCAGGCCCGGGCGTGGCTAGAGAACCTGAACTCCGGAGCGATAAACAACAGCCAAGTTATGCGTGTCTCCGTCTCTGTCTGCGTGTCTGTGTGCGCTGGTGTGTCTCAGTCTCTGCGTCTCTATGTGTGCGTCTCTATGTGTGCGTGTCTCCGTGTGCGCGTCTCCGTGTGCGCGTCTCCGTGTGCGCGTCTCCGTGTGCGCGTCTCCGTGTGCGCGTCTCCGTGTGCGCGTCTCCGTGTGCGCGTCTCCGTGTGCGCGTCTCCGTGGCAGGAGCAGACTTCATTTGTTTGAGGAGCCGGCTGAGAATCCAATCTTGGGCAAACATCACTCACTGACACAGACAAACGCTCCTGCAGAAGCTCGGTTTGTGAAGGAACACGGAGAAAGTTTCTGAGCCCAAAGTCGATGCCAATTTTAGACGTTTCACACAGAGCGCCGCGGCAAAATGAAAAAGAGAGTGGAAGATGCAATAACGAAAAAGCGACTTCTTTAAAAAAAAATAGAGGCAATTTTGCGTGCACTTCTTTTCAAAGCAAAACGGAACAAATATTGCCTTCAAAGTAGAGCGGAGAGATTAAGGAATAACTGGATTGTGAATTGTAGGGATGTCAGTGTTATTACATTCATCAAAAAGCATGAAAACTCAAAATATAAATTGTAAGAACCAAAAAATAACCGTGAACATTTTGGAAGCAAAATTAAGCATTTTTTGTTATCAAAAAATGCCAATGCCAAAAAAATAGACCTAAATGTAAATAACTGTTTTATCTGACCGTTTGTCACATTTAACTTTTATTTTGTCTTTAAATTTCATAAAACCGGTCACAATTTTGAGGAATAGTGACATAATAGGCCACGAGAATGAAAGATTTGTTGTCACAGTCTCAATAATCGTGAATAATCCTTCAGTTGTCACACTACATCTGATACTTCGACATACTATATTAGACATGTCATCACTTTTCAAAAACTGTATAAAAAAGGTACTTGTACATGATTGTGATCCGGGCCACATCTCATTTAATGTTCTTATTGTCATTCGCTTTCAGGGCAGTATGAAAACTGGAACATTGCGATACAATTCAGTTTGCAGTACAATAAAGCCATCAAAAGTATCAAAAATCAGACACTAATGGAGACTAAAACTAGTATCGAAACTGTCCATTTTCTACAGATTTTTCAACGTTTCTCCACAAATGGCAACTCGATCTGTGTAAAATGATCACTTATATTTACAACAGGTATAAAAGCATCAAATAGTCAAAATTATACGCCCTTTAACATGGAGACACTTTGTGGATATTGAACAGGAAGTGACATCACACCAGGGACACACACACAAAGTTAATGCCTTTTTGACCCTCTGAACATCAACTCAACAAAATAAAACTGATTTTTATTTGTCAAATAAAAAACTATTTCCTAGTGTGACATCAATCACAACCCGGAAGTAACATTATAAACCAAAAGTGCCATTCTGGTTTAAAACGTGTACACTTCTTCAGCCAAAATGACAAATATATTTATCTTAACTGCATGTTAGTTCAAGGATAGTCCGACCTGGCAAAGTGGTCGACTGGGGTGAGAAGTAGAGTCATCGTTGAGGGCCGCTGATGCCACAACCGTCGTTTGGAGCCCTTTAATAAGCGCTGAGCAGGAGCGAGCGTGTGCAAAGTGCTGCCACGTTGAGTCCACTCCAGAGAGTAGATTGTGCTGCTCGGGACTGACGCAGCGGCCGTTAATATGACCTGCCGTCCTGTAAAGCGCCCGCCTGGCTCCTAATGGGATTTCGACACATTAACGATTCGCTGACTCAGCTTCAGACGGTCCGGCTTCAGCGGGTTTATCCAAAGCGGTCACATTCATCAGGAATGTCTTTGTCCATGGTCAAGTACAGGGAGGTGACATTTATATTAAATTACACTTTGTTTCTATTATTATTATTATTATTATTATTATTATTATTATTATTATTATTATTATTATTATTATTATTATTATTATTATTATTATTATTATTATTATTATTATTATTATTATTATTATTATTATTATTATTATTATTATTATTATTATTATTATTATTATTATTATTATTATTATTATTATTATTATTATTATTATTATTATTATTAACCATTAGGGTTTAGCAAAGTTAAATGGATTCTGTCCAATTCATTTCAAATCGAGAGGTCCACAGTAAAAACATGAGCAGAGATCAGATGAGGAAGACTTTTGTAGTAAATTAGTTTAGTTTATTAGCTTATTTTGGTCACATATAGAGACTTTGTTCCAAAGACAAAGGAAATTAAAATAATAAGAGGGCGCAAAAGTACTGAAGGTCACTACTCAAGTAAAAGTACAATTACTTGTCTAAAAAACTACTCAAAGTACAGCTCCTTTACTTGAATAAAAGTGCACCATCAAATGCACTTAAATAACTTGAGACTGTTAAAAACTAAATCTATTGAATCATGGGCTTTAAATAAATTACAATTAGACTTAAGTTGTAAAAAGGTATGTCAAGAATCAGACAACAATTCTGAAGGGTAAATTAAAGCTTCACTCCGACTGATCACAAAACGTGTGTTTACCTGCGGAACTAAAGCCTGGTCTATTTATGCTCCTGTGTGTTTATGAACACTCTCAGCTGAGATCTCACACGTGTCAGCGACACGTCACACTGCGCTCAAACTCAAATATGAACACTGGAAAAAGTGTCGGAGGCACGTCTGAGAATGCACTTTCACTACATCAGCGCCGAGTCAGAGGTTTGCTCTCAATAGCCGTAACATTTTTATATTGTGCCATTTTTACACCCAAAACAGCAAGACAAATATCAGCCATTGTGCTTCGAAGGACAAGAATCAAACGTTTATCAAGATTCAGACACGTCTACAGGCCACAAACAAGGACCGGACAAACATTACAATTGATTATTTAAAAATTACAGAAGATTACATTTGGACTAAATCTGAAAATGGACAAACCTGGGGGGAAAAAAACAAGGCGACCGTTTTAGCAACGCTTTTAAAATTGTAATGTGTTGGTTATTTGTATTTTATTTGCAGCACTTTGAAATGTAAATTGCAATACCAACATTATTATTATTATTACTACTACCACCTGCCATCACTACATCCTCAATGAGCCGCTTCCACTGCCGACCCTTAGTAGTGTCAGTAAAAGCATATGATTGGAGCAGAGTTGTGAATACAAATCGAGCTCTGTTCCAATACGAGGAAAAGCATCTTTGCCATTTCGTCCAGTCCAATACATTATGACTCTTACTGCAGAACAATGCGACGTAACAGTTTGACGTTTGTCCACACACTTCCAGGAGGCCAATCCATCACCGCCTCGTGTGGTTTTCCCCATACGTTATCAACGACATGCTCAGCAGCTCCGCCTGATGAGGCCAATGACGAAAAACAGACCGCTCGATACGGACTTAAAATACTGCAGAGTGCAAGCGACGCTCAAGTCCAGAGATCGTATCATCGAACTGGAACAATCTACAAATGATAAAACTGAGGTATAAAGTGTAATGAGGACTAGTTTATTGCGACACTTTAGATTTAATGTCACACTTTACCAGGTCAGTAGGTCAGAGATGGTCTAAATAGATAAATGTTGGCTCTCCGTGGGGTCTTATTTGTCCTGCAAGGGGGTGCTGAGATTTTAAGACCATTTTGATGCGAATTTGAACTGAAAAGACACTGGTGTTGTCACAATAGTAACATTTCAAACTTGATTGATAGAAATTAATAACATCCTAAAGTCACACAAACTTCAGTGGTGGTCCTTGACTTTAGACTCTTACTATCCTAAAGTCACACAAACTTCAGTGGAGGTCCTTGATTTTAGACCCTTACTATCCTAAAGTCACAAACTTCAGTGGAGGTCCTTGACTTTAGACTCTTACTATCCTAAAGTCACACAAACTTCAGTGGAGGTCCTTAATTTTAGACCCTTACTATCCTAAAGTCACAAACTTCAGTGGAGGTCCTTGACTTTAGACTCTTACTATCCTAAAGTCACACAAACTTCAGTGGTGGTCCTTGACTTTAGACTCTTACTATCCTAAAGTCACACAAACTTCAGTGGAGGTCCTTGATTTTAGACCCTTACTATCCTAAAGTCACAAACTTCAGTGGAGGTCCTTGACTTTAGACTCTTACTATCCTAAAGTCACACAAACTTCAGTGGAGGTCCTTAATTTTAGACCCTTACTATCCTAAAGTCACAAACTTCAGTGGAGGTCCTTGACTTTAGACTCTTACTATCCTAAAGTCACACAAACTTCAGTGGAGGTCCTTGCCGTGGACATTTCGAGCGTCTGGTTTATTCCTGACCCGGTTGGGAGGATTTAAAGTGGCCCGTTTGGACACAACATGTACGTGTGACAACCGGACGCACGGCCAGAGAAGTTCAACGGTCAGCTCCAGGCGGTCAGGAGGCCAGGGTCCAGATGGCGCTAAAAGGAGCGGCGAGGTCAACGGGTCTGGGTCCAAGTGTCAGAGCCGTCGGTCACATCACGCACTCCAGACATTTGGCATTCAAGCCACTCATCGTCATGGCAATAGAGTTTTAGAACAGATCCACACAGGAATAGCACTAACTAACATCTAGAATTAACACATAGAATTAATTATCGAATTTTGGTTAACTGACAATTGTGTTTATTTTTTTATTTCTATTTTATTCTAGTATATTTTTGGGGGACATACTGGGACATTTATAGAAGCAAAATGTTGTATTTCAATTCAATTCATACACTTCTATCTGGCCGTTTGTCACATTAACTTTAAAATTATTGTTCAGAAAGTGTGACTTCTTAAAGCTGCTCACATGTCACAAGAATGGTAAGAAAAAAAGCGTGTATAATCATGAATCGTAAAATTGTTACGTTTCTTCACAAAACGGTGCTATAAGTGCGTGATGCCTTTGTATTGCGGTTTTATTTCGTGAACATTTTCAAATCTATGATCAGACAATAACTCATCTCTCAATCAACGCATCAATTGATCACCGCTTTAGCTCGATTTGATTCAGAATTTGCCAAGGAAAAATGCACAAATGCATTTGTTAAGTAATCGATTAGTCCAAGCAAACACCTACCAATTAAATGAAAAAAAAGTTATGAATTTTTGTCTCTGGCATTAAGGATACCGACAGTGATGCAAAAGTAAACGGTTTATAATCCGAGCAACTTTATTTTAAAAAAATAAAATTAAAATAAAAAAATAAATACATTTTACAATATCTAGATTCAAATTTGAAAAAGAACCAATTTTTCATCAAATAACCAAAGAAAACAAACGGCTTATTAAAGCCCAATTAAAAGGTGACATATTGTGCTTTTTTCAGGCACTTTGTTTGGAAATATAAACATAAGCAGATCATAATTTCACATTTTATTAACAGCTATATTAATCTCAAACAGCTTAATAATAGAAAAGAGCATTGACTTCCTGATCAAAACTGCAGAGCGGACAAGCCCCGCCCCATCATAAACGACAAGCCCCACCTCATCCTAAGCCCCGCCTCTTTACAACGACATTTCACCTTAACAAGCAGCGGACTTTCATTTATACGTTGTTTTTTTGGAAACGTGGCTACGTGAAATTTTAGAACAAAAACGGGCGTCGCTCGGAGTCGTACGTTTTCAAACAACCGAAATAAAGGTCAGGGATGTGGGTGGACATGGGGGGGTAGGTGAAAACGGGACTTTTCTTAGCAATCGAGTCTCAGTTGCCGGAAAATAAAGAAGAACACAACAATAATTTTGGAACTTCTTGATAACGATTTGACGTCAAACAGAATTTTTTTCAAATGTCAAAAAAATTATTACAAAAGCACAGAAAGAAATCACTTCCTTTTTTTTTTTTATCTTTTTTTTAAAAACTAAAATCAATGGTTTCAACATTCAAATATTCCAAATCTTCAACATTCACAATATTATCCAAATCGTAATATATATTGCCCACATCTAAATACTAAATTACTCAAACTCGCATAAAAAAAATCAAAATGCAACTTAAACTGCAAATACGAGCTGAAAATAACACTTTATTTTGTGAGTTAGAGGCTTATTTAAAGTTATTTGAGTGTTATTTTGTGAGTAAAAGGTTTATTTAAAGTGTATTTTTGAGTGTTATTGGGAGTTAAAGGCTTATTTAAAGTTATTTGAGTGTTATTTTGTGAGTAAAAGGCTTATTTAAAGTGTATTTTTGAGTGTTATTGGGAGTTAAAGGCTTATTTAAAGTGTATTTTTGAGTGTTATTTTGTGAGTAAAAGGTTTATTTAAAGTGTATTTTTGAGTGTTATTGGGAGTTAAAGGCTTATTTAAAGTGTATTTTTGAGTGTTATTTTGTGAGTTAAAGGCTTATTTAAAGTGTATTTTTGAGTGTTATTGGGAGTAAAAGGTTTATTTAAAGTGTATTTTTGAGTGTTATTTTGTGAGTAAAAGGTTTATTTAAAGTGTATTTTTGAGTGTTATTGGGAGTTAAAGGCTTATTTAAAGTTATGAGTGTTATTTTGTGAGTAAAAGGCTTATTTAAAGTGTATTTTTGAGTGTTATTGGGAGTTAAAGGCTTATTTAAAGTGTATTTTTGAGTGTTATTTTGTGAGTAAAAGGTTTATTTAAAGTGTATTTTTGAGTGTTATTGGGAGTTAAAGGCTTATTTAAAGTGTATTTTTGAGTGTTATTGGGAGTAAAAGGTTTATTTAAAGTGTATTTTTGAGTGTTATTTTGTGAGTTAAAAGGCTTATTTAAAGTGTATTTTTGAGTGTTATTTTGTGAGTTAAAGGCTTATTTAAAGTGTATTTGAGTGTTATTTTGTGAGTAAAAGGTTTATTTAAAGTGTATTTTTGAGTGTTATTTTGTGAGTTAAAGGCTTATTTAAAGTGTATTTTTGAGTGTTATTTTGTGAGTAAAAGGTTTATTTAAAGTGTATTTGAGTGTTATTTTGTGAGTAAAAGGTTTATTTAAAGTGTATTTTTGAGTGTTATTTTGTGAGTAAAAGGTTTATTTAAAGTGTATTTGAGTGTTATTGGGAGTAAAAGGTTTATTTAAAGTGTATTTTTGAGTGTTATTTTGTGAGTTAAAGGCTTATTTAAAGTGTATTTTTGAGTGTTATTTTGTGAGTAAAAGGTTTATTTAAAGTGTATTTGAGTGTTATTTTGTGAGTAAAAGGCTTATTTAAAGTGTATTTTTGAGTGTTATTTTGTGAGTTAAAGGCTTATTTAAAGTGTATTTTTGAGTGTTATTTTGTGAGTAAAAGGCTTATTTAAAGTGTATTTTTGAGTGTTATTTTGTGAGTTAAAGGCTTATTTAAAGTGTATTTTTGAGTGTTATTTTGTGAGTAAAAGGTTTATTTAAAGTGTATTTTTGAGTGTTATTTTGTGAGTTAAAGGCTTATTTAAAGTGTATTTTTGAGTGTTATTTTGTGAGTAAAAGGTTTATTTAAAGTGTATTTTTGAGTGTTATTTTGTGAGTTAAAGGCTTATTTAAAGTGTATTTTTGAGTGTTATTTTGTGAGTAAAAGGTTTATTTAAAGTGTATTTGAGTGTTATTTTGTGAGTAAAAGGTTTATTTAAAGTGTATTTGAGTGTTATTTTGTGAGTAAAAGGTTTATTTAAAGTGTATTTGAGTGTTATTTTGTGAGTAAAAGGCTTATTTAAAGTGTATTTTTGAGTGTTATTTTGTGAGTAAAAGGTTTATTTAAAGTGTATTTGAGTGTTATTTTGTGAGTAAAAGGTTTATTTAAAGTGTATTTGAGTGTTATTTTGTGAGTAAAAGGCTTATTTAAAGTGTATTTTTGAGTGTTATTTTGTGAGTTAAAGGCTTATTTAAAGTGTATTTTTGAGTGTTATTTTGTGAGTTTATTTAAAGTGTATTTTTGAGTGGAGGAACCTGGCCTTCAAAAAGAAACAAACCTGAAATTCCAACACCACCTTTTTTTACATCAAACTGCACCGGAAAAACAACGATTTGAGCCCAAGAGAGGAGCCCGGTGCCACCATCTGTCCCGGTGCCACCCACGCCGCGTCTCACGGGCCGGGACACCTGGAGAAACGACCGTCCCGGGAGGAAACACGCACGGTAATTTGAGACCGGGTTCGATTGCGCGCGTGCCGGGGCCAAAAACCACGCAGCTTTCACGCGTGATCGAACGTCGTGCGGGGTCGTTATTGCGTCTCGTGTTACGTACGCATCCCTCCGGGGGGGTTTCGGTGTCCCAAACGCTGAGAAAACACTGGACATGGCGCCGGCGCGTGTCCTTCAGCGGCACAAACGAGACGCGGACGTTTTTTTTGGACGCGTGAAAAGCGCCGTTCACGCAAAAAAAAAAAAAAAAACACGAGCGCGCCGCGAACACGAAACAATAAAAGTTGAGCCACGAGTTTCCCGCAGTTGGAAGACGACAACAAAGAAGAGTCACGACGTAGGTGCGGGGTTTGTGCGTTTGGTTTTTTTAATTCCGGGAAATGCGTGAGAAACGTTGGACTTACCGCGCGTTGCCGTTTCAATCCGCGGAAAAAGGTCCCAATGCGCAAGACAAAAAAACGGGAAAACACACGTCCTCTCCGCCACGCCAAGTTTCTTCTTCTTCTTCTTCTTCTTCTTCTTCTTCTTCTTCTTCTTCTTCTTCTTCTTCGCCTCTCCAAACGAAAGCCAGCGACGGGACACTCGCATTCAAGTAGTTACCGAGTCGTGTCCGAACCGCGACGCATCGTTATCCGCGGAAAAGTGCGACCGCGCGAGGAGGGGGGAAAAGGGGGGAGGTTTTTGTGTGCGCGCGAGGAGGTTACGCTGGGATCCTTTGTTCCTCCTGCTCCTGCTGCTGCCGCCGCTGCCCCGGAGCCTGCTCGGTGGATATTCGCACACCGTTCGCGAGTCCCCCGAGCGCCGCTGATTGGCTGCAGCCTCGGGATCACGGAAAGGTGAAGCCGCGTCAAGTTGCCCGCAGGTTTTTTTCTGTGCGCGTTCCCCCCGGTTGCGTGCGGACAGGCGGGTTTTTTTCTGTGTGTGTGTGTGTGTTGTTGTTTTTTTTGCCCTGACCCCGTGTCGATTCGGTGCCGCGTCTTCTTCTCCGCGCGGACCGTCACGACGCGTTCGTTTTGCTTTCGCGGTGTGAAGGAACGGGCTGAGAATGTCCCGCGCGTCGCTTTTATTTTGTAGGAAGTTTCCGGTGAGACGAGCGAACACGGACACGGTGTGGAGCTTCACACCTTACATACTTTTATACGCAGCATAAATGTGTGAGTGCAGTTTAGGGGGAGAAGGGTGTAACTGGGGGGGAGAGGGGTGTAACTGGGGGGGAGAGGGGTGTAACTGGGGGGAGACGGGGGAGACGGGTGTAACTGGAGGGTTTTTTGGGGGGAGACAGGTGTAACTGGAGGGTTTTTTGGGGGGAGACAGGTGTAACTGGAGGGTTTTTTGGGGGAGACGGGTGTAACTGGAGGGTTTTTGGGGGAGACGGGTGTAAATACCCTCTTCTCCCTAGGGGTTTGGAAGGAGACGGGTGTAACTGGAGGGTTTTTGGGGGAGACGGGTGTAAATACCCTCTTCTCCCTAGGGGTTTGGAAGGAGACGGGTGTAACTGGAGGGTTTTTGGGGGAGACGGGTGTAAATACCCTCTTCTCCCTAGGGGTTTGGGAGGAGACGGGTGTAATTGGAGGGTTTTTGGGGGGAGACGGGTGTAACTGGAGGGTTTTTTGGGGGAGAAAGGTGTAAATACCCTCTTCTCCCTGGGGGTTTGGGGGGAGACGGGTGTAACTGGAGGGTTTTTTGGGGGAGATGGGTGTAACTGGGGGTTTGGGGGGAGAGGGGTGTAACTGGAGGGTTTTGGGGAGGAGACGGGTGTAACTGGAGGGTTTTTTGGGGGGAGACGGGTGTAACTGGAGGGTTTTTTGTGGGAGACGGGTGTAACTACCCTCTTCTCCCTGGGGGTTTGGGGGGAGACGGGTGTAACTGGAGTTTTTTTGGGGGAGACGGGTGTAACTACCCTCTTCTCCCTGGGGGTTTGGGGGGAGACGGGTGTAACTGGAGGGTTTTTTGGGGGGAGACGGGTGTAACTGGAGGGTTTTTTGTGGGAGACGGGTGTAACTACCCTCTTCTCCCTGGGGGTTTGGGGGGAGACGGGTGTAACTGGAGTTTTTTTGGGGGAGACGGGTGTAACTACCCTCTTCTCCCTGGGGGTTTGGGGGGAGACGGGTGTAACTGGAGGTTTTTTGGGGGAGACGGGTGTAACTACCCTCTTCTCCCTGGGGGTTTGGGGGGAGATGGGTGTAACTGGGGGTTTGGGGGGAAACAGGTGTAACTGGAGGGTTTTTTGGGGGAGACGGGTGTAACTACCCTCTTCTCCCTGGGGGTTTGGGGGGAGATGGGTGTAACTGGGGGTTTGGGGGGAAACAGGTGTAACTGGAGGGTTTTTGGGGGGGAGAGGGGTGTAACTGGAGGGTTTTGGGGGGGAGAGGGGTGTAACTGGGGGTTTTGGGGGGGAGAGGGATGTAACTGGGGGTTTGGGGGGAGACGGGTGTAACTGTATTTAATAAATGCAAACATTACAACAATTTAAATAATACCGTGGGACAAAGGCAAAACAATCACAATATAATGACAGTTTGTGCCCCTTTAAAGCGCCCCCTACAGGTCGGACGAATCATTGAACTAAATGCAGTTAAGATGAATTAACTTAGAATTTTGCATTTTTTATTTTTATAGTTTTACTTCCTGTTTGTAATTACCCAGCAAACACTGCAAAAAACTCTACTGTAAAACTCTAACTCTAATGTAAAAAATATATATATAAATTGATGAATAAAAATATATGAGAGCGACTTTATTTTGTTGAATTGATAAGATTGATTGTTTAGAGAGTCAAATGTTGTTTTTTCTTTTGTGTAAATTCTGCATAAACTTTGACTAGTGTGATGTCACTTCCTATCGATTTCTTCAGATTTGTCAAAGTTTTCTCCACAAACACCTGCTCGATTGGTGTAAAATTATAATGTATATGTACAACAGGTATAAATACACCAAATAAGGTTAAAATTAGAAAATAGTTAAAACCTGTCATACGTCACTTTAAATGCCTCTGAATATCTTACGTTCTTTGGACACTTCAGTGTTTGGTCTTTAAAGTATACGTGTGTCTAAATGGTGCTTTGTGAGTTTGGTTTGAACTTGGCTGAATTCCCTCTGCTCTTGGCCTCTTGATGGTGTGATTCTGCTGTGAAAGAAGTGTCCTTTGCATCACCCACTCCGAAAGAGGCGCGTCACCCTCCTGCTTTATACGCCTTTTCCCCTCTCGAGCCAAAGTAAATGTAAAAGTAAAAGTAAACTTAAAGTACTTTTGGTCTGGACGAAGTACTGTGACTTGTACAATCTTGTTTTATATGCTCACGTGTGTCAAACGTCGCTCGTGATTTTGATTTTGGTAAAAGGAAAGTGAGATTATTGTTGCAGAAACTATTTAAGATGTGGTTTGTCGTAGCATCAGCTTGATTTCTTTTCCTAAGTCAAATGTTTGTTGATTGAACAATAATAGCACATTGTTTTAAGGTGCCTCTGATTAAACAAAAATGCAGTTAAGTTTGATATATTTCCAATTTTAGTCCTGACTCTGGGCACCAGCAGGAGGCCGGTCCATGTTTAGTCCTGACTCTGGCACCAGCAGGAGGCCGGTCCATGTTTAGTCCTGACTCTGGCACCAGCAGGAGGCCGGTCCATGTTTAGTCCTGACTCTGGCCCCAGCAGGAGGCCGGTCCATGTTTAGTCCTGACTCTGGCACCAGCAGGAGGCCGGTCCATGTTTAGTCCTGACTCTGGCACCAGCAGGAGGCCGGTCCATGTTTAGTCCTGACTCTGGCACCAGCAGGAGGCCGGTCCATGATTAGTCCTGACTCTGGCACCAGCAGGAGGCCGGTCCATGTTTAGTCCTGACTCTGGCACCAGCAGGAGGCCGGTCCATGTTTAGTCCTGACTCTGGCACCAGCAGGAGGCCGGTCCATGTTTAGTCCTGACTCTGGCACCAGCAGGAGGTCGGTCCATGTTTAGTCCTGACTCTGGCACCAGCAGGAGGTCGGTCCATGTTTAGTCCTGACTCTGGCACCAGCAGGAGGCCGGTCCATGTTTAGTCCTGACTCTGGCACCAGCAGGAGGCCGGTCCATGATTAGTCCTGACTCTGGCACCAGCAGGAGGCCGGTCCATGTTTAGTTCTGACTCTGGCACCAGCAGGAGGCCGGTCCATGTTTAGTCCTGACTCTGGCACCAGCAGGAGGCCGGTCCATGTTTAGTCCTGACTCTGGCACCAGCAGGAGGCCGGTCTATGTTTAGTCCTGACTCTGGCACCAGCAGGAGGCCGCTCCATGTTTAGTCCTGACTCTGGCACCAGCATGAGGCCGGTCCAAGTTTAGTCCTGACTCTGGCACCAGCAGGAGGCCGGTGCAAGTTTAGTCCTGACTCTGGCACCAGCAGGAGGCCGGTCCATGTTTAGTCCTGCCTCTGGCACCAGCAGGAGGCCGCTCCATGTTTAGTCCTGACTCTGGCACCAGCAGGAGGCCGGTCCATGTTTAGTCCTGACTCTGGCACCAGCAGGAGGCCGGTCCATGTTTAGTCCTGACTCTGGCACCAGCAGGAGGCCGGTGCAAGTTTAGTCCTGACTCTGGCACCAGCAGGAGGCCGGTCCATGTTTAGTCCTGACTCTGGCACCGGCAGGAGGCCGGTCCATGTTTAGTCCTGACTCTGGCACCGGCAGGAGGCCGGTCCATGTTTAGTCCTGACTCTGGCACCGGCAGGAGGCCGGTCCATGTTTAGTCCTGACTCTGGCACCAGCAGGAGGCCGGTCCATGTTTAGTCCTGACTCTGGCACCAGCAGGAGGTCGGTCCAAGTTTAGTCCTGACTCTGGCACCAGCAGGAGGCCGGTCCATGTTTAGTCCTGACTCTGGCACCAGCAGGAGGCCGGTCCATGTTTAGTCCTGACTCTGGCACCAGCAGGAGGCCGGTCCATGTTTAGTCCTGACTCTGGCACCAGCAGGAGGCCGGTCCATGTTTAGTCCTGACTCTGGCACCAGCAGGAGGCCGGTCCATGTTTAGTCCTGACTCTGGCACCAGCAGGAGGCCGGTCCATGTTTAGTCCTGACTCTGGCACCAGCAGGAGGCCGGTCCATGTTTAGTCCTGACTCTGGCACCAGCAGGAGGCCGGTCCATGTTTAGTCCTGACTCTGGCACCAGCAGGAGGCCGGTCCATGTTTAGTCCTGACTCTGGCACCTGCAGGAGGCCGGTCCATGTTTAGTCCTGACTCTGGCACCAGCAGGAGGCCGGTCCATGTTTAGTCCTGACTCTGGCACCAGCAGGAGGCCGGTCCATGTTTAGTCCTGACTCTGGCACCATCAGGAGGCCGGTCCATGTTTAGTCCTGACTCTGGCACCAGCAGGAGGCCGGTCCATGTTTAGTCCTGACTCTGGCACCTGCAGGAGGCCGGTCCATGTTTAGTCCTGACTCTGGCACCAGCAGGAGGCCGTTACAATAGTCTGATCTACTGGAGACAAACGCATGGATAAATCTCTCCACATCTGGTTTAGACTCTATAGTTTAGATGGTAAAAAGCGGCTGATGTTGATGTGGCTGTTACAGTTCAAGTCTGAGTCCATTATTACCCCAGATTTCTAACTTGGTTTGTAGGTTTTAGAGACTCTGGAGGTGATTTCAAACACGTTCTCTTTGTTTCTGTGGGACAAAGACGATGATTTCAGTCTCGTCTGAGTTCAGATGGAGAAAGTTGTTTTGCATCTAGGAATCAACATAAACGAATCATTTATGAAACTATGTCAAAACAAAGGGATGCTCCACATTCTTTTTGACACCATCTGGGTTCTCCTACTTTGTCCAACACTGCCCCCTGGTGAGCAACACGGGGACAAAAGTATAACTCCAAATCATATCACTCAAACAGAATTAAAAAGTAGTGACTCGTGTCAGTGATAACGCATTTGTATAAACTAATACTGGCGTAACAGTTTGGATGTAAAATGTGTTTATCTGATTTATGAGTCGATGTAATCAGACAAGAGTAAATAATGCACATTCTGGAATATCCAAAGAACAGGGTTTATTAGTTTTTCCTGCAGGAGGGTTTAAAGACAGGGGGCGCTCTAGAGCAGTTATCCATTTGCTTTATCCCTGAGAACGCTGGTAAATCCACTTCTCAATCAACAACTTTGGAAATATTGTGATTATTGTGACTTTGGGCAAGCTGTACGAAAGGAGTAAAAACAAAAGAAATAGACACACATACTCTGGAAAACGTTTCCAGTTTAAATACTTTATTGAATTGACAAAACAAGAATCGGACGATGCATAGACGGGACAATGTGGCTTTGTAACGACATGAAGGAGAAACGATCACGGAAAAGCCGTCACTTATTCAAAAACAGAAACAAACACGGAAGAAAATTGTTGCTTTCCCCCCCAAATTCGACACGGACAAGTTTACACAATGTCTATAAATAATTGAGTTTAGTACAATTATATATTTGTTTGTTGCGTAGTTATTGGGGAAACGTTCATCTCCGCGTTGATCCCCACGATTACATTTATTTTTGGTCGAGGGTCTCATTTTAAATTTAATTAGTTACTGCATTAAAATACTTCGATACAATTTTTTTTTTTTTAACGTGGTCATGGTGTTTTTCTTTGACTCACTTTCAATCACTTGCATCTGGTTGAACGAAATCCCGTTGGAACCATGAAAAAACATGAATAAGTGCATCGATGATACTACAGGAACCGCCCCTCGAGAGCGTTACCGGGGCAACTCAATCTAACGACGCAAGAAACGACACAGCTACGGTTTGGTTTTCAAAAGGCCGATTTCACACGGGTGAAAAAACCCAAAAGTTAAAAAGAAAAGATCATATAAACTAATTGCGTAAATGGAGAAAGAACCAGTTAAAAAAGATCAGTAAAGTTATTGATTTTGTCCTAAAAAGAGCAATAAAGCGCAATTTTCAAGCTAAAATTAGGAAGTTTTCAAGGTAAAAATCATGACAAATTATTTTTTTTTTTAAAACATTCTAAGCGGAAATGCCATTTATGCTCAACTGCAGGAAGGAACAGGAAATGATCACTTTTAATTTAAGTGTGCGTAAATGAACAGCATGTTTCTTCCACTTTCACTTTACTCAAAAGTCCCCAGTAAACAAAACAAAAAAAGGAAAAAAGATAGTCCTCAAGTCACCGCTAAACGTCCCGGAATGAGGAGGAAAAACAAAGAAAAAGTGCTAAACATGAATCCTGAACGTTGAAAAAAAACAAACGCAGCCAGAACCAAACCAGTTTATTAAAGAGAGGCAGTTTTATTCCCGTTTTGGTTCCACTTTGTGATGGTGCTTTTTGTAGACCTGGACTTCGGTTTAGTCCCGGGTCAGTTGAGGGTTCTGGGCCTCGGTTTATTCCCGGGTCAGTTGAGGGTTCTGGGCCTCGGTTTATTCCCGGGTCAGTTGAGGGTTCTGGGCCTCGGTTTATTCCCGGGTCAGTTGAGGGTTCTGGGCCTCGGTTTATTCCCGGGTCAGTTGAGGGTTCTGGGCCTCGGTTTATTCCTCATTTAGACCCGTCAGATCGGTCGAGTCCTGGTTAAGGCTAGTTTTTACGCTCTAGCCTTGCATTTGCCGTTAGGTTTTCAAGTACATTCAGGACAAAATCTGTTCTAGACCAGGACTAAACGAGGATTACAACGGGACCAAATCAAATTCACATCGGGGTTAAAACTGGCTCTGATTTTTGTCTGTGTCAGTGTTCCGTTCTGTTAAATCCTGTTTTATTGCTCATTTAACGAGGTTTGAATAAAAAAAAAAAAAATCTATGCATTTACCGAATGTCTGTTTACGCAACACGTCTGCGGAAAGACGGCGAGGAATGAACGTTTACAACAGGCTACGACAATTTCTAGACTGTAAAATGAAACTTTAAAAATGACATCTACGTCGGCTGAAAAGACTCGAGCAAAACGTTTCAATTGATCTGAGCTGTTTTTACTTTAAAGCATTCGTTATTTGGCTCGTTTTAAAGCGTTTGAGATGGTTCAGTTATATTTTCACGTTAAAGTGCCAATGACAGGTCGGACGACTAAAATGCAGTTAAGATTTATACATTTTGAATTTTGCAAAAAAAAAAAAAAGATAAAAAATTGTATCTCAGAATAGCACATTTTAAGTTTATAATTTCACTTCCCGTTTTGTAATTGATATCACACTAGGAAATTACCCAGCAAACACAAAAACTCATAATGTCACCATTTCTGTTATTTGACAAATACAAATATGAAAGCACCTTTATTTTGTTGCATTAATGTTTAGAATGTTAAAAAAAAGTTGATTCTTTGTGTAAATTCTGCTTAAACTTTGACTGGAATGAGTGTCCCTGGTGTGATGTCACTTCCTGTCATTTTCTACAGATTTTTTTACTTTTCTCCACAAATACCTGCTTGATTGGTGTAAAACTATAATTTATATGTACAACAATAGGTATAAATAAACCAAATAAAGCCAAAATGAGAAAAATGGTAAAAACCTGTCATACGTCACTTTAAATACACACGCAAAATCAGACGGAAAGTAAAAAAAAAAGAAAAACTAAAACTGAATATGTTGTGACGCAAGAAAAGTGTATTCAAACCTGGAAAAAAACATGTTAAAACAAGTCGAATATTCAAGTCAAATAAGTAAAAACAATTGGGAACACTTTATAATATCCACATCTTAATTAGTCTTCATAAAACATGAACAAAAACGACTTAATTCACAAATTAATGAATTGTTAATGAAGAATGATTCCAGCTTAGCAACTACTTAATTAAAGCGGTTGAAGGTATTAAGTAGTTACTAAGCCAGAATCATTCTCAATCAAACCATATGTTCATTCTGTTATTTTTGTTGTTTGTTGCACGTTTTATTAAAAGTTGAGTTGTTATAAAGTGTTGCCAAACTCAATCAACACCAACATCATGAATTAGAGTCATTTTACCTTCATTTTTGCGCATTTTATAAAAGCTCCAGCACCATTACACCAGTGTACAACAATAGCAAAATGAAAATGATGATGATCTAACAAACACGACGCACTGTGCGCACCCGGCCGCGTCGCACAAACACGTCCCGCTTCATGTTCCTGTCGTTTTAACTCAAGGCACGTCTTTCGAGCTTTATCCTCACGGTCGCTGCAGGAGGCGGAGCTTCAGCGGGGGCGGAGCTTCAGCAGAACAGAACCAAAAGAAAACCGGTAAAAAAATATTTAAAAGCGTGCAACTTTTCTGGTGGGGCGTCCGTCCGTCCGCCTGCGTGGAATGTTCTGCAGTGTGGCATTGGAGCTTTACCTCCGCGGTGACGAGCTAGAGGCCGAGTTACAGGTCGGCTCTGCGCAGCTCCCGCCAATTCACAGTAAGAAAGCGCGTTTTATTTTTTCAGCTTTCTTGATTTTTTTTGCAATAAAAACACATGCAACTAAGTTTAATGCCGCAGTGTGGAACATTCAAGGCAAAACGGTGGCTATACTTGGAACGAGCAGGCGGCGAAAACAACGCACTGCCAACAATTTGAACTCTCTAACATTTTGCAATTTTAAAAAAAGGTTTGTGAACGTTTCTGGTGTGGAGTTTGGCATCGTCTCGTCTCCATGGAGATGTTAATGCTTTGGCACGTTTTTTTTATTTTTTTCCAGGACAAACGGCCGTTAAACTCTAAGACTTTAATCATTTCCCCCAAATAAATAAGACTACAAACTCATCCACGAACCTGTTTTACTACAAACTGGATTAGAGACGTGCAGGGCCGTTAAGTCGATTAATCGGTTAATTAGTTTGATTATTAGTCAATTTATTATTTTATTGAGATATTGAGAGTGACTGATCCATTTTTTGCAGTTTTAAAAAGAAAAAAGTTTCTTTGTACTTTTCTGTGCGTCAAGTCATTTCAGAGCGAATTTACACAATTTTAATGTTATTTTCTGTGCATTTCGGGGCAGATATCTGGTCAAATTGTGGAAAATTCATAACTGTGTTCAGCCTCGCTCCCTTTTAGCAGACTATTCATTTCTTTGGTGCGATTGCAGCCCTAGAGCAATGCGATCCCATTTTGTGCAGCGTTTCTTTTCGCTCTCAAGTGTTAAAATAAAGCTTTACGTGTGTTCTTTAGACATTTGATCCGCCCAAACGACATATCGGCCGCCGTTTTATTCAGTTGAAAACAGCGGCCTGCTCCACGGAGAACGCCATAATGTGCAATATTCCCATTTCACCCTCCGCCAGAAAAGTGACACGCCGCTCCGTTGAGGCCAGGATTAATCGCCTTTTAGTTTTGCTGGGAAAACGCACACTGTATCGTAACGTCAACTTGAACGCGAGTTAAACTATGCGCAGTCGGGCCAAATCCTCCGCATTAGGTTCTCCAGACCGACAGAGATCCTCGCCAAAGATCTGGAAACGGTCTCGGCGCTGCGGCTTTGGGCGATGGTCAAATGCTGAGAACGGGGACAAAAACAAAAAGTCTAGCTAGCTACACTTGGCCTCGCGTTTCGAACCAACAGAAGAGGAAGAGATAGACGCGGCAGGCTGCCCGTTTTGGCGTCGACCCACGACAAATAACCCTCTAAAAACGCATCGCTTTCCCCGACCGTTCAGCCACGGTCGTCACGAAATGGCGGTCAGTCTCAGAACCGGGTGCGGCGGCTCGGTCTGTTCCACGTCGGACGGGGTCGAGGAAACACGAGCGCGCAGTCTAAAAAAAAGGGAAGACGTTTTTGTTTTTTGTTTTTATCCGTTGAGGAGGTAGACCACGAACTCGTAGGTGCACATCATGATGGCGGTGTTGGGGATCTGCCGGACCAGGTGCGTGGTGAGGCCCCGGTAAAGTGCCCGGTAGCCCTCCTCTTTGGGGACTGTGGTTAGAGTCTGGAAGAAGGAGCGATACTTGGTGCCCTCCTCGCGTAGCCGCGTCCGGATCACTTCTGCGGAGGGGAAGAACAGAGGGTTATTTGCACCGACTCGGCCCGGGTCAGGGCTTCGTTAAAACTTGTCTAACTGAATGTTTTGTGGGTTTTTTAACCGGTCTTAGGAGGACATATGATATTAAGCTTTTGTGTGACTTTATGTAAAATAAATAAAAGCAAAATAAAAGCAAAATAAAATAAATAAAAGCAAAATAAAATAAAACCATTATTTTAAAGTAGATAGTTCTGATTAACCGTTGACTGAAGCAAAGTTAAAAACAGATACAAAGCAGAAACTAGGATATACCATGAGGGTAAGCTATGGTGGTGGCACATGTTTTGGAGGTGGCGGCGGCGAGCATCATCCCCACAAAGTCGGAGGCATCTTTGGAGGCCTCCTCGTCCTCGTCCATGGGCGGAGCTTTGGCCTCGAGCAGCCGCCTCTTGATGCTCTCGTAGATCACAAAGTGGATCACAGTCTCTGAAATGCCGGCATACGAGGCCGACATGCCGCGGTAAAACCCTCTGAGGCCGTCCGCCCGGTACACGCGACGAAAGCACTCGAACGCATTCATCCGACGCTCGCCGCGGTTCCTGCAGAGAGACGGCGTTTTAGGACGCAGGAGCTTGGGGTTTTAATCGAGAAGGCTATGGAGATTGGAGATCTATTTGAAAAATGATGAAATTGTCACTTTGGAGATATGCAAGATGTTAATATTGAGCAGTTAGTTTATAATAAAAACTAATAAAAAGAGACAAATAATGTCATTTTACAAACTAGAGTGAAAAAGGGATATTTCTGGCTTTTTGTGGTTAATTTTAATGGTCCATTCAACACTTGTGCCTAGATGTGCCTGTAAATGTCTTCCAGGTCCAGGTTCATTTTTGATGCTTTGTAAAAAGAAATATCGTCTGAATATCGTAGAGCAAAGTTAAGAGGAAAAAAGATTTGTTTTGTTTTTTCCGGATTATGTGTGTGATATTATTAGTTATTTTCACATTGGCAACCACATTTCACAAGAGGGCGCTCTAGGCTCTAAGCGACGCAGAAGAAGAATCTGCACTTCCTCTACCTCCGGAGTTTGTGGAGTTGTTTAGAAGTGACACAGAGGAAGAAGAATTCAATGGATTTAGTGATTTTGGGGTAAAACTGATGCTTTGGTAAACTTGTTAGCATGTTCTTTATGCTTTAGTTATCTTAACTTAATATGTTACGTTAACATACCAAACACTTACCACAGTTCTGTCTGTGCGTCATGTAGCTGAAGGTGTTACGTTAGCATACGTACACCTATTCACCACGTTCTATAATCTGTTATTATTTTAAATTGCATTTCAAGTTTAAATGTCTGTTCCTGGTCTTGGATTTTATCACATAAATGTCCCCAAAAAATGAGAATCATACTCCAGTGCGACTTATATATGTTTTTTCTTCTCTATTATTATTTTATTATCTATTATCTATTTTGCTGGAGCGATTTCTGAGTCCAGAGAATACGGGAAATCAAATCATCAGTTTTCAATTTGAACGAGAGGTTTGGCAGGTTTTGGTCCACAAGTCTAAAGGAGATCTGATATCTTGTAGGACTGTATAAATATGTATTATTCATTCAGACTAAGGATGAAATATTGATTCTCCTGCCTTTAGGTCCTTCTACAACAAAAGCATCAGGAGAGTAGAGTTCCTGACCTGGCATCGAGCTGCAGTCGAGTCTTTATGAGCCAGATGGGGTTTGTGGCCGTGATGGCTGTGAAACCTGCACAAAGACAAACAAGACGCTCGTGACATATTCAAGAACCACAACTAAATATTGTCGTTGTACCACATGTCCAAAAAGCCGCGTATTATTTCCACAATATTCATTCCCTGTTACCTCTACTCTCACTAGTGTCATGTGTCTTGAATGTGAACACCTTCTAATCTGCCCCAGGACAGACGTGGACCGGGAACGCTCAACGGGTCCAACCTTGACCCAGTTTCAAAAGGTCCCAGTGACAGTGGAGCTAAAATTGGATCGGCAACAATCCACAGCAGGCAGAGACGGGTAAAGGGTCAGGAGAACGCTCATGAGCCGCAGTGTTGAATGATCTACAGCGTGTACTTAAGCTTGAGTCATATTATTTTAACTGACAGCCAGTGTCGCTTAGAGACAAAAGCATAATTGACTTTTACATCGTTTTTTTGAGTGATTCATGCATTTATTCTCCTCCATACACGACGTCGTCACTCCTCAATAGACACCG
The DNA here is from genome assembly GCF_026437365.1 of Eucyclogobius newberryi. Classification (NCBI taxonomy): domain Eukaryota; kingdom Metazoa; phylum Chordata; class Actinopteri; order Gobiiformes; family Gobiidae; genus Eucyclogobius; species Eucyclogobius newberryi. The sequence goes on along the minus strand of NW_027315724.1, from coordinate 17,406,562 downwards.
TTCTTTACTTGACTTCACCAACATGCAAGAATCATTCTAAATACAACTTTGAGCGCGTGAATGAGAAGGGAAAACAATTATAACGTGTTTAAAATCTCTTAAAACATGATTTACATTCTGAGACATTGAGAAGCAAAGATAAGTCATTTCAAGTCAATATATTCTATAACGATATGTTAACACCAGTGTGAAGTGCAAGTTTATTTGACCGTTTACATCGATGATTCCAAAGGTTTGATTTTGCAACGCTACACGTGCGGCGGCGGCGTTGTCATGGTAACGTACGAGACGGCGTGAATGAAAGTGAAGTATGGATTACATCGATGTTTGGCCGATTGATCCGAGCTCTTACTGGTGCAGAAAAAGAACTAGAATCACAACTGAGCCTGCAGCGGGGACGTAGAGAGCGTTTCAGCGGCTGCACAGAGTCGTGATGGGCTCCAGGTTTGATTTAAAGGCGTGTCTGGCAACCCAAATGAGACCAAGTGAGGCTCATTCTGCTTTCTGACTGGAGAACTGTCTTGAACTAAAACACCAAACATAAACAACAATGTGGACACCATTATGTAATCAAGAATGAATCTGCATTACAAGCGTTAACAGCAAGAGCGATATTTGATTTGAAACAGTTTAACTTGCATCTGACACAGGCTGGTCGAGTTTATGACATTTGAACTCAAAACCTGGGTTGACTTGAGTGGCCCAGTTGAAGATTTTCACAGAAGATCTTTTAATTTATTGCTTTTCCTGCTCTCAATAATTACACAAGTTGAAGGTCAAGAGTTTCACCAATGTTTGGAGCAGGAAAAACTTTTAAAAAAGGCTTCTTGTTTAGGGTTCGTTAGCCACTGGAATAATAATTAAACAGCCACAACTAAGACTGCAATTTTACAATCACATTCTATATAAACTTATTACGGTTTTTAAAAATTGATATATATATATATATATAACATTTTAGTTTTTTCTTGTGAAATGTATTAACTGTAGAATATATTAAGGAAGTAGTAGTCACAAACCCTTTTTATTCTTAGATCAACCTTTGCGGATGAAAAAGCAAATGAGGGGTCAGCGCTCGCCACAAAGCGACAGTCTTTTTCTTACAGGTTTGCATTAAAGTCCAGAGAGGTCTGACTAAATGCAGCTCTGACCACAAGAGCGACTGACCTGCGAGTCCGGCCGAGACCATGTGGACCTGTGTGGAGTCGGGCTCGAACACGCCGTTCAGTTTCTCTTTGGCCGTGGAGTAAGCAGCAAAGTAGATCGCTCTGGAAGAGAATACGTCTTTTTAGAAGCACAACGGAATCAGAATCAAGTATTGAGTGAAGCACAGGGGAAAAAAAACAAACATTAACATTTCAGGTTTCCTGAATGGTTTGTAATTTTACTAAAAGAACAAACAAACATGTCTAAAATGAACATTGTGGCATTAAAAACTGTGAAGTATCGAGTCTTTTGTCAAGTATTGGAAACAAGCATGAATTGTTAGTATTTTATTTTATTTTTGACAACATTGTTATTTTGTATTGAAAATGTTTAGTGTCCAACTGGTCTTACATAATGGACATTGTCAATATGGGAAAAAAATAATTTCGACCATAACCTGAAAATTGATCAATTTGACAGACTTTGGACAAATGGGACTTTTTCTTTGAGTTTCCTATGCCATAATTCTCTCTCTTTTCTTTTTTATGATTTGTTGGATGTTTACTTTTTTTATTCCTGATCCCTCTCTGGTCTTGTTTCCCTTTCTCCCTTCTTTATATGTTCTTAAATTTAAAAAATGAAATCATTCGAATGAAAAAAGGAAAATATTAAGTGTCCAAATCCTTGACTACTTTATAAAACAATCACCATGGTAAGATATCGAAGTATAACCCTTTATTTCGAAAGAGTTTTAGCATCATGACAACTCTATAAAACTACAAAAAACACTAGGCAGGAAAAGTCCCCGTAAACCACATTGTAATAAACAGGAGCAGAATTAAACACTTGAGTTCATTTACGAGTTCAATACATTAGTAATTATTCATCTTCTACAGCTGAACTTTTAGTGGATTAACTAAAAATAAATAAAGCTACACGATAAATATAGACCGCCTAAAAACATTGTTCTACCATAAGTCTACACCGTACTCATCGTTACAGCGCAAGCGTTAACTTTTAAATTGTATGCATTGAACATAAACATAGTTGCCACGTCTCGGCCGAGCTGTAATGATGCTGAAAGCGCTTTGCTCGCATCTGGACGGGGACTTTTACGCAACCGCCTGACGCCATGTTGTGTTCATTTATGCTAACGCGCTAGCAAAACACTCGACGTCTGCCTAGTTGCTAACAGCTGCTAGCACCTGCATCGGTCTGTGCTTTCGGCCATTAGTATTCAGCGCTCCGTATAGTGCGATTAATGGAGAGGACACGCCGTTACACTGTACTGCGGACTTAGATGAGGCCACAAAATAATATATATATATTTTTTTAAATCGATGTCTTAATCGATGTTTTACTGAAAAAAACAAAAAAAAATCAGCTAAATATGAGGAAAGATCAAATGTAATTGTTGGTTAAAAGTGCACTCCATTATTATTATATTATTGCTTTGCTTTAGAGATGTCAAGATTATAAGTTCAATCGATAATCGTGATTATTCAAGTCACAATATAGTCGTAAGTTGTATTTTAGAAGCGAAATTAAGTCTTTTTAGTTCAGTTTATAGCCCAAAATTAGATCCAAATGTAAAGGCCTTTTTTATCTGGCTGATTTTGTCAAATTTAACTTTATTCTGTCTTTCAGAACATCAAATTTAGTCTCAAACTTGAAGAACAGTGACAGGTCTGCCCACAGGAATAAAAGAAGATAAAAGATTTCACCGTTTGGTCACAATAATAATAACACAAACATTTTATATCGTGACTTTGCTTAGAATGTCATTAAAGCATTGCATGTATTCAATTTCAGGTGATCAAATACTTTAAATATACCTAAAAATCTTGCATACTTCCTGCTCAACTTTGCCTCAGTGGAAATGGATGAATTTAATGCAGTATTGTGGGACATTCCGGGCAAAGCAAAGACCTCTCCATTGCCAAACTGAATAAAAATAGGTTTGTGGAACGTAACAGGGGGATTGAGTCGTGAAAAGTCTTACCTTGAAGGAGCCACGCCCACCAAGTTTGGTCCCAAGCCTCGGAATAAAGAGCGCGGACCTTCTTTCTCCAGAATCAGCCTGGGACACAGAGATAATGCTTTGGGAAATGTGCCATGGATTTCTGTACATTGGAATAAGACTAATGTAAATGTGTTTTTAAAGAAATCCTCTAGAATTGCAGCTCATAAGAGAAAAAAATAAGTTATTTCTACCACGACTTCAACTTTCGACAAAATGTTGATCCACGAGGGAAATACGTAGATGTGTTGGTGCTCTAACCACTGAGCCGCTGTCGCCCGCAAATAATGCAAGCAAAACTCAAAAAACAGGAGCCAAAAATACTCTGAATAAGTAAAATAAGTGAGTTGTACAATGGGCTTATTTTATGTACGTCAATGTATTTTCTACGCATTTCCATATATTTCCAATGTATTTCCAATGTTCTTCCAACAGATTTCCAACGTATTTCAAGTACTACAAAAAAAAAGTATATTCTGAATGAATCAAGATGTGCAGTGGTTAGATTCAATGGAAAGTGGTGGAAATGCTTACAAACACCACAGAGAAGAGGTTGTCTGAAGTGTAAAGTCAAATATATTCACTAAACAAATACTGTAGTACACTGTGCAAGTTATCGCACTGAATCATGATTTAGAATTCAAACTGGCCAATGATCAGATTGTTTTTTTGTGTTGTTATTGACACAACAGCATATTTCTAGAACCAGTGACTCGGAGTGAAAACTGCCACTTTAATTTGCTGTGGTTTGTTTCAAAAGTCAGTCTGGAGAAGGGATTTGACCCGAAACATCACAAAAACGGGTGTGGAGAATGTAATTTGGTGAGCAGATTGACTTTCATTTCACACATTTATCGGGGCTTAATCAATATTTTTTTTTTTATTAATTTGCTACTTTATAATTAGCAAATAGGTTTGTTCAACAGGATCACTGTTCAAATTTGACCTCGGAAATTGGGCTGTACATTTAATAAAAAGCATGATTCATCTTTAATTGTACATCATTCATTATTATTGTCCTTTCATATTATCAAATTTGATTATTACTTTTATTACCCTCATGTTTGCACACAATTTGGATGATATATTGCTATTACAAAAGAAGTCGTGCTTTTTTTTCAATCTTAAATTATATTAAGTTACAACACTGTTCAAAAAGTAAAGGCTAAAGATGCACAAAACCGTTAAATTGATTAAATGTTTTAATGATGCCATTTCTTAATTCCGAAGTGATGCGATTGATTTTTGCAGTCGTGCTAAAATAGATAAGATTAAAATATCATGTGATGGAGTCTGGACTGAGAGAAACCCTCTAAAAATATGGAGGTACTTCACTGGAGGATTGTGTTTTATTTTTAACTTTAAGACACACATTACTCGTATCGTTATTGACTGTTACTCACGCTCTAGAGTAGCTTCAGTTCGGCATCTCTTGTTTCAGACCTTTAAACAACCCATCTACTGAAAGAATTGTGCAGCGTCATGCGGAGGTGATGAAAAGCTAGCTTGCCCCCGACATGCTAATAATGCTAATAATGCAGTTCAAGCGTGCAGTTATCACAAACCATTTGGAGATGGTTTACGGACTTATGTTTTGACATAGTAAACAACATGATCCTTACGGCGCATATCATTTTTTACTTTATTTGGTATGTTTAACCTGTTGTACATATGAATTATAGTTTTACACCAATCAAGCAGGTATTTGTGGAAAAAACGGTTAAAAATATGAAGAAAATGATAGGACGTGACATCACACCAGGAACACTCAGCGAGTTTATGCAGAATTTACACAGAGAAACAACTTTTTTGACCCTTTAAAACTTAATAAAAATGTTTACCCAGTGTTTGCAGGGTAATTGCCTAGTCTGATGTCTTCAATACAAACAGGAAGTAAAATTATAAACCTAAAAACGTTTTCTGTTTATTATTTATTTATAGTTCAACAACAACCGTAAAACCCACAGAGTTTTAATAGTAATATTGCTCCAGCGACCAGTAAAAGCCAGGGCGTTGTTGTTGTTGTTGTTGTTGTTGTGTGTGGTTGTTGTTGTTGTGTGTGGTTGTAAAGTGTGTGCGTGTCCCGTCTGTGAGCACATACTTGAGGCAGTGCAGGGGTCCGGGCGGCGACACTCGGGCCACGCTGGCTCCATTGACCGTAGAGAGCTGCACTTCAGACACGTAGAGTGTGACGGAGGAAGACTGCAGCCGCGTCTTCACCACCTCCAGGGGACACGTCAAAATGGCCCCGACCGTGCCTCCACATCTGCCACACAACACCACCACGAGGATGAAGAAACACTGCCATCTTTAACCCACGTTCTCGATCACAAGGGGTTTCCATGGTTATCCGATTAAACGTCACTACAGGGTTAGCCATATGAATGCATCTTGCCCTTGTTTTCTCCGTTCACTTTCTGTGCAACTGTATATTGTGTACACTTGTATTTATGTTGTGTATGACTTATTCATTGTTTTATTGTTTTGTGTTGCATCGAATCACCAAGACAAGTTCCTACATTTGTGAATTCTGATTCTGATGTTGCGATACACAATTGTGCCACCAGAGAGTGCCCACGCGCGCCCTCGTGCAACTGTGAAAACGACTCCCAACTCCAAACCCACGGAAACTGCAACACTGTGGAGTGAGACTGGGCGAACCCGCACGACACTGCAGTATTTATGAACTAATATTCATCTCGCATGGTTTATTTATTTAACTTAGATTTTGCGCTGGTGGGGAAAATGCCTCGTGTTACCATCGCTGCTCTGCGTTTACGCTCGTAACGCCATGTGGTCTCATTATGCCTTGTACAGTATAACAACAACCAAACAGCACCAAGTCAACGCAATATCTCAAATTATAGCCTTTGCTGGAATTTGAGTCAATTTTATGCACATTTATGTCTACTTTGGGCTGTTCCTTCAACCTTGTGTTGGTCTTACTCTAGACCCTTTTCAGACCCGATTTAGTCCTGGTCACTTTATAAACCAGGTGATCTATAAAGTGATCTGGTGGTACTTGGAAAGCTAAATATTTGAACGGCTGATCTGTGTGTGATTTTGTGACATGCCCAGCGGCGTCATAGTTACGAAAACAAGTGACAGAACAGCCGGAAATGGTGCACAGTCGATCCAACAGTTGATCAGACGATTCCATGAAGGGCTTAATGTCAGGCTGCAAATAAGATAAGATAAGATAATCCTTTATTATCATTTAGCGTCATTTGGACCACAAAAGGTCAGTGAATATTTGTTTTTTACTAAATCTGAAGGCGGCGTTGGACCACATCCTGATGGGAGAACAATTACAGACGATTACAGAAGATTCTTCATTAAAAAACACTGTCATTTGACTGTGATTCCTGCTGCGTCCCAGTCATGAAACTAAATCAGTTGACAATTTGTTTTCCAGTGTAAGATTTGACATTATTGAACGGAAGAAGTTGTTGCAGAATAATATTTTGACCTATTTTACAGATCACATGCTTGGGCCTGCCCTGAACACGCATTCAAAAAGAGTCAAAGTTCAACATTTTCGCCAGTTTGCTGATAGATATTATTTTTATACTATCTTTGTCCCAATTCTGACACAAGTTTTCTTACACCCCAGCGTTAATACTCAATACGGACATTTGACAACATGATGACAATAAAAACCTTACTTATAGCGTCTGCAAATGGATTCCACGCAGTCCTTTCATTTTATTTTTTTCATGCCATTCTACACTCAACAATAGACTGCTGTCGACATCCAACAAATGGAAACCGGGCCCCAGAGACGCGCCAAGAATTTACCGTTTTACGTAGAGAAAATTAGCGGCTGAAGGAATTCTGCAGGTCCCTGGAACGTAAACGACACATTTCACATTGTGGGAAAAACAAGGACAGGAATGCTTCGCCTTCCTCAATGAAGCCTCTATAGAAGCTTCAGGTTTGTCGTCAGCGTGAGGTTTTCACTGACGGAGAATAAACAAAGACTAAACTAAATAACATCAGAATGTATTTACCGCATTGTTCGCACTATAAGGCGCACGTATAAGCCTTTAATATTCTCAAAAAACAACGCCTTATAATCCAGTGCTCCTTCTATATGGATTCATTCTGCTTGTGCTTATTGACCTCGAAGCAACTTTGTGTGCTACACGTTTTGTTTCATAATGCGCCTTATAGTCCGGTGCCCCTTATATAGGAAAAATGATCGAAAATGGAGCATCCATTGACAGTGCGCCTTATAGTGCGGAAGTATACTCTGTCCGCTCTGGAGAGCAGCTTCAGTGAGAGACTGATTCACCCTCGCTGTGTGAAGGAAAGGTTTCGTAGGTCTTTCCTTCCTGCTGCTGTCAGACTTTATAACAAACAATTGTGCAATTACTGTCGTGATCACATGCAATGGTATTTATGTATTTATTTATTTTTATCTTTATTTTTTCCCCTCCATCCCTTGTTGGGTTTTGTCTATGGGAGTTTTTGTTTATAGGAGATCTTCTACTGAAAATGTTTTTCAGACTTCCTATAAGTGATCTGTTCTTCTGTATCTACCTCTGTATCTTCCTGCGTTGCACCAATGAAATTTCCCCATGTGGGACAATAAAGGAATATCTTATCTTATCCGGTAAATAAAAACTGAATATTTTTTGTGTGTTAATAAAAGCTTTAAAACTAGAGTAATAATAGGCGTGGTTAACAGATTTAATTATAATCATTCATTGGATCAGAATAGTAACGGCTTACTAACAATTTTATAGCAATATAATATAATGAGACATTAATAAGGCCCTTTATGATTCATCACCACAAATTCAAAACGTATCGCCAATAATTAAACATGTCAATATTGACAGTGTGTTCTTGATCATTTGATTTTCCCAGATACTTTTTATTAGACATCTGCACTGAGCATCAGGGTGGGATTTGATTTTGTAACTTTACATAAAAATGTCATTTTTATTGGCACACAGGGCTCAGTTTGTCTATGTTTTTACCAGTTGGATTCTGTTCAAAGTTTGGCTGTGCCGAGATATCGATATATCCTGATACTAAATTAGGTGATGCAGTATCGATATTGTGGACTGCTGTTTCGATATATCGCCATGAGACATTTTTGGTATCATTTCCAGAATTTTTCTGTGACTGCGCTAGAATTTTTTTGCTACATTTAACATTTACTACACGTTACATTTTGACTGTTTTGATGATTAAAATGGGTGTGTTACAGTTCGAGGTTTGACAAAGAACATTTTGTTAAAATGTAATAGGTTCATAAAAATAAAAAAATACAGTGATATTGTCGCACGGTGAGCCGTGCATCGCACCGAATTGTGAAGGCCCCTGCGATTCCCAGCCCGAGTTCAAAGTGCACATTTTAAACAACAGGAGCATTAACGTGAAGAGAAGACTGAAATGCAAACTACTAAAATAATACGGATTACAGTAAAGTCACATTTGTGCATTAAATATGGATAAACATTCTGAAGAGTAAATGTCAGCCCGAACTAAACGCAGCGTCTTCAACATCAAGTTTATCTGGGTCGTGTCTGAACAGATCAGAGCGCAGCGCCGAGCGAGGCCATCACCTCCGCTTTGGTTCATTTTCAATCCAAAACAAGCGCCGTCCTGCCAGCTTTTTGGTTCATCTGCGAAATAAACATTGTAATGATCGATTGCGGCGGCGCCTGAAGGATCGCCCGAGTAAATACATGAACAAACGAGCTGACTTATGGCAAACCCTCAATTTAGAGGTCAGAGCCTGCAATAGTCGGACGCACTGTTTATTTAGCAACATTCTGATACAAAAATAGCAACAGAAAGTGGGTGGATGCAGTAACAAAGAGCATTCAGATAGAAAAGTACTGCTGTAGTACACAGAGACGACCATGTGTTGTCTTCTGAACTGTGTGTTTTGGTCAGCAAATGTATTAAATATACAGCAATAATTACGCCAGAATTAGTCCGGTAACCAACGACTTTTTATGCTCCTATAGTTGACTCTGTATCATGAGATTTTGACTGAATATAAAAGGTTGAAATGTGGTGACTGAAGGAGAATATGTACAAATAAAACGTAATGTTGATGAGAATTTGTCAAATGCATTTACAAGTATTTGCAAGTACATTTGACTACTAGAGTATTAGTGACGCAGTCTTTGTTATAACAGGTCTTTTAGCACGTGTTTTAGAGTCTGTATAAACCAGTTCACCAGTACAATTACTGTCATTGAACAGTCGCCAAATTCAATGACAGTAACATATTTTGTATGCATGTTACTGTCAGCAAAGAAAATTCACACAAGGAACTTGTTTGGGGCAAAATTAAACAAAAAACACTGACTTATTATAATAAGAGTAAGAAATATAAACTAATGCAAAAACAGACTTGAACATAAAATATATACAGTACGGACAGAATAAACCGTGAAAAAAAATATTTCTGGCAATAGTTTCAGCCCTGATCAGAGTGTTTTTACGATTGTCGTGTTATTTTATGGTCTCGATGTGAAAGAGTATAAAAGTTTGAAGCACTTTGGTCCCAGTCTGATTTAGAACAGTCTGACAGTTGCATCACTCTCTGCTGAGTGTTAGACAATATTTTTTTTATACACAGATCTGTCATAACTACACTTTTGACATCGACTTGCACTGTTGTGTGATAGTGTGTGATAAAGTTGGCTTGAAAGAAGGTTTGAGAAGGTTTTGCTGTTCGCCACTTTGTAGAGTTTGTGTTTGAAATGCATTGATTTCAATAACAATTAGCGACGATTACGTTTGATATTCATGTTGTAAATATTTAATTAGCTCGAGGGCACATGTCAAACCCACACAGTGTCCAGGCAACGTTGCGAAACAAGAATCAAATGCAAACACTAGAATTATGTACGATCTCAGGTCATGTTCGCAGAGCTCTAAACTACAATATAAAACGCGTTTTTTTTTGCATCATGAACTCCAGCGACCACAATATTTAAAGTCGATTCTGAATTTAAAACGCGGTCAGCATAAACAAAAACACGACAAATCCACGTGCAACGCCTTAAAATGCTCGTTAAATAACAGTGACAAATGCAAAATGCTAGCTGTGGAGCATCATCTGGCGAAATCTACTCACCCTCCTGCAAACAGATGAACCAAAGTGTCTCGTTGGCTCATTTTGTTGCATATTCAACGACCGTCCACGTTCCACCCGGTAGAAACAGTCCCGTGGCGGTGTCGGGGACGAACAACCCCGGGTTCGGAGAGGTCCCGACGCGCCAATGTTGTGGTAGAGGTCAGATGCGTGCAAAACCCGAGGCTAGTGTGATGTTAGCGGCAGGAGCTAACTCGGCTAGCTCTCGTTAGCCGTTGGAGCTAACGCGTTCCCTCCTGCGCGTCGGGGCCAATGTTGTCAGGGGTTACCTCGCCTTCTCGAGCCAGTGAAAAGTCCCCCGCGCGTCGAGGAAGGTTTTAAAGCAGGTGGGTAATCCAAAAAGTGGGAAAGCCGCCATAAAACGTGAGCATGCGTGTCGGCCTTACGTTCGTTTTGTTGCGTCGCAATGTTTGTAGCTGCACATACGCGCTCTGATTGGTCGAGGGGGCCACACGTGACGCCGCGGGGCCCGCCCCCGTGACTCCGTCTTCACGTGACGAGTGGTCAGGAGGAAGAAGAGGGCCGCGATCCATTTACCGTCTGACTGGAAGTTAATTGAGCGACTGAGTTTGTTTAATGGTTTTGGTACTAATGGGAATAGGTGATTTGCATTTTTCACGAGTTTTGGCCAGGTTTCAGATTGTCACGTGAGCAAAGTTGTGGTTGAGGTTGTGTAACTGCACTCAATAACCTCTGATAATTCCAAAGTATTCCGTAAAGGGAAAGCTCTAACATTTCAGTCAGATAAACCCAAAAACTTTTTTTTTTTTAAATCACAAAATATTGATTGGGATTTTGTTTAGACTTTATTTGATTTGAAGTTCCTAAATATAGTTTTGTGATTTTTGGCTCAGGGCTCTTCAGAATAATTGCTTGGTCTTTCTGTCAATATCTCTCAACAGCAGCTTTACTCCACCTAATGTTATATTTCTGAATGTCCGAAAGGCCAGAAAGGGAAAAAGTAAGGTATTTATGACTTTCATCAGGTTACTGTAAAACGTCTCATAGTTTAGATTCATATATGATAAATTATATGAATATCTGTGTTTCTTACACTTCTCACTCAGATATTATTATTTAGGGTTTCTTATTTTTATGTGTCCTTTAAAAATACAGGATTTTGTGCATTAATCAATGTTATGCCTTTCCAATTATATTAACTTAAAATGATAAATAATGTCACGTCTTGAGTGGTTTCATAGTAGAGCGGTTTTCCATATATTTTCTTGTTTCTCTCTCTCTTGGGCCACTATTTTGTACTTCAACTGAGTATTATTATTATATTATTATTCTTTTACCTGATTCATGAGTTTGTGTATTTTCTTCACAGAGCCTGCTGCAGTAGTAACTCGTCGTGGGCACATATCACTGAGAGCACAAGTTACGCCACATGCCCCCACCTTGGATCGCCGTGACGTCTTTAAACACAAGAGCGATTGTTGCAGTGTGTACATAATCCCTAAACGTGTACTCTTTGAATATTCGTTCCGACAGCCTTATGAAAGATGGAAAATGCACTGTAATAGATTTGACATTCATCCATATTTAAACATGAACCAAACATTACACAGGGGCCTTTGTGTTGTGTTTGAACGTGGATGTGCAAAAGGCCAGCAGAGAGTGACTGAGGGGGAGCTGGAGCTGAGAGTTTGTCAAGAATTAGGTTTTACAATTTAGCCAGCTGAATAAATTACACAAATTGTACTCCTAATTTTATAAATGCATTTTGTATTGAGATCATATGATACAGATGCTGGCTAATCATGCTAGTTACTCATGTACTGCAGTGAATCTGAACATTATCCTCAACTTTTTGAGGATAACACTCCCAAATGTTTCTCCCTCTCATCTTTGCTGGAAAGTATAATTGCACTATTGCTTTGATTAGACGAGGAATGCAATCAATATTCCTTTTATTTATTTACACAGGGAAGACCCAATGAGAAAAGTTATCTTTTTCATGGGTCCCTGTTAAAACACAACACAAAATAAACACCAAACAAACACAGGATATACTAAAACACAAATAAAGCATTCACCGATACATAATATGAGATACAGTTTTATAAAACAAGTGCATTGGCACTGCGGGTCATCCGTGACCAGTCCTTTAAAATAATTTAATTTAAAAAGTCTTTGTGTTTTATTTCACAGCAAAGTATCTCAAGTTATTACTCAGGTCTTTTCTAGTTTATTTATAGAAGTGGATGTTTTAAAAATGTGAAGTATCAAAATATGCACATTTTGAATATCAAGTACAGTATATTGTCTATAGTAGATGAATAAATACTTTATTAATCCCGAGGGAAAGCGTAGCGTCTGTTGCTTCCAGTCACGCAGCTCTATCATTTGGTATTTTTTAGTAAAAACTACTTTTCATGGCCATTGTTATTGCTTTGTCTGGAATATTCCACAGTGTGTCATTAAACGTATTACCATGGAGCAGATATTGTGGCAAGTACATTGTTTTATTGCTGACAAGGTATTTGTCAGCAATAAAAACATATATAATATTTCAGGCGAGGCAATAACATCTCCATTTGACAAGCATGCACTTACATTGTGGCCCGTAAAAAATATTTTAATAGAGCTGTTTGAATATTGATTTTTCAGCCCCTTTATACAAATACAGTGAATGTTTTATGCCATATTTAACCCTCATTTACAGGCACATTTTAGTAGATTTATTTCTCTTTTTCTGACACATTGCCTGCATTGCTCAGCCACATTGACGTACCAGTACACAATTTCTGTTATTAACGTCTGCCCAAACAGCAACTCTCTCTTGTATTTATTTATTTTTTATGTTTCTATTTATTTATTTTTAAAAAAAGAACAGAACGTGACCAGAGAGAGGGGAAACAAAACAAAACAAGCAGACATCCAACAGCCATAAATGATTAAAAAAAAAGAAGACAAAAATTCATTGCACACAGAACCCAAAGCAAACGTCCCTTTTAGTCCACAGTCTGTCAAATATTTCCATTCCCAAATAAGTCCAAATGTAATCTTTTCTATTTTGTGAATGTCCGGTATAATGTCAGTCCAGTCCTTGATCGTCAGTTCATTTTCTGTCATTCATTTCTTTGTGATTGCCTTTTTCGCTGCGGCCAGGAAGAGGCTCCAGAGATGCTGCTGGTTGTGTCCATGACAGGAGTCTTAAGGCCCAAATACAGAGTCCTGAAATCCAGTCGGATGGGGATGTCACAAATTATCTGTAAGAACAATCCCAAAACACGTGATAGTTTTTTGCCTCCTGCTGCCACATCCTCTCCAACAGTCTGCATATCTCAGTGAGTAATGGGCACTTTGACATGGGCTTAGAAAGAAATAAGACACACTTTTCCAACAGAATTCCCTCCAAACATGTGATCCTGTTTTCCAATGAGATATACGTATATTTTCCCACTCTTCATCATCCAGAACAAAGTGACCCTCTCTTTCCCACCTATCTTTAATGTAATCAGTAGTAATTTGCATAATTTAGATATTAATCCACCTTGAAAGTTCAGATTTATAAGCTTTAATTACTATTTCAGTCAAAGGGCTACGATGGTTGTCATTCTTTTTGATTTCTTGGATATAATAACTCCTTAAAAAACACCAACTCTGTCACGTGAAATGTCCGCCAACAAAGTGTTTGCTCCGTTCGAGGTAATTTTCCATCTGTTCCAGAAGATGAGCTTGAACTTTGAGAGCAAACACGTCGGCCCGGCGCATGGTTTGAAGAGGGTACATATAAACAGACCTAAACAAATCAAATCAATCATCAAAGGACGACGTCGATAAATATTTCCCATTGTTACTAAAACGATGTTGATTTGGCCAAAAAAGATGATCGTTGCAGTTCAAATGTACAAATCTGTTGTTGTTTTGTGCAAAAGTTTTTTATGCCAATTTTGACACGACATTGTTCATTAATCCCTTGCCCTAATTAAAAGCTTCCTTCATATTCTGATAAATCGACATTGTCCGTGGCCACGCTCACACGACCATATAAGGCTGCTCCCTCATAAAGAACGTGGATTTGGGGAATCCCTTTTGGTGAGGTAACTTCAGACACGTTCACCGCGCTACAAGCCTCGATCCAGCACCGAGAGAAGAACTGCCAAACTTCTCATCATAAAAGTCAAAGAATGAACGCTCAAGCAAAGAATGTGAAATAAAAATGCACTAGTAAATGTCTTGTGTGTGTGTGTTTTGCCGGTGTTTTCCAAGAACCGAAAAGTCAACACTGCTGTAATGATCAACCAGAGCAGAGACAGCAAGGTCAGTGAACTTTCTGTCTGTCAGAGCAAAACAACATCTGTAATAATAATATGAATACATAATAATAACTATACTTATTAAATGCACACACAAAAAAGAGATACTTATGCAGTGGTCACACAATATCAAATGTCTTAGAAATTGAAATGGAAAATACTAAATAATGTAAATTATCATATTTATTTTTATTAGTTTTAATTAAAGAAAAAGCAAAAAACAAAGGTACAAACAGGGCGGGGCCAGAGAAAAGATAGTAGAGTATAGTATTTGACTTTATTGTTTTAAGAATAGTGCATTCAAATATAAATAATATATGCAAGGTTAACGCACACCAGGCATAAGATTTGAGTCCCATCGAAATAATATACATTTCAATTATTTTAAATTGTGGTAATGTAATGTATTCAGTGGTGGAATGTAACAAAGTGCAAAAGTAAAAGTACTGTACAGCTAACTGAAGTACATTTTCCAGTGGTTACTTTTAACTTTTACTTCACTACATTTGAGAGCAGGAGCTGTACTTTCCAGAGAGCTTTTTCCTCATGATTTTAGGCTTGCTGAAAGGGTAATTTCTTTTGCAAGTTCATGGTGACATCATGCCTACTTATTTTCTTTTCTTTTTTTGGATTAAGTCCATGCTTTGAGCAAACAAAAATATAAAGAATCACCCAAAATCGCCCAGAAAATCTGCTTCTGACAAGCAAAAATCTGGACAATTCCTTTTTCAATATCTCAATTTGACATTTGAATAAGTCTCAAACTCTGTGTGAATTACTTTACTTGTTCCTAAAGTTAAGGCCCGAAGTCACTGGGATAGGCTCCAGTCACCCGCGACCCCGAAAGGGAACAAGCGGTAGAAAATGGATGGATGTTCCTAAAGTGCATTGTTACAGGTGTACTTTAATATTTTTACCTGAGAGGATGTTTTAACGTGATACTTCCACCGCTGACTTTATTCTTAAATGAGATTTTTTTTCCCTGCATACATTTTGGGATGAGAGTGTGTTGCCTCTGCTTCTTTTCACTGTCTGTAAAATCTGTTCTAAAGCTATGCACGTGACCACAAAGTCATGCATGTGAATATTAGCGACGCGCCAAAGGTTTTGCCAGAGCTGCATGAACAAGTTTGATGAGTTAAATGGCACTTTCCTCCTTTCACAGTTTGACAATAACAACTAAAATGACAAGTCGATCAGGAACCGCACCCTTGGATTGTCGAAATGTAAAAACCTTGTGACCTTTAGACGCCGGGCTGACGGACGTGACTTGAATTCCCTCTAAATCGCATCAGCGCCACTACGCTCTTCTCAAAGCCACGCTGCAGTGAGTGGCCCAAACGTACAAACGTCGTTAGGTTACGGATTTAAGGGATTCCACATGGCTCCCGTGCACAGACACATGCCGTTTCCAATCAGCCGCCGCACGCTCTCTGTCACGCACGTCCCATTACGTTCATTGGGAGCGAGTGGCGCCGGAGAAGTCACGGATAAGTGGCAGCACGTTCGGCAGCTGGGTTCTTGTGACCGACGAACCTGAAGATATTACTGCGGCGTGAGAGTCTCTACTGTCCGCCGACTGTAGCGAAAGGAATTCACGTTGGAAGAATGGGAGAAAAGTATTATCAGGATGACTTTAATAGTCATATGGATCCTGATAATAATAAAAACAACGATTATTCATACAGAGAAGGCCGCGCATCGGATGAAATGAAAGCAGAAGATCAAACCCTAACACCTAACCCTAAACGTAATCAATCAATTTGTCAACTAGTCATATTCTTTTTTGCATCTTAATATCGTGAGAGGGTCATTCATTGTGTTTCATTTTAACTTGTATTTTTAGATTTATAAATGCCTTAAACCCAGGATAATTCACCCTGAAGTTCCATCATTCACTTAGGATCCTGCCTTTATTTAGGAGCTGTCCATGGTGTTCCCTCCTGACCTTTAACACACACAGTCACAGGTCAGTTTTTATTTGAACAAATTTGGCCTCATAATGAAGGAGATATGAGAGTAAACTTTGGAGGACATGTTTACAGTGACATATGCAAAGGGTTTTCTACCTACAGGTTTATGTGAGCAGTGGTGGTAGTAGCCTACTCAGTTTGCTCAGTTACATTTACTCAGTTACAGTTACAGTTTTGGCCTGTGTCTGGATCTTGTGGGATCCCGTCTGCACACAGGCTCATTGCTCCCTCCGGACACAGATATAGACTGGAAATGCCACAAACCAGAGCTCATCCTGATTCCTGGATGGCTCCAATCTGGCCAGACCAATATATTTACGAAATTCAGATTAACAGTTATCTAGACGGGGCCTTCTACCACTTCCAGGAGGTGATGGCCAAGGCTGAGAACAACCCCCAAGTGAAAATACTGCTACTAATGGTCGGTTTGAATAATAAAGACCATGATCCTCACAAAACGCCAACTAAATGTAGTAGTGGAAGACAGGAAGTACTTTGTTGAAATTGGTAGCTGTGTCTCAGACCACATGACCCTGACCTGTGGAGTGCCCCAAGGGTCAGTCCTGGGTCCCCTTCTGTTCAACCTCTACATGCTGCCGTTGGGTCAGTTGATACGCAGTGAAAATGTGTCCTATCACAATTATGCAGACGACACTCAGATCTATGTTTCACTATCGGCAGGTGACTATGGACCAGTAGATTCACTCTGTCACTGCATCCAACAGATCAGTGTGTGGATGAAAAACAACTTTCTCCAGCTGAACTCAGACAAGACTGAAATAATCGTTTTTGGCCCACAGAAACAAAGAGAAAGTGTTAGCGGTCACCTCCAGAGTCTCGCTCTAAAACCTACAAACCAAATTAGAAATCTGGGGGTAATAATGGACTCAGACTTGAACTTTAATAGCCACGTCAAATCAATAACATCAGCAGCTTTTTACTATCTAAAAAACATTGCCAAAATCAAAAATATACTGTCAAAACCAGATTTAGAGAGACTTATCCATGCGTTTGTCTCTAGTAGATTAGACTACTGTAACGGCCTGCTCACTGGTCTCTCCAAACGAGCTGTAAAACAGCTGCAGTACATCCAGAACGCTGCTGCTCGGGTCCTGACTAGAACCAGGAGGTATGATCACATTAGTCCTGTTCTCAGGTCTCTGCACTGGCTCCCTGTGGCTCAGAGAATAGACTTTAAAGCAGCTCTGCTTGTGTACAAGTCTCTCCATGGCCTAGCACCAAAGTACATCTTGGATATGTTAGTGCCATATGAACCATCTCTGACTGTGAGGACCTCAGGGACCGGCCTCCTGCTGGTGCCAGAGTCAGGACTAAACATGGGGAATCTGCGTTTCAGTTTTATGCAGCTAAAATCTGGAACAGTCTTCCTGAAGATGTGAGACAGGTTCTACTCTGACAATGTTCAAATCTAAGCTAAAAACAGTTTTGTTTAGCTGCGCATATGACTGAAAGGATTTTTTCTTTGCACTCTTCTCTTTTGTTTGTGATTTTATTAGTTTAGAAAATCAGTTGGATTGATAATTTTTAATTTAGTTAATTTTATTGTAGTTAATTTTTATCTTTGCACTCTTCTCTTTTGTTTGTGATTTTATTAGTTTAGAAAATCAGTTGGATTGATAATTTTTAATTTAGTTAATTTTATTGTATTTCTGTAATTTCTTTGTGATCTGAATGCATTTTTCCTGCTGTGTGAAGCACTTTGAATTGCCTTGTGTATGAAATGTGCTCTACAAATAAACTTGCCTTGCCTTGCCTAGTGTGGATGTGTGCGTCTTTTGGTTTTGCCCTGCCTGCAGGGGGCGCCAGACATAATGCTATAAAAAGGCGCTCTATGACATAGAGCGTCTTTTTATAGTAGTTTGCCCAGGGGTGGGTGGCCCGCGGGCCGGATCCGGCCCGCAGGGCCTTTCAATCCGGCCCGCCAAGCTTGTCCAAGTAATATTTAAAAAAAAAATAATAATAATCTTTTTCCTTTTTTTCCTTTTTTGCCCTCAAGCATCTGTCTGCACGTGTATCCTTAATACATATGATGTGAAATCAATTAAATAATAGATTCAATAGCCTATATTTGACAGAAAAGTTATATTTTATTTGATATTTCATTTTTGGGATTTATTTTTCTTCACACCAATGATGGCGGGCCGGCCCTCCGCTACTTGCCTGGATTCGAATATGGCCCTCGGAGGAAAATAATTGCCCACCCCTGCTCTATGTTGTTGTTCGTCCTCCGGCTGTCTGTACTTCCGGGTGCTGGTCGCCCGGTGGGTGTGTGTGTGGTCCATGCGTCTACTCCATGTAGCAGGTATGAATGGTACATTGCATTCAGCTTAACGCGTAACTTGGCCCTTATCAGACGCTCTTTTGTAGTGCCGCTGTCCGCTCGGGGAGCGCCTCATCGCGCAGCTGGGTGTGTCTTCACTGTAGACCGGGTGTGTGTGTGTGCGGTGGTCCTCTGAAGCTAGGGTCATTCCAAGCCCGGTTTAAAGCCCTTGTACGGCGTGCCCGCGAAGGGGTATGTTTCTAGTGACTGGCTATAGCGGGCGTTTAAGTTGATGTGACTGTGTGTTTTTAAATTAATACATTTGTTCATAGGTGAAGGTGCAGGAGCCCACCGGGCGTCCAGCTCAACCACCGCTGCCTTTTTGATTATGTTTTATTTTAACAAGTGCTCCTCTCCCTGTTACCGGTTGGAACCCGGACTTTTATGTGGACAGATGTTAACGATTGAATGTACGTCATTGTATTTATCTTTTGATATGGACTCTGAAAAACAACTAGATTTTCAACTATCCGATCTACCACTTAACTTGATGTATCAATAAATTATTCAAATTGAGCAAACTTGTCCTCTGTTCAATACGAACCTGTGGCCCCCGTATGCTGAGGTGAAATGCCAGTATGCGAGTGGAGGCCTTACCCTCGCATGCTACATAAACAACTGAGGACATTGTACAGGACGGCCACTAAAAAACCTGGTGTAACGGAGAACTTGTCATTGAATTCCTCCACCAACATTCTCAATTGCTCCACCCCTTTTAGTCCAAATAGGGCCCAGATAGAACTAAACAGAGGCCTCAGCTGCATTCATAGACCAAAACAGCTGGACCAACAGGGACTTAAAAAAAGATCTTTATACTTATCATAGAATAATTATAATAGCGCGATAGGGCTATTCAGCATAAGTCAAACCATAAATCAAACCATATATAATTATGGTTCAATTGGGGTGAATATGGTTCATACCTGGTTGATACTAGTCTAGTCAAAGTTTAATTCCGCGCTGGATGGGCACTTTTGCAAGGCAATGTTGCAAAAGCATTTAGCATGTTATTGATCACAAAATCTTAATTTATTGAAACAATGTTGTAACAGTAGTGGCGTGTGGTGGTTTTCTGGCCCAGTGGTCTTGACCCTCCGTTGAATAGACCTGTTCTAGCGGATTGCTAACCCCAACCCAATATTTCAGAACAATCCTTACGTCAGCGGGTACAGACCGATTGTAGCCCTCAGAAAAAGAAAAAAACTCAAAGATTTCTTGGTCAGATGGACCTTTTCCAGGACCAACTCTTAAACAAACCCACTGAGCTTTCAAAAACGTGCAATTTCTAACTAATCCACTAGATGAAGCCAGAGCGCTGACTGTGGAAACGCTGCCATACTGCTTCGGATGTTCCAGCTGTGACAGACTCTACACTGGACAAACAAGACAAAGAGGACGGATTAAAACAACCGCTTTAATCTGTCTCATCTGTCTCATTTTTCAGAATGGGCCCCAAAAGGCCTCAACTCAGCTAAATATCATAAGATTTGGTGAAAAAAAAAAAAAAAAGTCTAGTTTACTACAGTGAACAACATTAATTATTTTGGGTTGGCTTTACACACCCTCCTTCTGCTCCCAAAGAGCCTGGACCTTGAGAACAATGATCGACCAAGACCAACATTACCTGACTACAGAACCCCTTAAACAATTTCAATAAACTTTATATTGTTTCTTCACTTGTTTTCAGCCTATTTTCTTTTATATGATGATGAAATTTATTTGTTTTGATTTTCGTGTGAGGCCAAGCGGTAGAAAATGGATGGATGTTGTATTTTTTACGACAGATTTATATAACTAATATTCCTAAAGGTCTTTGAACTCGTGGAGTAAAAGCCTGGATAACTCTTTTTCTCTTCTTTTTAGATATTTATCTATAGTTAATTAATTGATAAACGTATTGTATTGACATGAAATCCCACCCCAAACCCTGACCTTAATCTTAATTGCTTTTTAAAACCTAGCCATTTATTCCTGACATAACGTCAATCCAATTGTCCGTTCTTTTTGAACACCTTGTAATCGTGGGTTAGGGTTAGGGTCAGCCACATGTGGTGTTCCCTCCTGAGATTCAACTCACAGAGATCTGCATCAGCCTGACGTTTGGGAGACAAACAAATTGAATAAAGAAACTGTGCATGGAAATTGTATTTTCAACATTTGTTTTTTAGTTTTGGGATCACATTGAAATATGAAAAATAAACCCGTTTTATTGTAATTTATTTACAATAATAATAATATTTTTTTTAACAAATTATACATGGATCCAATAATCCGGTGTGTTTAAAGCATGTGTATTATGTATGTTCATTAACGTGCACTGTCCCACCAAATAAAATGTGTTACTCTGATCTTCAGCGCTGTCAAAAGCAGGATTTGAACCTGCAGACATCTGACAAGACTTCTCTTCTGCATCCAAACCTCTGGAACACACGGACTCACAGCTTTGTGTGTAAAAGACTTTGAAAGAGTGGAGAGAGAGGGAGGAGTCTGGAGAGGGAGGGAGGAGTCTAGGAAGGGGAGGAGGAGTCTGGAGAGGGAGGGAGGGGAGGGGAGGAGAAATAATCAATCCCAATTTTTTAAGATCTTTATTTTGACACATATTTCACTTTCTCACATTCCATATTTTCACTCTGACGTAAATAGTCCACAGTTTTATCAGAGAATGTTCACGTGCAGCTCAAAAACTCAGTTTGAATCCAGTTTTAACTTTAATTAATCAGAAATGTGAATGTCTTTGGAAACATCAGCTCATTATTCATTTTTACACCTCTGGAGAGGTGGACAGAGGCAGAAGCTTCTCTAATGTGTCATCTGCTGATGCAGTTCCACCTGTGGCCTGAGGGAGACGCCACACTCAGATCTCACTGTCCCAGCCTCTGGCTCCTCCATGGGCTGTTGGGGCCCCGTACGGGGGAGGCCTCCTTACAGTCCGGCTCCTGATCTCCCGACACAAAACCCTTTTACGCTCCATCGTATCTCGCATAAGTAGGTCCCTGTCCCCAAAGCCAGGGGCCCCAAAGCCAGGGGCCCCGCACACAGGGAGACCACCGTAGAACCAGGACGCCTGTGGAAACAAGAGTCTGCAGCATAATGGGCTCGACACTAGGGAGCGACAAAGAACCAGTGACGCTGCTCATTAAGTGATTATTAGGCTTGAGCTCAGGCTCAGACACTTTGTCTGATTGAATCGTGTCTTTATAAATATTCAAGCTCATTTAAGACTCAAAAAACAGACACATTTGGCTAAACAAGGCCTGTTGTGTCTTATAGTGTATAATGCTTTTGTTTTGGCTAAACCGTGAGTATGAATATTATTTTGTGTGAACTAATTAGACAACACAAACTCCACCAATGATCAAAGGCTGGTCTGACATAGGAAAAGACGTTAGACAAATGGAAAAACTGACGTTCAGATATAATTTGAACATGAACAAATTTGATTAAATTCTATGTTGACCATTTTTTGCCATAATGTTTTTATGGCATGTGTTCCGTGTTCTGTGCTCTTGTTGGATGTTATGTGTTAAATAAACAACAGAACATCTCAGAGAAGTGTTACACAGGTGTTTGTTCTTTTTATTAGTTGTATGTTTTTTATGAACCAATAACAGTATTGTGGGTTTTAGTGAAGTTAATCTGGAGTTAGAGTTAGTCAGAGTTTGTTCAGATTCAACAGAGACTGGTTAGACTGGGTTTGAGTTTAGTTTGAGTTTATGCTGCATTCCAGTCGTCCTCAGAGGCTATGCTAATGTTGCTAACATCAATTAATGTAAAGCTAATGTCAATAAAGGCAAAAATGAACTCTCAAACTTTATTTAACAAACTGTGAATGTAATAGTCTCAGTAATTCCCCTTTTTGAGAAGTACTGGTCCAACATCTGACCTCTGAGGACAACTGGAACACAGCATTAGCTCTACAATCAGCCGCAGAGTTAGCTTTACAATTAGCTCTGTGGTTAGCTGCAAGGTTAGCTCTGTGGTTAGTTCTGTTATTAGCTGCAGGGTTAGCTTTCTATTTAGTTATGTGGTTAGATCTGTGGTTAGCTGTATAATTAGGCGCAGTGTTAGTTCTGTGGTTAGCTCTATGGTTAGCTCTGTTCTTGGATCCGTGGTTAGCTCTATGGTTAGCTCAGTGGTTAGCATTCGCTGTGGGTTGATTGTGACTTAGTTTTGGATTAGTTAAATACATATTCTGAACATTCAAATCATCAAAACAGTTAGGAAAAACAGACGAGGCCTGGTCCAGGGATTGTTCCAGGATCCGGTTCAGAACCGTGCTCTGTTTGGGACACAGGACAGTGGAAAGGTGACAGAGTTCAACATTAGCAGCTCTTTCTGTTGTGATACAGGTTGTGTTACTTCTGCTTAAAGATTGATCAGTTTTACTGTTTGTTTTCCAGATGTTTTTTTTTTATAACAGCATGGAGGCAGAGTGGCTAGCATTCTCGCTTCACAGGTCGCCAGGTAGTCCTGACCAAGCCTAGCTAAAGATCTGGCTCTGGTCCCTGTGCACTGCACACTCCAGCGGTACAAAAGAATGGGTCAAATGCAGAGGACAAATTTCCCCACGGAGACAATAAAGTGTACCTTAAACTTAACCAATCATTCACTGAGCTTTTTACATAATTCAAGTTGTAGTCATCTGGAGAGTTTTTCAACTATTGTTTTAATAAGACACCTTGGTTTTCCTTTTCCTGTTTTTAAAGAGGCATGTGAGGCGTACCTGGGCGCGCACAGACTGATCATGGCTCTGGAGCTGAGTCTGGACCTGAGTCTGGAGCTGAGTCTGGACCTGGCAATGAACCTGGCTCTGGCTCTGGATCTGGCTGTGGCTCTGACCCGGTCTCAGTGTTGAGACAGACTCTGGTCCTGAAAGAGAAATAAGGATGAGACATTGTGCTAATGCTAACATGCTAAAGGACTAAAGAGTCGAAATCTCTTCCGCGGAACAAAGAAGCGCGGAACAAGGAGCGCAGGCAGGCGTACCATTGGATCGCACTGATACATTTCTTTTCTGTAATAAATATTGAACAAATTTGTCTAAAACAAACTATGGATGGACTAACACCATCAGTCATGGATCTAAAATCAAACAACAAATGGACTGGATTATACTACTTTTTGCCTGATAAGGTGATCTCAAGCTACAGGTAAGCAGCTGATGCTAGCAACTTTGTGGCCGCTTTGTGTAGCGGTTTGTATTCTTTTTAAGATATTCCTTTATTGTCCCACATGGGGAAATTTCATTGGTGCAACGCAGGTAGATACAGAGGTAGATACAGAAGAACAGATCACTTATAGGAAGTCTGAAAAACACTTTCAGTAGAAGATCTCCTATAAATAAATACAAACTCCCATAGACAAATAAATAAATAAATACCATTGGATGTGATCCCGACAGTAATTGCACATGAATATGTGTCACGATAGCACATAGATTGCACATTAACAGCTCTTCCTCTGCTTTCATTGAGTGAGTTTACACCCGGTTAATAACCCAGTTCTTGAGCGGTTTCCCGGTTCTGGCAGTATTCTGAATCTGGTGTTTCCTGTCTGGTGTTTGTATACTGAGTTTTAACTATGGCAACTGTAGCACAGATATAGCATGATAAACATGTTAGCAACTTTGCAAACGTGTAACCTTTTGCACGTTTCTAAGAAAGAAACATTCAAATATGAAGGATATGTGGAAAATACTTTTACCCACACTTTCAGTTCAATCTGAGAACACAGTCACAGACATGAGTTTGAATGCGCTTGTTTTTCCCCTGTTGGACATTCGGACACACTAAAAATGACGTGAGCCCTGAATAATTTGGCGGTTTTCAGATTCTAGAACGTGATTATGTCTTCTTATGGCGGTTAGTATACAAGTGTTACATTACCGCAACCTCCTGTAGTTGTCCGCACTTTATTCAGATCCAAATATAGTATGAAGCGTTCATGTGAAAGAGTGAATTTATGGAATGATCTTGATAAAGAAATTATCACGATCAATGAACTGCATTTAAGAGAGAAAAATGAAACAAATTATAATAAGTAAGTATGAAAAAGAAAATTAGGTTGTTGAGAGAAAAGAGAGATTGCGATGTAATTTTGTCTGTTACTTTATTGTAAATGTGTTTTAATATATCAGTGGGGGCAGAAAACATAAGCTTGCTCTTCTTTCTGCTCCGTTTCATTCATTCTTTGTTTGACACAGTCACTGTATATGTTATGAATAAGATGTACAACTACAGTAGGTGGAGTTAATGTAACACTATGGATACCAACCACCATAAAACACCACCAAAGAAGAAGAAGAAAAAGAAGATTATTACCTCTGAGCCTATGGGTCACGTGACCTCCATGTGGCATCACTGCTGACATCATGATGGTATCATAGGGGGGCGGCCGCTTCACTGGCGAGGGGCATGCTGAATGGCTGCGCCGGTAGCTCTGAGGAATGGGGGAGGGGCCTGAGCGAGAGGTCAGAGGCGGAGCTGACGTGCGACCAGAACTCGTCACCGTGAAGTCCATGTCCCGCTCCGACTCCGGGTCCAAGACCCGCTCCAGACTCTCTAGACTGCGCTCTCGTCTTTGCTCGACCCGGATGCCCTTCCGTGGGTCTCGCAGGTCCCGTTTCTCCCGGTGGTCTCGGCCTGTTGGGTCTCGGCGCAGACTGAAGTACTGTCTCTGGTCCGGTCTCAGGTCCGGTTCAGAGTCCAGTCTACGGTCTCTGAAGTCCGCTCTGGTCCTGGGGTCTCGGTGGAGGCCTCTCTCAGGGTGGATTTGGTCCACGCTCTGGCTCCATTCAGATCTGCGGTCCGGTTTGAACAGGCCCCGGTCCTGGTCCTGCACTGGGTCTGAGGTTCTGCGCACACGAGCGTCTGCTTTGCATCCAGGGTTCCTCTGAGGTTTGGGCCGTGAATCCTGATGAAAGAAGTGTCCCAGGGTGGTTTCGAGGGGCGTGAGGGGAGACTCGTCCGAGGTCTGCGGTGAGGTCTGGTCCAGGCTCTGGGTCTGAGGGTTCTGGATCTGAGGGTTCTGGGGGAGAGTGAGCAGCGGCGCTTTGTGACTCAGCAGGTTGGGGAATGGCGTGGGCACCGTTCGAGGTTTGGACTCTGAGGCAAAGATCATCTCCTCGTAGACGCCCTCGTCCTGTTCCATGTTCTGCTTCGGACCCATTTCGATGTAGACCGGCTCCTCCTCGCTGACCGCATCTGAGTGGTCAGAAGAACTCCTGTCGCTGTGGTTACGGCTCAGTGATTTGTCGAGGCTGGAGCTGAGCTGGGTGCAGGGGTTTCTCAGAGGTTTGGGAGGAGGCAGCTTGTCCCCGATCAGACCTGGAAACAAAACAAGACCTGTTTGAAACCAGAACCGAGCCCCCCGTGCAACCCCGCCCCGAATCAAACCAAATCGAGCGGGAACAAGATCTGAATGAACCCCCAGACACTTCCCTCTCCCCAGACACCTCACTTTCCCCAAACACACTCTCTACCCAGACAACTGAAGTTGCCAGACTTGGGACGAACCTCATTTTTGAGATTTGCTCGATCAAATTTATTCGAAATACATCTACTGTGAATACTGTTTTCCTGAGAAATACTTTTACTGGAAATGATGTTCTTAAACAGTTGATAAAGGTAATAAAACAGAGCAGAGCTGAGGTTAAAGATAAAGTTCACATTTGCCCTGGGTCAACCCGTCAGGAGCAGTGGACACGTGAAATATATCTTGCATGTATTCAGTATCGAGAATCTCTGCAAGGACTTGAGACCAAAAGAGTGGGACCAGCTCGGGACACTGAGCATGCTGAGAAGAAAAGGACATAAACGCTGTGGCAGATCACGGAAGTGGGGGAAATGTGGAGGGACTGCTGCTAGGTTACGAACCAACCCAGCCAGACCTGCTATTCCCACTGTTTTGCTGGCAAACGTCAGTTCGTTGGATCCCAAATTGGATTACAAGCACCCGGCATGAAGTGATAGACTGTACATTTGTATTCACTCATCACAGAAACGAGACGGGTAAACTCTGCGGAGAGGGGACAGAGACGCTTCCAGTTTGGGGAGACTTAAGGGCAGTGGGTTTGTGGTATAAACTAACATCTTGTGGTGCTTGTGATGCTAAAATGATCTCCAGATACTGATATTGACATTGAATACATGGCTGTGAGGTGCTGCCCCTTTTATTTACCATGGGAGCTGACAGTAGTTATCATCACTGCCGTGCACATGCCCCCCAGGGCTGATGTTAAGGTGGTTTTCAGTGTTATCGGTTAGCTACAGGCCACACACCCAGGTGCATTCTATATTGTTGCATATGAGTATAATAAGGCCGATCCTCAAAATGTGAACGTTGCCACAAGAGGGAATAATACATTGGACCTGGTGTACTACAACATTAAAGGTGCTCATAAGCCACAGCACTTCCTCACATTGGCAATTCAGACCATCTAACAGTCATGCTGACCCTTGCCTACAGACCTAGGGTAAGGCAGGAGCAAGCAACACTATAAGACTGTAGGATATGGCTCCAAGAGGAAATTGCAGCATTCCAGGACTGTTTAGACTCTAAACAGTCCTGGAATGCTACATAAATATGAACATTTTTACTCTCTAAACTTTAGAGAGTAAAAATGGTCATATTTATGAAGCGCTTTTCTACCTTCATGGCACTAAAGTGTTTTACATCAAGGTACAACCCATTCACACGCCAATCTACGCCGACAATGGGGGCGAGGCGGGTTAAGTGTCTAGCCCAGGGACTTATACACCTGAGGCAGCTGCGATCGCACGCCAACCTGTGGGTCAGTGGATCTGACCGCTCTGCGAGCCTGAGAGCCTATGGCAAGGGCTTCAGTCAGTGACAGGGTATAATAAGACCATTATCAAACTGGACTGTAATGATCCAGCACTTACAGACAATCTCAGCACACTTTAGGCTTTGCTCGGCTTCTATATCATCTTCCAACAGTGTGAGGCTAGTGTTTCAGCACATCAACCCAAGGAAACCCCCAGGACCAGATCAAATTCCTGGCCGTGTAGTGAAGGAATGTTCAGAACAACTCTGAGATGTGTTTACAGACATCTTTAACACCTTTTACCATGTAAGCTCGTAAACGTCTGTCATTGGCCACTTTTAGGCCTCTAATGGATTATGGCGATGCGCTGTATGTAAATCCAACCTCACAATGTCTGAAATCCTTGGATACTCCATATCACTTTGCTCTGAGATTCACAACAGGCTGTGGCAGGCTCACCCACCACGGCCAACTGAAGGCTGGATGGCAAAACAAAGAGAGGGAATCTTTAAAAAATTGTCTGTCCTTTTAAATGTACGGTACATTTTGTTTTCTGACATGTTTAAATATTTGTTGGCCTTTTTTCTCTCTTGCCCTCAGGCAGATGGCACTGAATCTGCAGCTCTAACTTAGCTACTAGCTTTTATACCTCTATTATGAGGAAGGGCATCTGACACACACAGGGAGGGCATCTGACACACACAGGGAGGGCATCTGACACACACAGGGAGGGCATCTGACACACACAGGGAGGGCATCTGACAGGGTTAAACATCTTACCTTCTGTGAGGGCCTCGGCTTCGGAGCTGCTCAGTTTCGTCGCCGGGTCCCGTCGGGGTTTGGGAGGCGGACGTTTCCTGGGGCTCTGATTGTTCGTGTCGTCCGCGTCCCAGTGGCTCTGATTGGTCGGGTCGTCCGGGTCCCAGTGGTTCTGATCCGTTTCATCCTGGACCGAGTGAAGGGACTGCGAGCGGACGCTGAAGCCCAGGGGAGGAGCTCGATCCTGGGGAAAGGGCATCGTCATGAAGCCCATCCTGGAGAAACACAGTCACAGCTCGCTCATGTGTTTGTCGGGATCACGTTAAGGTACACTTCAGTGACCCTTTAAATATTGTAATTTCCGGAATGATCTAAACATGTCAGTGGTACATAATGTGATTTGAAGAAACGGATTAGCTGCTTTTAACACATTTACCATTGGATTTTACTGCATTTAATGGAGATTTAATAGCACATTAACCCACATTTAGCATCCATCCATCCATCCATCTTCTGCTTATCATCGCTGGGTCGCGGGGGCAGCAGTCTAAGCAGGGACTCCAGACTTCCCTCACCCCCAGACACTTCCTCCTTCCTCCAGTCCCAGTGAATGTTGCAGGTTCTCACACGTGGCATTTTAAAAAAAATGATTTTTAGGTTTTACTGGACAAATATTCACAGAAATGCCTGGCCATTTGAAAGCTACGATACTGTATTTTTTCAATGCTTTATAATAGAAAGGCAAATCAAAATGTCTACCTTGGATCGTTCAAATTGTTGCTTATATTTTGTTCGAAAGACTCAGAAGGGCGGCAGATTAGATACACACTTCAGCCATACTTTAAACAAACATCAAAACTCGATAAAACCTTGAAAATCAGAAAATGATCAGCTTCAGTTTCAGGTGCACATAATTGTCCCCCTTGTTTTTTGTCTATTTGGCGCCGCAAACTTGTGCTATTAATCTTATGTCAATCACGTCTTTGGAGTTGAATAATGGCGCCATTTTCTGAGGCAAAATATTGTGACTTTTGTTTATTTGTGCGCCAGATATGACAGTTTTTGTTTCATGTGGATTGGCCCAGTGATTACAGAGGGATGAACCATAAACCAGGTCGACAAATGTGACCTCTGACCCTGACACAGAGAGTTCTGCTGAGGATTCTCACCTGAACCAGACACAGACTAAACTAGAGAGAGAACAGAATGTGAAGCTGAAAGAACACAAAGTATTGAAGAACATGATTGTGATTCTTCCACATCATGATCTTCAGTGGTGCGCCTGCCTCTGGTACCTGTGGATTTGGTCCTGCCGTCTCCGTTCCTGGAGCAGGAGCTTGTTCTTTTGGACTCGGACGCGGTCGCTCTCTCTGGAGATGTCCGAGGCGTTCTGAATCACGAGGCCGTCATACGTCCTGAGTCCCAGGTCCTCCACGTACCTGAGGAAGTCCACCAAGACCGAGCACGACCTGGTGTCCATCTGGGCTCCTGAAGACCAGAGGTCACGCTTCACCTGCGGGACATGTGGACCTTTAGAAACTTTGTGACAAAGCGGCGTATTTCCACTGGGGCTAACGAGCGACAGAACCGTGTCAGGCTCTGAAAATGTTTCCTTTTCTTTACCCGTTGATTTGAGCTCATTAATATTTAGAAACTATGTAAATATTGTGTGTCCTGCAGAATACTGAGTTTGATTATGTTTATTCTGACTGTGAAATATCTGCACTTTCCTTTAAATACAACCTAACCTAGTAATCAGAGGGCACAAATCTCCTCAAATACTTTTGTTTTTGTCAATAATAATAATACTTGTCTCTATTTGATTAGGTTTAAAGGATTGTCTGACCTGGACATACACGTTACCTTTCGAAACAAACGATGCATGATAAGCTCAAGAGAAGCAGAATGAGACGCCAATAAACCTGTAAATTATGACGTTTTACAAAGCAAACACTCAAATGTGGACCGGGGCGCACATCTCGACAGAACACCAGGCCAACGTGCTCTGGAGTGAACCGGTCTGAGGGATCCGGGCCGGTCTGGAGACACTTGTCCACCTGTAGGACACGTTTCTGTGGACATGGTTCTCACCTGGGACAGATCAGCTCATGTCTTGGTTCTCACTTCCTGCAAAAAACACACACAGGAAACAGTTTACTGCCTTTTCACACGACATGACCCATTGTTGGACAAAACATGTCTTCAGTGTTCAGTCCAATGTCCTTCACTCAAATGCTTAGTCTCCTTACCTCCTTGTCCATGTCCTGATGATGTCGTCCCCTCTGAGGACAGAGACGCTGTCCGCGACCTGAAGCACCAAGGAAACCGCTGCTGTGCTTTTATCACACAATATAAACGTCCTCCTCTCTGTGCTTCCTCGTTTCCTCTCCTCGTGTCCACTCCTTTCCTCGCTGCGTCTTCTGGTTTCCTCGTTTGTTTTCTCCAGGTTGCGTCAGGTGTCTCTCAGTCCTCTTCTTTTGTCCTTGCCGCTCCTGTCACGTCTCTCCTCTTCGTCTCCTCTGACTGCTCTGTCTCCTCGTCTGTCTCCTTGTCTGTCTCCTCCTCTTCTCTGTCTCCTTGTCTGCTCGCCTGTTTTCTCGTCTGTCTCCTTGTCTGTCTCCTCCTCTTCTCTGTCTCCTTGTCTCCTCGTCTGTTTCCTTGTCTGTCTCCTTGTCTGTCTACTCCTCTTCTCTGTCTCCTCGTCTCCTCTTCTGTCTCCTCTGTCTTCTCTGTCTCCTTGTCTCCTCTGTCTCCCCTTGGCCTTGTCTCCTCTATCTCCTCGTTTCCTATGTCTCCTTGTGTGCTTGTCTTCTCGTGTCCTTGTTCCCTTTGTCTCCTTGTCCCCTCTGTCTCATCGTCTCCTCTGTCTCCTCGTTTCCTCTGTCTTCTCGTCTCTTCTATTCCTCGTTTCCTCTTCTCGTCTCTTGCTCGGTCCTCGGTTGCTCTGGTGTGAATCGGTGTAAATCTGGACGAAGGCTGTTTCCACAGCAACATGACATCATTGCCCAAGGCCCCGCCTCTTCAGAGAGACGGGGGAGGGTGATGTCATCAGCATCTTCTCCCTCTCTCCCTCTCTCTCCTTCTCTCTCTTTTCCCCCTCTCTTTCTTCCTCTCTCTCTCTCAAATATGTTCATTGTTAATGATACTTGTCTTCGACCCAAGGGAGTAAAGCTCGTCATAATCACGTATAAATTAATTGGATATAAAGGATCCGTCCTGAACTGGTCATTCACTTTGCCTTTCAAAACATGCTCTGTTTACTCTCATACCCTCTCTCTCCTCTCTTCTCTCTCTTTCCTCCCTCTCTCTCCTCTTTTCTCTCTCTTTCCTCCCTCTCTCTCCTCTCTTCTCTTGCTCTATCTTCCCCCCCTTCCTCCCTCTCTTCTCTCACTCCTCTCTCTCTCTCTCTCTCTCTCTCTCTCTCTCTCTCTCTCTCTCTCTCTCTCTCCCTTCCCCTCCTCTCTCCTACCCTCTCCCTCTCCTATCTCTCTCTTTCCTCTCTTTCCTCTCTATCTCTACCCCTCACTCTCTTTCCTCTCTCTCCTCCCTCTCTCTCTTCCTCTCACTTCCCCTCTCTCTCTTTCCTCTATCTCCTCTCTCTCTGTAAATTAACTGAAATTAGTTATTAATGTATTGTTTGTGTATTGGAATTAGACAAGGAACAATGCTTTGGGAAATAGCCTTGGTCTGGGCCTGGTTTTGGTCCTGGTTCTGGTCCTGATCCTGGTCTGAGACTTGTCGGCGCCTCTGTGAAACCTCTGATCTCATCAAACAGCTCTGATGGAGGAAAATCCAGTTTGACACCGATCAGGGTCTAATCTAATCCAGAAACTCTCACCGCTGTTAGATTCAGGACCAAACCAGGATTAAACTAGGATTAAACCAGGACTGGGACTTAATACGGACCAGGAAAAAAACGGTTCCTATTTGCCCCATTTCTGCAGCGCGTGGCCATATTTAGGCCCAAGGGCCATGACTGGAATACACCTTTAGATTGTCCAGACCTGAGCCTAGTCCTGGTCCAGACCTGAGCCTGGTTCAGACCTGAGCCTGGTTCAGACCTGAGCCTGGTCCAGACCTGAGCCTGGTCCAGACCTGAGCCTGGTCCAGACCTGAGCCTGGTCCAGACCTGAGCCTTGTCCTGGTCCAGACTCTAGCTTAACATACTTGCGCTGGTTTATGACAGACTTTGTATCAGATCCAGCGATTGGATCTAAAGCGGTTTTAATCTGGTCTTGTGCTGATCCGTGAATCTCAAATAAACCAAACGCAAACATACGGCTTAAATCTGCTCTTGTTCAATATTTCAGAGCATCACATGGTCAGAGCCACGTGAGGTTACGCTTCAGTGACTAGCCCAACGTGCACGCTGGTGTGTGTGCACGTTGGAGCGTGCACGCTCGTGGAGAGGGCACAGATGGAGAAAACAAGAAGAGGCAAAGTGCAAAGAAAGCAAAAACTGAAAATACATTTCACCAATGAAACAATGTTATTTCAGAGTCTAAAACTCCACACTTTAACCATCATTATTATGTATTATTATTATTACTGAACATACACAAGTGTGTGTCTTGCCCAAGGACACAATAGCAGTGTGCACTACCGCCCCCCTGTGGCACCTGGTGTTCCAGTGGTCTCCCCTCCAAGTACAATCCAGGGCCATCCCAGCGTGTTCAAGAGCAAACTCAAGCCGGTTATGGACAGGCATCTGAAGGACTGAACCAGAACCAGAGCCGAGTCCAGGACTGAACCAAGACCAGGGCCGAGTCCAGGACTGAACCAAGACCAGGGCCGAGTCCAGGACTGAACCAGAGCCGAGTCCTGGACTAAACCAAGACCAGGGCCGAGGACTGAACCAGAACCAGGGCCGAGTCCAGGACTGAACCAGAGCTGAGTCCAGAACTAAACCAAGACCAGGGCCGAGTCCAGGACTGAACCAGAACCAGAGCCAAGTCCAGGACTGAACCAGAACCAGGGCCGAGTTCAGGACTGAACCAGAGCCGAGACCTGGACTAAACCAAGATCAGGGCCAAGTCCAGGACTGGACCGAAACCAGAGCCGAGTCCAGGACTAGACCGGAACCAGAGCCGAGTCTTGCACTGAACCAAGACCAAGGCCAGGGCTAAATCAGGACTAAACCCGGACCACAGTCATTTCTCATGCAAAGTCAGAGTAAATCACACAGAAAGAGTTCTATTTATAGAAGCTCACATCCACAAACACTTCAGGCCACACACACGTGCACGCTCTCACACGCTTGCACGCTCTCACACACGTGCACGCTCTCACACACGTGCATGCTTTCACACACGTGCACACGCTGGTAGTGACAGTATTGGAGGAGGGGCTTTTGTTTATGTCACAGACATTTAATCTCAACATCAGTTTGTGTGTGTGTGTGTGTGTGTGTGCATGCTTACACACTCTCACATGTGCACAGACCTAGAGCACGGGGGAGGGGCGGGGCAGAATCCCTTAGGAGGAGGAGTTTTACTGAGTCACACACAACAGAGAGAAGGAGCCAACGGAGCAGGACTAAACCAGGACTAAACCGGGTCTGATCCAGGACTAAACCAGGACTAAACCTGGCCAGAACCAGCACTAATCCAGGGTGAACCAAACTGATTCAGAGGTGATCTGCGCATCAAATTCTGAGAACCTAAAAGAATCAGAACCAGACTCAAGAATCCAGGACCCTTTGGACCAGAACCGGAATATTTGGTATATTTAAAATTACTTCATAAATACTTTTAAAATGTCCAATACTAACCAGAAACTAGACCAGAACCAAGACCAGAACCAAGATCAGATGCAAGACCAGAACCAAGACCAGATGCAAGACCAGAACCAAGACCACAACCAAAACAGCACCAAACCAGGAATGAACCAGCAACAAAACAAAGATCTCAACAAGAAACAAAAGAACCAGCAACCCAAACCAGCTCGAGCTAAAATCCAGACCAGAGTCCAGACCGGGGTCCACACCGGAGTCCAGACCCATCAGAACCAGATCCAAGAGAATTCACAGGAGGCAGAGACTTTCTGCAGTTTTATCTACAATCCCAGAACTGGAGCTGTGCTGGGCCGGACCAGATCCTCATGGGGTAAGGCTGAACCAGGACTAAACCAGGACTAAACCAGGTCAAAACCCGGTCAAAACCCGGTCCAAACTAAGACTAAACCAGGTCTAAAGCAGGACTAAAACAGGTCCAAACTAAGACTGAACCAGGTCTAAACCAGGTCTTGCCCAGGTCCTGGTAGGGTAAGGCTCAGACTAGATCAGGACTAAACCAGGTCTTGCCCAGGACTAAACACACTGCAGCTCCGCTCACATTTATCACTGATACAGACTCTAGGGTCACACATAGTGAAACTCATGACCTTTCTCTCCTTAAATAACAAAATAAAAATTAATTGAGGTGAGTTTTAGTGTCCTTTATCTCCCCCTGCCGCTAACAAACACGCTAGCTAAGCTCTGCACAAACAGAACATGATTTTACGATATGAAGTTAATTTGAGCAAAACAAAAGCGCACCACAAACAAAAATAGATAGACATTTGATCAAAGTTCTGACTCTGAGGAAAGTGAGGGACATTTAGAAGGACAAGTGCAGACCCTGTGTAAGCCATTATACAGTATTGTTTGTGTTTATTAGTGGTTGTGTTGTGTCATTGGTTCTCATTGCATTATTGGTTGTTTCGTTTAAAAGATTCAGTCGTATCATTTGGACTGATTCAAAAATCTATCTCAGTCTGTGGATCTAGTCTGAGAACTCTGGTCTGCCTTCTCACCGGCGTTCCTCCTGATAATAGCTTATCCTGTTTATGTAATCGTTTAAACTGTTTTAGGTTTTAGTTTCCCCTGAAACTAATCTTCTTTGTTACCCTAACTGCCCTGTGATGGGCCATATAAATCCTCTTGTTTGCTGGCCGCCGCTTCCTCATCTGATCCTGTCCCATGGTTTCAAATTGTTGCTGCTTTTTTTTTTTTACAAACAAGGTCTCCTTAAAGTTTTAGGTTTCTAATTTATTTTTATTTTTTTAATTGATGACATCACATTAGGAAATTACCCAGCAAACACTGGGCAAAATTTCATCTAATGTCACAATTGTTTTAATTTGACAAATAAAAATACAGTATATGAGAACACCTTGTTGTTTGTTTGTGTAAATTCTGCATACACTTTGAGTCCCCGGTGTGATGTCACTTCCTGTCATTTTTCTACAGTTCTTCTCCTCAAATACCTGCCCAATTGGTGTAAAACTATAATGTATATGTATAAGAGGTATAAATACACTAAATCAAGTCAAAATTAGAAAATCTTAAAAAACTGTCATAGGCACTTGAACTCCTCTTTCAAGCCATTTCTTCTCCTGCTTTAGCATCTTCACCTCTCTGTCTTCAAAGAGAACATTTGGGTGTCTTTGGTGCTTCTAAAAAAATAAAGCCTCTTGTGCAATGGCAGTTTAGTCTCACTATGTGACAGTGACGTACAGTGAGGTTCAGGGCTAGTGAGGCACCAACTCTCAGAGTCAGATTTGCAAACGCGAATGAACCCAAAAGAATGAACCCAAAACTATCATTTAAAACTATAACTTAAACAGGTCGCTCTGGACCAAGAAGAGGAGAAGCTGCGGGAGACTTGCATTCATTCCTCACCGTTTGTGTGCTATACAGTCCCACTAGCTCCGCCCTTAGTCTCACAAAGTCAAAAAATCTTGCATATTTTGACAGGCTCTGCAGTTTTGTGTCATCAAAATGTTGGAACATTTCACAACATTTTGTGCAATCCACTAAAGTTTAAACCAAGGAAAAGCTCGCTCACCAAAATGATCAAACCTGACTTAAATCTGATCACTGATGTTATCAAAAATGTTAAAGAACCATTGCCTCTGTTCATCTCTGACTGACATAACTCATCCCAAAACAAACTAGACTGAGCAATCTTTATGTTTAAAAAGTTTGAACAAGAAAAAAAAAATTCAGGGCCATCGGGAATCGATCCCACTGTCTATAGGTCTCCAGGCCGTGTCGAAATGTCCATATTGTCCGGATTCTACATACAAAATAATAATGAAGAAGATAGAGACCTGTCCACACACGGCCGGGCTCAGGAGCGCCCTCTTCATGAGGCACATGTAATGATGCCTCTCTGAGTGAACTTTTACTGCGGTTTTATAATGAATCTATGAGCCTAAAACACGGTTCAGAAATATATTTCTTACATTATCGAGAATATGGAAGCTCAAAGCACAACGTCAGGGTGTTTTTTTTTTTTTATAAACTGAGGGAGAGAGCGACACATCATTTGTGAGGAGTGTGTGTGTGCTCCAGAGGCAGAGCTGGTGCTGCCTCCTCCCTGTATCTGAACGGCAAACATCTGAACAGTCTTATTTGACAAAATATTATTGTTCGATATTGGATTCAAACGGAAAAGGGGTTTATAATACATCCCAGATGACAAAATATTAATATATTTTTATATTTTATAAAAAACTATTTTTATTTTTTTTCAAGATTGACAGGTGAGGCACTGCCTCTCCTGCCTCCCCTGAATGCACGTCCCTACTATGTGACGCTCTTTGCCATGACATTGCTCTGTTTTTGTGCTGCATCTTGTACTTTGGATGGACCAGTTTATGTCTTAAAGTATTGCCCTGTTTGAATAAACAGGGATTTTGTGCTGTCAAGACACAACCATTCATTTTTGGTTCTGTTTCCCCTTTGTCCTGTTTTGTGTGGCTCTTTTACCTTTGTTAAGAGCCCATGCGGGGTAACCACAGGCTGAGAGAGCATTCTTCATGCTTCTCCTCTGGCTCTCTGTGGTAATGTCCTGATCACCCTCAGCTTGTGCTGTAGTGTCATATATTTATTTGTCAAATCTTATGATTAGAGGCTTGGGTACAACTTGGTTGCCAGGCAACAGTTATTAACAGTATTAACCTACAAAAATAAACGGTGATAACATTTTTAACATGTTCAGTTTTCTTTTATTTTTTGTAAAGTTAAATATCCTAACCATGCATTAGTAAAATGAGTCCAACATGTCTAACTCTAACCCTGATGCCCTGCCCTGTTTAACCCTGATGCCCTGCCCTGTTTAACCCTGATGCCCTGTTTAACCCCGATGCCCTGCCTTGTTTAACCCCGATGCCCTGCCCTGTTTAACCCTGATGCCCTGTTTAACCCCGATGCCCTGCCCTGTTTAACCCTGATGCCCTCCCCTGTGCCACAGGAAAGATCCTGCTGTTTTACTCGGTTTTCTACTCACTGCTGTCGGCCATGTTCTGCTTCACTCTGTGGATGGTTCTTCTCACGCTGGATCCAGACTCTCCCAAATACTCAGACCTGCTCAAGAACCCGGGTGAGAACACAACCAGAACTGGGACTAATCCAGGATTAAACTGGGACTAAACCAGGACTGAACCAGGACTGAACCAAAAGACTCCAGTTTAAACCCTGGAGATATCTCAACCAGGATTGGACCAAGACTGACAAATGAAGTCTGCAGTAAAACAGGACTTAGCCCAGTCTGAACCAGGACTCTGACCCGGTCTTGCAGGTTTGGTGGTCAAGCCCCAGGTCTTGGAGATCTCGTTCAATAGAAGTGAACCGTCAGAGTTCAGTCCGTATGTGGAGCAACTGCACCAACTCCTACACAGTGAGTACGG
The DNA here is from genome assembly GCF_026437365.1 of Eucyclogobius newberryi. Taxonomy (NCBI): domain Eukaryota; kingdom Metazoa; phylum Chordata; class Actinopteri; order Gobiiformes; family Gobiidae; genus Eucyclogobius; species Eucyclogobius newberryi. The sequence goes on along the minus strand of NW_027315724.1, from coordinate 17,368,478 downwards.
GAGGGCATCTGGGGTAATCCACATTATGGAGAGATGCACTGCAAAACAAAGAGTTTCCAGAGAATGTCGAGGAACAAAAATCAGAACACAACTAAAGTGCATCGTTTGAGCTTTGAGTGTTAAAACTAAAGAAAACAAGTTAAAACAAAGTAAAAACTTTAATTGTGTTTGAACTCGAGGTTTAGGGCTGAAGACACTTTTGTTTTGAATTATTTTTAATAATTATATATATTATCATTTTTTAGTTGATTTTGTGTTTCAACTGTCCATGTAACACACTTAAGCAGATTTACTTCATTCATTCTGGTTGGTCTAATCCCACATTTGTCCAGGAGTGTTCCATCTTAGAAAAAGATTCAGTTCTCTTTCATCCAAAATTAATTCTCAATCTGCAGATCTAGTCTTCTTTGTTACCCTAACAGCCCTATAAGGGGCTGTATAAATCCTGCTGTTTTCTGGCTGCAGCTCCCTCATCACTGTTGAGTTCCTTATTAGCATATGACTGGACTGAGCTGTTTGCTGACCAAATCTCAAATCACCAAGTCTCCAAATACAGCACAAATATCAAAAACATCACAAGACAATAAAAGGGCCAAACCTTTCTGCAACAAGAAGAACAGTGTAATTAAACGACAACAAAACAATGGGCCTAATTACCTCCTGCCTAATGTTCAATCCCAAACTCTGGATTTAAACCGGGTCTGGATCTGGACGAAGTCTCAAGACTATGTGAGATTCGGTGAACTTTTCCCTTGTGTTTCTTTGTCATGGAATAGCGCCCCCTGCTGGACTCTGGCTGTTCTCTGTGTGTCCTCGGGGGGCGCTGTCACCTTCATTTGTGTGTGTTTTTCAGTTGAACCCTTCTGTGTCCGGTCCTGATCCAGATCGGATCCTGGTCCTGACCCGGTTTTGTGTAAGACTCCTTCAGTTCTCCTCATGTTGTGCACTCAGGGGCCAAATGCAGGGGCCGAACTGCTACGGTAGAATGTTACAACAATAGTGCCCCCTAAAGTACATATAAAAGTTCCAAAATAGTTTGAGTGGCATGAAATCTGGGGAAATTAATTAATACATCAAATAAAGCAAAATTCTCATCGGGGCCGATTTTGTACCGTTCGTCTCTTGGAACCGGCATATCTCTACTACATAACTTTCAAATCTGTATTGATGAGAGGCAAAAATGATTTTGTACAAAGTTACTGAAAATTGACACACATTATTTAGGTAAATTTGATCGATAAAGTCTATACATCCCAGCTGTATTATGTACGGGGTTGCCGGTTCAAAGCCGTGGTCTCTTTGCTGTGGGGCTGATCGGAGCCTGGGCGGTGGTCAGGCGGTGGTCAGGCGGTGGTCAGGCGGTGGTCAGGCGGTGGTCAGGCTGGGTGAACGGCGTACTGGGGCGGTCAGGTTGCGATGCCGAATGTGCAGGAAGGCGAGGGCCATCATCACTGCTGCCGTCTTTAATTGTGTTTGTGGCTCTCAGAATACAACGACAGCATCCAGGCAGCTAACGATCTGTGTCTGGCGGGAGAGTTCACCGTCCAAGACCAAAACCAGGACCGAGAACTGGTCCAGAGGAAGGTCTGTCAGTTCAAACGCAGCGCGCTCCGCTCCTGCTCCGGGCTCACTGATCCGCTGTTTGGATTCAAAGACGGACGACCGTGTGTCCTCATTCGTATGAACCGGGTCAGTCCAGGATATAGGACACTTCACCAGCAGGACATGTGTGTGTGGGCATTTAGAGACACTTCATCTGCAGGACATGTGTGTGAGGACATGTGTGTGTGAGGACATGTTTGTGTAAGAGGACATGTTTGTGAAGAAGTGTGTGTGTGTGTGTGTGTGTGTGAGGACATGTTTGTGAGGATATGCGTGTGTGTGTGTGTGTGTGTGTGTGTGAGGACCTGTGTGTGAGGACATGTGTATGAGGACATTTTTGTGTAAGGACATGTTTGTGAGGACATGTGTGTGAGGACATGTTTGTGAGGACATGTGTGTGTGTGTGTGTGTGTGTGTGAGGACATGTTTGTGAGGACATGCGTGTGTGTGTGTGTGAGAGGACATGTGTGTGAGGACATGCGTGTGTGTGTGTGTGTGAGAGGACATGTGTGTGTGAGGACATGTTTGTGAGGACATGCGTGTGCGTGTGTGTGTGTGTGTGTGTGTGTGTGAGGACATGTTAGTGACATGTTAGTGACATGTTAGTGACATGTATGTGAGGACATGTTAGTGACATGTGTGTGAGGACATGTCTGTGAGGACATGTGTGTGAGGATATGTGTGTGAGGACATGTTAGTGACATGTGTGTGAGGACATGTGTGTGAGGACATGTTAGTGATTGTTAGTGACATGTGTGTGAGGACATGTGTGTGAGGACATGTTAGTGACATGTTAGTGACATGTGTGTGAGGACATGTTAGTGACATGTGTGTGAGGACATGTCTGTGAGGACATGTATGTGAGGACATGTGTGTGAGGACATGTTAGTGACATGTGTGTGAGGGGACACATGTGTGTGAGGCCATGTGTGTGAGGCTATGTGTGTGAGGCTATGTGTGTGAGGACATGTTAGTGACATGTTAGTGACATGTGTGTGAGGACATGTTAGTGACATGTTAGTGATATGTGTGTGAGGACATGTTAGTGACATGTTAGTGACATGTGTGTGAGGACATGTTAGTGACATGTTAGTGACATGTGTGTGAGGCCATGTGTGTGAGGCTATGTGTGTGAGGACATGTTAGTGACATGTTAGTGACATGTGTGTGAGGACATGTTAGTGACATGTTAGTGATATGTGTGTGAGGACATGTTAGTGACATGTTAGTGACATGTGTGTGAGGACATGTTAGTGACATGTTAGTGACATGTGTGTGAGGACATGTTAGTGACATGTTAGTGACATGTTAGTGACATGTGTGTGAGGACATGTTAGTGACATGTTAGTGACATGTGTGTGAGGACATGTTAGTGACATGTTAGTGACATGTGTGTGAGGACATGTTAGTGACATGTTAGTGACATGTGTGTGAGGACATGTTAGTGACATGTTAGTGACATGTGTGTGAGGACATGTTAGTGACATGTTAGTGACATGTTAGTGACATGTGTGTGAGGACATGTTAGTGACATGTTAGTGACATGTGTGTGAGGACATGTTAGTGACATGTTAGTGACATGTGTGTGAGGACATGTTAGTGACATGTTAGTGACATGTTAGTGACATGTTAGTGACATGTGTGTGAGGACATGTTAGTGACATGTTAGTGACATGTTAGTGACATGTGTGTGAGGACATGTTAGTGACATGTTAGTGACATGTTAGTGACATGTTAGTGACATGTGTGTGAGGACATGTTAGTGACATGTTAGTGACATGTGTGTGAGGACATGTTAGTGACATGTTAGTGACATGTTAGTGACATGTGTGTGAGGACATGTTAGTGACATGTTAGTGACATGTGTGTGAGGACATGTTAGTGACATGTTAGTGACATGTTAGTGACATGTGTGTGAGGACATGTTAGTGACATGTTAGTGACATGTGTGTGAGGACATGTTAGTGACATGTTAGTGACATGTGTGTGAGGACATGTTAGTGACATGTTAGTGACATGTTAGTGACATGTTAGTGACATGTGTGTGAGGACATGTTAGTGACATGTTAGTGACATGTTAGTGACATGTTAGTGACATGTGTGTGAGGACATGTTAGTGACATGTTAGTGACATGTTAGTGACATGTGTGTGTTTTCAGGTGGTGGGGCTGAAACCTTCTGGAGATCCTTTCATAAACTGCACGTCAAAGGTTCCCGAGCTCTTCTTTGTTAAAGTCTTATTTAGAGTCTTCGTGGTGGACTTAAACTTGGTTCTGGTTCTGGTTCCAGAGTCCCATTAAGATGCAGTACTTTCCGCCAGATGCTCGTTTAGACCGGATGTTCTACCCATACTACGGAAAAAGAACCCACGTGAGTATGATAGTGAAACTCAGGTCAGGATCTGGACATTGCAGAGTATTTACGACATTACACTGACTTTTCTGAGATTTTATCCATTTTAATCTAGTTTAAAACCACATGATCAACGGCTGTAACATGTGGCTGGACAACTATTACTTGTGTCTTGAAGTAATATTTGACCTATTTTTATTTACTTACATCATGAAACCACAGCAGCACCTCCTCAGCCTCTCCTCTCTCCACAGCAGCACCTCCTCAGCCTCTCTTCTCTCCACAGCAGCACCTCCTCAGCCTCTCCTCTCTCCACAGCAGCACCTCCTCAGCCTCTCTTCTCTCCACAGCAGCACCTCCTCAGCCTCTCTTCTCTCCACAGCAGCACCTCCTCAGCCTCTCTTCTCTCCACAGCAGCACCTCCTCAGCCTCTCCTCTCTCCACAGCAGCACCTCCTCAGCCTCTCTTCTCTCCACAGCAGCACCTCCTCAGCCTCTCCTCTCTCCACAGCAGCACCTCCTCAGCCTGTCTTCTCTCCACAGCAGCACCTCCTCAGCCTCTCTTCTCTCCACAGCAGCACCTCCTCAGCCTCTCTTCTCTCCACAGCAGCACCTCCTCAGCCTCTCCTCTCTCCACAGCAGCACCTCCTCAGCCTCTCTTCTCTCCACAGCAGCACCTCCTCAGCCTCTCTTCTCTCCACAGCAGCACCTCGTCAGCCTCTCTTCTTTCTCTCCACAGCAGCACCTCCTCAGCCTCTCTTCTTTCTCTCCACAGCAGCACCTCCTCAGCCTCTCTTCTTTCTCTCCACAGCAGCACCTCCTCAGCCTCTCTTCTTTCTCTCCACAGCAGCACCTCCTCAGCCTCTCTTCTTTCTCTCCACAGCAGCACCTCCTCAGCCTCTCTTCTTTCTCTCCACAGCAGCACCTCCTCAGCCTCTCTTCTTTCTCTCCACAGCAGCACCTCCTCAGCCTCTCTTCTTTCTCTCCACAACAGCACCTCCTCAGACACTCTTTCTCTCCACAGCAGCACCTCCTCAGCCTCTCTTCTTCTTCTCTTTCAGGCCGGTTACGTCCAGCCTCTTGTCGCTCTGAAGCTCCTCCTCTCGCGTCGAGATCTCGGCGTTTTTCACTCCATCACGTGCCGAGTCCAAGGCAGCGGGATCCAGAACCAGAACTCCAGAGACCGGAACCAGGGACGGGTCTCCTTCAAAGTCCGGGTCATGCAGTAGACCCGGAACTGACCCGGAACGAACCAGGACTTAACCAGGATTGAACCAGGCAGGACCCGTGACTAAACCAGGACCAAACCAGGACTAACACAGGACTAGAATATCTTATCTTATCTTAAACAGGACTAAACCAGGACTAAGCAGGACTAAACCAGGACTAAGCAGGACTAAACCAGGACTAACCAGGACTAACCAGGACTGACCTAGAGATGACATTTTTCTGTTCAGACCAAAAGGTGATCTATTAAAATTGTTCGTCTGATCAAACGTTTGTTCTTTCACAGTAAGTTTGTTCAAAAACGTGACAATTGAAAAGAAAAGACACTGCTCACATTGAAAGAACTCAGTCACATGACCAGTCTGAGGCGTTTTAGCCAATGGGGTCTAATAAAAGCTAGAAATATCGTGGGTTTTGTTGCCGTGGCGGTTGCGGCGGCCATCTTGTGAGTGGAGAAGCAGCAAAATTCTAATTTTAAAAAATGTAAAAACCACACGGACACGACCACTGATCATTCTTCTGTTTACGTCGCTATTACCTACTTTTCAGAAGATGTTTGTTCAAGATTTGTTCACATTATTTTTGCAGAACATGAGCATAAAATAAAGTGCAAATACAAAAACAGCACATTACCTTCTTATGAAGTATTTATTTCAAAATATTAATCGGTTACCAGGGCGACGGTCTCTCTAGCCTTTATTTTAACCCATTGTGTTTGCAGTTAGCTGTGGCCCAACAAATGCTAACCCTATTCTTCTGGCCTTTATGACTTTATCAAAATGACTATTGTTATTATTGTTGAAAAATGATTTATGTACAGAAGTACTATTTTTTGAAGTCAAATGTATTTGATTCCAAAGTATGCCTAATATTATGTATTCATATATTATGTTTCATGTTTCATATTTAAAAATATATCTATATTTCCAAATGTTTGGCACATTGTTAAAAACTATTACTTGTTACTGTTGCTTTGGAAAGAATATGAGCTCAGATCGCAGGGTTCACCTCGTCCACAGGGTTCACCTCGTCTACAGGGTTCACCTCGTCCACAGGGTTCACCTCGTCCACAGGGTTCACCTCGTCCACAGGGTTCACCTCGTCTACAGGGTTCACCTCGTCCACAGGGTTCACCTCGTCCACAGGGTTCACCTCGTCCACAGGGTTCACCTCGTCTACAGGGTTCACCTCGTCCATTCACCTCGTCCACAGGGTTCACCTCGTCCACAGGGTTCACCTCGTCCACAGGGTTCACCTCGTCTACAGGGTTCACCTCGTCCATTCACCTCGTCCACAGGGTTCACCTCGTCCACAGGGTTCACCTCGTCCACAGGGTTCACCTCGTCTACAGGGTTCACCTCGTCCACAGGGTGCACCTCGTCTACAGGGTTCACCTCGTCCACAGGGTTCTCGTCCACAGGGTTCACCTCATTCACTGTTTTCACCAAGTGTTTTTACGTTAAAGGGACAATCACAAACCCAGTGTGTCTTAAATGTACAAAATGTGAATATTCTAAGGTGCTGCTCATTATTATTATTATTATTATTATTATAATTGCATTTTAATTAATTCTATGCAAAGGAAAATGTTGTATCACTGTGCACTCACAAATACGTGTCGATGTCAAAATAAAACAGATTTACGTCTAAATATTTCGGTTTATTCTGTGTATTTATTGAAACATAGCTCTGTTTTTTACAACGGAGTACGACAGAGTCTAAGTACGACGGAATATAAAGGCCAACCCCAAGAAATAAAAAATGTGCCGCACTCTGAGAATAATGTCATTAATTTATGACAAAAAAGACGTTAATTAATGAGAAAAAAGTCGAAGTCAGAAAAAAGTCGTAAATTAACGAGAATAAACCCGTAATTTAATGAGAATAAACTCAGAATTTAACGAGAATAAACTAAAACATTTACGAGAATAAAGTCGTTGTTTAGGGGCCGATTCAAAGTGACGTGAGCTGTTCACTTTCAGCACCACGGTCAGGACTCAAAAGAACAGGCTCGGAGTTGACAGTTTAGAACTGAATAAAAGCCTGCAATAGATGTTAGTGTTCGCAGACAGGAGGAGCAGCCTCAGTGTTATATTCACACATGTTCTGCTCCTCTAAGTTGTTTCTCTACGTGGGCACTTTGCGCACAATCACTATTCTCACGTGCTCATTGTGTGCTTGTGCACTTAAGTTTTATGCACCGATTCTAACCTTTTTGTCATCCCTTTGACAAACTCAGTAAAACACACAAAACACAAAACATCTGTCTGCACTTCCACTCAGCTCCTCCTGACGCCCGGATCGCGCACAGCCAAAAAGCAATATGTTTTACGTACACGACATCATCCATATATCATCCATACATCATCCATACATCATCCATACATTATGCATACATCATCCATACATCATCCATACATCATGCATACATCATGCATACATCATCCATACATCATCCATACATCATGCATACATCATGCATACATCATCCATACATCATGCATACATCATCCATACATCATGCATACATCATGCATACATCATCCATACATCATCCATGCATCATGCATACATCATCCATACATCATCCATACATCATCCATACATCATGCATACATCATGCATACATCATGCATACATCATGCATACATCATCCATACATCATGCATACATCATCCATACATCATCCATACATCATGCATACATCATCCATACATCATCCATACATCATGCATACATCATCCATACATCATCCATACATCATGCATACATCATGCATACATCATCCATACATCATCCATACATCATCCATACATCATGCATACATCATGCATACATCATCCATACATCATCCATACATCATCCATACATCATGCATACATCATGCATACATCATCCATACATCATCCATACATCATGCATACATCATCCATACATCATCCATACATCATGCATACATCATCCATACATCATCCATACATCATGCATACATCATGCATACATCATCCATACATCATGCATACATCATCCATACATCATCCATACATCATGCATACATCATCCATACATCATCCATACATCATGCATACATCATCCATACATCATCCATACATCATGCATACATCATGCATACATCATCCATACATCATGCATACATCATCCATACATCATGCATACATCATCTATACATCATGGCATGAGCTCCAACACACGCGAGCACCCAACATAAACGTCATTTTACAGGTCCAGGACCTGACATGGGGACACACCGGGGAAATGATTATTTGTGATGTCTAAAAGGCCCGCATTATAAAGATCGACATCTATTGTGGGCTTTTGTTTATCTACTTTTAACCAAGTCAAGCACCTTTGGTGGTGTGTTTGTGTGAATAATGAAGATTCCAGACAGATGCACCTGTCTCAATGTATTGACTTGTCAGATCGGCTTCATAGCTTTATACACAGTACATATAAAACAGACAGCGCTGTTACTGGACTGTACCATTATGTAACACTGAGGGGGGTGCATGGTGCTGAAAGTGAAACACGTATCGACCTTTGTTCTCTTTAAAATATGAGATTATTCTCATTATTTAACAAGAATAAAGTAATTAATTAATTAGATTATTCTCGTTAATAATGAGATTTTTCTCGTTATTTAACTAGAATAATCTCATGAATTAATTACTTTATTCTCGTAGTGCCCCGCATTTTTTTTTTTTGGTTGGCCCTTATTAGTTTTTTATATAAAGATAGAAAAAATGTAAGCCTGGTCTTATTCACATTTATAATATGACATATCAAGACAACTGACGTAAAGTCACATTTTGAAAAAAAGGTTTAATATAAAACCACATTATATCCATAACAACAAAACAGATCCAAAATATATAAAATTAAATACAAGTGTTTATTTTACATCAGAACAAACAACAACAGACGTTTAGAGAGAACCACAGGAAACATTTCAAAAGTGTTTAAAAATGTGTGTTTTTAGATTAAAACAACAGAACATGAAACACACAGAGAAACTAATTCATTCATAATAATTAATAATGGCACACGATATCTCTAAACATTTTGTCCAAAATGTGTTAAATAAGTTAATTTTTTATTATGTTTTGCTTTCTCATTTTGACCCTAAGAGCTGCTTTTACAATAAATATGTGCAGAAAAGCAGATTGAACTTTATTATTTATCCCTTTAGACCCAGGACACACTGCAGGAGCTGTTAATAAACTCACTGTGTGTTTTATACAAAGCATAAAGAGTTCTTCAAACAAAACAATTATATTTGGTGTGATGCTTATAGTGTAAAACTACATTTTTATTAATTTTTGTGTTAAAACTGCACATTTTGCAATGTCCGAAAGTCAATTTTGGCAATTTTGATAATATATTCAAACAAAATCATATATTTAATCAAACCTTTTGGTGTTTTTATTTTAATGTGATAATAATTTGTTCTATTTTTAGTGTACAAAAAGTTTGATTTGTTTGTGTCCGTACTTTTGACTTGATGTGATTGTTTCTTAAAAGTACTTTATAAGTTACAGCGACATCACTTGAATGTTTGTGCAGTAAGTTCCAAACTTACTTACAATATCTAGTTTTTTTAAATTGTTTAACCTTACTGCCCCGTCACACGTTTTTCTTTGGAAAAAATCTTTTTGTATTTTATTCTTACTTTCAATGCACAGAAAGAAGAATTCTAATGTAGATTCTAATAACAATATCGTAAATTGTGGCAATTTTCAGGTCCAATTAAAAAAAAAAAAAAAAAAGTTAAAGGTGCCTTTTATAGTGTCAAATTTGAATTAAAAAATATACGATTTTCAAATATTTGATGACCAAAATGCACAGTTTTCGTAGAATGATCCAAATACAGTATAAATTAAGAAACCCGAGTAACACAAAAGTCTGTTTACAATTCCACATTATTGAATATTTATAGATTTAATACATCAAGTAAATCAGAAAACATTTTAACATTTCAAGGTGACCAAGAGTTCCTGGTTCAGACCAGGTTTCGTCTTGGTTCAGTCCAGGTTTAGTCCAGGTTCAGTCCAGGTTTAGACCTGATTCAGTCCAGGTTTAGACCTGGTTCAGTCCAGGTTCAGTCCAGGTTCAGTCCAGGTTTAGACCTGATTCAGTCCAGGTTTAGACCTGGTTCAGTCCAGGTTCAGTCCAGGTTTAGACCTGGTTTAGTCTTTTGATGCAGACTCTGCAGCGGCTGATGAGACGTTCAGGAAACACAGAGTCAGTCTGAGGAACAGGTTTACTGAAAAACACAAAGACCAGATAAGCCAGTTTTTTACAAAAAGTGTAATGACATTTCTGGATTTCAAAGCTAAACCAAGATGGCACTTATAGTCCGGAAAATACGGTAATTAACAGAGGAACGTTCCAGAGGTATACATTTTCTGTGTCCATAGTGGGAGCCTTGAGGCCCAGGATCATATCTGAAAGTGAGTGGGATGATGATGTCTGCAATGCCTTGTTAATCTCAGTCCAGTATTTTTGAGGAACAGAACAGTCCCAGAACACATGATAATGGTGGGCCTCCTGGCTACAATTTCTTCAACAGTTAGAACCTTCCTGTGAATAATGGGTACTTTGACATGGTGTTAGAATTCTTTTGAGACATATGATTCTCCACTGAGATATTTTTTCCGCTCTTCAACTGTCAAAGCAAAATGATCCTCTCTTTCCCATGTATCTTTAATATACTGTAATTATTAGAGTGGCTGTCCAAATTATTAATACATTTATATAATTTAGATATTTTTCCCCTTGAAAGTTCAGATTTATAAGCTTTAATAAATGTTTCAGTCAAAGGGTTATAACTTATTTGTAAATCTATATAAAAGTGATGTTTCTCCAAGTCAAAGGATTCTTTCAACATATCAAACATTTTCTTTGATTTTCTTTTACAACCTGGTAGAACACCTTTATACCTTATCCAAACCTTAGAGCTCAGATCTGTGCTGAAAAACTGATCATAATCCACCCAGATGAAGGTTAGGTTTTAGCATAGGTTTGTCCTGGCAGCTGACAGGCCTGCACAGGAACCTCCGGCACTACACCACTCTCAATAAAGTCATTTTTCAGACACGGTAAAGCCAAACCTCAAACCATGCTAAAAAACTTGAACTAGATCTGTAGGAGTTGTGGTCCTGATGCATAAGAGCTCTTCACGGGCGTAAGAGCACGCAGACACACAATTTACGAACAAAAACAGACAAAACAAAGAGCACGGAAACGCCGAGGCAGCCTTCAGCAGCACCATCTTGGATCATCTTATCAATACTGCAGTCTGGACATATGGTGTTGTTATTTCTGTTGTTGTAAATACTTTGCTTATTTTTCTTCACTAAAATATATGGTACCATCACCACTAAAACAAATCCATGATTCCTGTCTTAATTATCACATCAGCTCCAGCAGCCGAACCATAGACTTCTGATCCTAGCGCAAACAAAGCCAATTCTACTGCTACAAATAATTCCTGCTAGTAACAGAAATACACGCTACACGCGCATCAGTGTTCTGGACTAACTGCAGACGAAAAAGTTCATTTTGGTTCATTCCTACAAAATGTGCATCGCAGTAGTCCAGACGTGATGAAATAAAAGTTCGCATGACGTGCTCTGAAAATTCTGTAAATACTTAATTTTGGAATTCATGACCGTGTTAAGCTGATGATCAAGTTTATAATCAAAGTTCATCATAACACCAAGGTTAGTGGCTGTGGGTTTGATGCACTGACACTGACAAGTGGAATAAAGAGTGCTAACACTGGGCCCAAACACCATTGTTGTTTTCAGGAGATTTAAGACCAACCAAACATTGACATCATTCAAGTACCGTAGCTAATTATCTTGTGTTTGTCAATAAATCCTTTCTGATGATTTTTTTTAGTCTATACGATAGTCCACATTCAAAATAGAAATGGGTCTGTGCTGCCCGGTGGTCGAGTGGTTAAGGAAGCCGCACACATGCCAGGCTCCATGCGCTGCAGGCCTCATTGTCGTGAGCGGAGATTTTCTTCTTCTTTTTCTTCTTCTTCTTTTTGTTAATTTTTTGATCATTTGATTGGTTTCAATACGCTGTTAAAGGTTAGTGAGCTGTTAAAGTTAAAGGAGGCTCCTCGTACCTCTTTTGATGCCATTGGGGTGATTGTATTGATGTACAAAACTCTGGTCAAACACAACACACACATACAAAAACTATAGAAACATGAAACAAAAGAGAAGATAAAATGAATCTTGTATGGAAAATCTGGGGCAAAGAGCGCTTGCCTTTGTACTGTAGGTCTCCTTTCAGAGCCTTCATGACACGTTCCTTCACAAGATGGTTAAGAAACTTCATTATCAGGCCTCGTGGTTTATCAGCTTCTTGTCTTTTTTAGCCCAGGTGATCTGGGCGCTCTCTATAGTAATGGGAGGAACTTCAACTTCAGTCCCGGATACAAGTTCCAGGATCACCCTCTCTAGTAAGCCTTGAATGATTTCCCCCTCATCACCCTCCAGGACTCCCACAAGTCTGAGACAGCCCGCAGTTTCACTACCTCAGTTTCCAGATCCCTTAACTCATCCATACAATGCATTTCACGCAACAGAAGGGCTAACTGTTGATAGGTGATGTCCTCTCCCCATCCGATGAGCCAGGGCCCGGGGAGGCCTCACCAGGTGTGTGGCAGGGGACGTTCCTCAGGAGCCACACTGGTCGTGTTAGCCTTGTTAGCTTGTGAGACAATCTGTCTTCCATCGAGGTTACGATCATCATCTTTGATTGTTTAGCTCCCGAAACATTACTTGCCTAATTTTTCAGTGTTTAATCGTTATGTTTCTTGGGGTTATGAGGCTGAAACAGAGATTTTTAAGACGAGTATTGGCAGTAGTGCAGTGAATGCTTGCGTCTATACCAAAGCGCATAACCATAAATATCGGTTGTGGTTATTCTTATCTGAATAAGTTCAAGTTTAGTACTGGAAGAAGTTCGCCATTATTTTATGATGCTGCTGTTCAGAAGTTTCCTGTGTAATCTCTTCCCCTTTTTCCACATAATTAACAACTTGAAAACTGAACATGTGGGCGGGGCTCACCTGAACATCTGGGCGGGGTCTATTGCGGCCAGCCAATAGGAGTAGGAATCAGTGTAATAGTTACAGGTTCCTCGTCCATGACACTCGATGAAAGGGATTTTTCTGAAGTTTTCTAAACATGAACCAGGTGAGACGAGCGGCTGGCCAGAGCCCTCCGCCCCGACGCCTGTCTCCTGTAACAAACATGTAACATACATAAGGCGAGGGAAACTTTATTGCCACTTTAGCTTCTTTCCACACACAATCACTCAAAGCATTATACATTATATAATTCAACATCATGTAAACAAAATCTGCTTCTGCATTGTCGTGAAGACAAAATACTGCACAAATCTATGGTTCATATTATAAGGACTGTCACAACCCGAACCAGAATGCAAGTTACAATTGTCCATCATTCACATTTCATACAGCTGAGATTCTATTAAATGTGCTACAGGTCTGCATACTATAGATAATACTATAGGTTAGAGTCATTGTGCAACAGCAATTAAAAGCTGAGTTATATACTATGCATTTCATTTTTTACTTGTTTTTTTCCTTTCAATAAAGGAAAAAAACTCATTACAATAAGAATAATATAAATAAGAATATATATATATATATATATATATATATATATATATATATATATATATATATATATATAAACTCTATCTCACCCTACGCGAGTGGTCTCTATTTATCCCCCTTTCAAGCTCCTGTGAGCTTGAGGGTTCTGCGCAGTATCTTTACTGTTCTTAGCGCTGCACTTTTCTGGTCCGAGATGTCTGATGTTTTTCCTGGGATCTGCTCAAGTCATTCCTCCAGTTTGGGGGTCACTGCCCAAAGTGCTCCGATCACTACGAGCACCACCGATACCATCACGCTCCAGGCCTTCTCCAGCTCCTCTCTGAGTACTTGGTATTTCTCTAGTTTCTTATGTTCCTTTTTCGGATGTTTCCATCCCATGGCACTGCAATGTCCACCACCACTATGTCCGGTTGGTTTGTCATTACCATTCTGTCCATCTGTATCTGGCTTGGTCGATCTCCACCACCTTTGGAGGTGTTTCCCACCTTGTCCTTGGGGTCTCCAGCCCGTACTCTGCAGTTATGTGCGGGATGGTCTATATATATATATATATATATATATATATATATATATATATATATATATATATATATATATATAAATAGAGCACTGCGACTCCACAACACCTGTGTTTTTTGACTTTTTACTGTGAACCATTATATTTAAATATGTATATGTCTGACCATGACGAAAGAGAATCCAGTCCAGAGCGAGTCCCAGTCCTGAGGACAGTCCGGCATTGAAGAAGTCTGACTGTGAACTGCGATCACGTTGGTCCTGGACTCACACACTGTGCACCTGAAACACAACAACACGCTCGTCTGTGTCACATCTACAAATGCTTTCTTGGTGTATTTCCTCTACTCAAACAGTTCGCTAACATCTGGACTTAGAACAAATAGTTCTGCATCATCATCCTCAAAAAAATTGTGTGGATTATGACTGCAAATTCAGATCATTAAAAGTCAGTACACACATCGATCTCTCGTCGCCCCCTGCTGGCTTCTTGCCGCTTGTTTAGTTTATTGTCCAAGTCCAATGTTTGTCTGTTGACTGGTTTGTTGTATGATTTAATGATTTGTGTAATGTTATAATGTAGCTGGAAGTCTTGTAGGATGACACCCAGCATTTGTCCAGGGACTACGGACGAAAACTAGCCCTCTGGATGATTCATATTCAAAATCAAGGTTAAGGTTATTTTCCCTGAAATTAAAAAATAAATGATGCATTTATGATTCAAAAGCACATTATCCATAAGATCAGACAAACTTCTGAAGGTTAAACTCTGCACCTGCTGATGTGATCCTGCAGCTGTGATTCGGACAGGAGCTCTGAGCTTCTCACTGGTTGGCCTGTGCTCAGCCAATAGGAATAGTCGTTTCTGGAGGCGTAACGACAGGTGCTGTCCGTGTTACAAAAGAGAAATGGCATTGTGCTGAAGCGCGGCAGGCAGCTGCCCAGAGAACCTGTGATACATAAAGTATATCATATAAATACAAATATAATAGAGCTGAAATATGACGTGATAGAAGGTCTGGTGAAGAGCCAAAAACACAGGATCATAAACATCAGACTATGTAAAGCTGTAAATACTTTTGTTTACAGTATATCTAAAAAGAAGAAAAAAGTCTGACCCAGGTCTTGTCCGTGAGCGCGGTTGTTTCCGTTGATGAAAAGCAAAGAGAATCCGGAGTAAACCACACCCGACGCTGCAGGGCATTCTGGGATATGTAGGCCCTGACTGTGCCTCGTGAACAGGAAACCATCTGTGTGCGCGGCATTACCAAGCTTTCCCGGGGCCCCGACTGGTCCTTTATGCCCCAGAGGCCCCCGGAAACCCTCGGCCCCTGGAAGAAACACATAGAACTCATCTGACCCACAAGGAGGGCATCTGACACAACACACGCAGGGACGGCATCTTACGCACCTTTGAGTCCCTTGAGGCCCTGCTCTCCTTTGGTGCCCTTAGGACCTGGGTTGCCTGGAGATGAGAAGCTGGCTCTGCCTTTTTGACCTCTGACCCCTGAGGACACAAAATGACGGCTGTTAAACATCCATCATGATTATGAGGAGAAACAAATAAGCTCTAAATATCGTGTTTGTTTTTGTGGTTCTAAAACATTTTCAGTTGCTTCTAAAGTCCAACTGTTCAAACTCGTGTCTTGTGCACTGTTTCTGGATGTTATTACATGTTGGACTGATGGAGAGAAATGAATAAATACACATGTAATAAAAGGTAAACTTGCACCAAACAACAACCACTCCACTTATGTCATATTTTACATCTGCTGCATTTACAGATTATTTCGTTTTTGCTGTCCCAGGATTGTTTGTGTGTTTGTGGTTGTGTGTCTCACCTTGTGGTCCTATCGCTCCTGTCTCTCCTTTGGCTCCTGTGGATCCTATTTCTCCTGGAGCTCCATCTTGTCCTGGGTCTCCTGGGATCTGGATAACCGGCCGAGGTCGACCCTTCAGACCTGCAGATGGAGAGGAGAGAGGGGGAGGAGACAGGGGGGGAGAGGGAGGAGACAGGGGAAAGGTGGAGGAGACAGGGTTAGTGACATGAGTCTGCAGTCTTTTGCTTCTCTCTCTGTGTCAGAGTGTGAGTTACCTTTAGGCCCTGGGGGCCCGGAGGGCCCAGGGTCAGCGTTTGGTCCTGGGGGTCCAGAGTTTCCTTTGAGTCCTGATACACACAGTGTTTGTTACTGTAGTACTCAGTATACATTATAGAGTACTACAGTGTATTACTAAGGCAGTACTAGAGAAAGATACACAGTTCTGACTATAGCTATAGACCGTCCTGAGATTCTCACCCTGGGGGCCCGGGGACCCTCCGAAGCCCATCTCTCCCTTTGGTCCTGGAACCCCTGAGAGTCCGTCCAGGCCCTGGAAACACAGAACAAAACTCCATATGTCCAATCACAGAGCAGAGCATGAAGCTTTTTCAGACTGAGGCCTGTGATAGGTCAGATACTCACCGGTGTTCCTGGGGCCCCTGGGATTCCCAAGGGCCCGTCTCTGCCCTTCAGCCCTGAGCGGCCCCTGTCTCCTTTGTCTCCTTTAAAGCCGGGCCCTGGAGGTCCCTGTGGGCCCTTACAGCCCTGAGGCCCTAAACACAAATAGAAGTCAAATAGATTATCAGGAAGAGCGCCCTCTAGTGTTTTTGAGTGAGTTCATTTTGACTAGGTGTTTTTCTTCCTCTCGAGTTAATCTCAGCAGTATTCAAAATGTCTTCAACAAATTACTCACAGTTTTAAATGTTTTGTTTCACTTATTTTTGTTTTGAACAAAAAGTACAATGTCTTCTGAGACAGTAACACTTCTCTTCAAACTTCTCTGGAGCCTCTTGTATCAGAGACAGTTGAAAGTGTTGCATAAAGACATGCTCAACTACACATTTTTCTCGACTTTAAATATAAAAAGGTATAAGGTATATTGTAGCTGTAATCCCAAATATGACATGAAAAATTACGAAGACAAAAATCTGAGATACACACAAAATGATGCAATAATTGTGAAAAGCTCTTCTTACGCTTGTAAAATTGATTGATTGATTTATTTATTGTTCAGTATATTTAATGCAGCACAGAGGCCCAAGTAGCCGACACATTTACTGTTTTGTCATGTTGTGTTGTGATCACACTCTTGTAACTCTTGCACTGTTAAATAAAAGAGTCTTACCTGGGGGCCCTGGGCGTCCCTCAGGGCCGCTGTCTCCTTTGGGGCCCTGTATGCAGGGGGCCTCTTGTCCTTTACATCCAGCTGGACCTGCAGGACCTGGAAACCCGACTGGACCAGGCTCTCCCTGAGAACCGGGGGGCCCAGGGGGCCCACAGGAGCCTGGGGGCCCAGGGGGCCCAGCACAGCCTGCACATAACACACAAGTCAGCTCTGAAACAGTCAGAACAGCAAGAGGCGCTCTCACACTCACCTGGACTTCCTTTGGGTCCTTCTAGTCCTCGAGGTCCGAGTCCAGGAGCTGAAGCAGAAAGGTCAGAATGTCTTAAATAGACCAAGCTCAGAGGGAGCAGTTTTTGAAAGAAATCTCCACACAATTGTCATTATTAGTCTGGTTTTGTCTCTTGTTTCATGTGGATAGGCCCAACCATTACTCAGCCTCCGGTTTTTAACCCTTATTTTTTCCCGGAGTTCTAAAATGTGTTGAGACATACATGTCAAGTGAGTCACAATCTGAAATAATTGGTAACATGTTGCATGACAGGAGTACCCCAGGGTTCATTATTGGGGCCTTTATTATTATGACCATTCTTCCTCTGGTCTGTCCACATATTTACAGAGAGCCAAAGCAGTAGTAGTTTTAAAAGAAGAATTATCAGTAGTTTAAACAGAAGTATCATCAGTAGTTTTAACAGAAGTATCATCAGTAGTTTTAACAGAAGTATCATCAGTAGTTTAAACAGAAGTATCATCAGTAGTTTAAACAGAAGTATCATCAGTAGTTTAAACAGAAGTATCATCAGTAGTTTTAACAGAAGTATCATCAGTAGTTTAAACAGAAGTATCATCAGTAGTTTAAACAGAAGTATCATCAGTAGTTTTAACAGAAGTATCATCAGTAGTTTAAACAGACTTATCGACAGTAGTTGTACCTCCCATGACTCCCTTTTCTCCGGCGGGCCCTGGGATCCCATCTTGGCCCTGAGTTCCTCTTGGACCTGAAGGACCTGGGTCTCCTGGAGCTCCTTTATTTCCTAAATAGTTAAAGGAGCAGAGTCAGAGGAGCAAGGGAGGAGTAGGAGCAGAGGATAAAGAGAATAGGAGGAGCAAAGAAGGAGGAGCAGAGGAGGAGGAACTAACTCTTACCTGGGAGTCCACTGAAGCCTGGGAGCCCATTAACCCCTTGGGGCCCATCAAAACCCCTCATCCCAGGTACACCAGGGGTCCCTGAAATACAGGGGACAGAATCATCCTTCACTGTGGTCTGTGTCAGGTTGAATTATTTTAACAAAAACACAATATATATATATATGTTTGTCAGTGTAATCCCTCATTTGATTAGGAGTGTTCCATTGTAGAAAAAGATTCAGTTGTATCATCTGGACTTGATATGTTTCGACACTCATCCGAGAGTCATTCTCAAGATGCGAATCAAGAACGGGAACTCAGATATTTATCCTACTCTGAGTGGGCCCTGCCCACCGGGCGGGACCTCCTGATGAAAGGATTTATTGGTTTCACCAGAATCTAAACCTCTTTGTTTTCTATCAAACTTTCCTCTTTGTTTCCTATCAATCCTTTAATGGTCTATCAGCCTCCTATTGTTACCTGTCTCAATCCCTCACTTCCCTGTGTAACTGATTAGAATCCAGCGTCTACCTCTCCAGGGATGCAAAATTCCAATATAAACGACCGGAAGGTTGAATCTTAACCCACCGTTTCTATTTAAGGAAGTTTTTTTTTTTAACAAAGATTGCCTCTCTTCTTTCAAACCATCTTTTCTCCTGCTTAGAATCTTCACCTCACTGTCTTCGATAGAGAGGTTTGTGGCTTTAAGATGAAGCTGCACGGCACTCTGTGGTCCTGAACTTGAGTGTCTTCAGTGCTGATAAAGCCTCTTGTGAAGTGACAATTTGTTTCACTACTAAACTACATTGTTCTGTTTTTGTGTCGGCAGGCATCTTGTCTTGTGTGTATGTATGTATATATATATATACTATATATATATAGTTGGCTGAGTCACCTCATGACATCAAGCTGTATGCTAAGAGCGAGCGGGACATTGACTCCCTGATCCACACCACCAGGATCTACAGCTCAGATATCGGAATGTCATTCGGACAAAAGAAGTGTGGTCGGATGGTGACTAAGAGAGGGAAGATAGTCCACACAGAGGGGGTCTCACTCCCAGAAGGAACGATAGCAGACATTGAGGACAGTCACAAGTACCTGGGAGTCCCACAGGCAAATGGCAACCTGAAAGAGGTAACAAGGAAAGCGGCTACGGCTAAATGCCTAAAACGAGTGAGGCAAGTCCTCAGAGGCCAGCTCAATGGCAAGAACAAGTCCCGGGCAATAAACAGCTACGCCTTGCCTGTGATCTGATACCCTGCAAGAATAATCAGTTAGCCAAAGGAAGAGATACAGACCATAGATGTTAAGACATGAAAGCTCCTAACCATGCATGGAGGGTTCCATCCCAAATCCAGCACCATGAGACATGTACACTAGCCATAAGGAAGGAGACCGAGGACTAGTGAGTGTGAGAGCCACTATCCAGGATGAAATGTCCAAGATCCATAAGTACATCAAGGACAAGGCTCCTACAGATGACATGCTCCGTGAATGTCTCAGACAATGGGGAACAGAGGATGATGAGGTGCTGAAGGGACCATCATGGAAGGACAAGCCTCTACAAGGGATGTACTACCGGGACATAACTGAAGTGGCTGATCACGAAATCCTACCAATGGCTAGAAAGAGCCGGTCTGAAGGACAGCACAGAGGCCCTGATCATGGCAGCACAGGAGAAGGCCCTGAATACCAGATCAATAGAGGCCCAGATCTACCACACGGTACAAGACCCAAGGTGTAGGCTGCGCAAAGGGGGCCCTGAGACAATCCCGCACATAACTGCAGGGTGCAAGATGCTGGCAGGGACAGCATACATGGAGCGCCATAACCAGGTGGCTGGCATAGTGTACAGAAACATCTGTGCAGAGTACGGGCTGGAGACCCCAAAGTGAGAAACACCTCCTCTGGGACATGGGAAAATGAAATTTCCCCATGTGTGGACAATAAAGGATTATCTTATCTTATCTTACTTCCAAATACAGACAGACAGAAATGTGATGGCGAACCAACCGGACATAGTGGTGGTGGACATTGCAGTGCCATGGGATGGAAACATCCGAAAAAGGAACATAAGAAACTAGAGAAATACCAAGTACTCAGAGAGGAGCTGGAGAAGGCCTGGAGCGTGATGGTATCGGTGGTGCTCGTAGTGATCGGAGCACTTTGGGCAGTGACCCCCAAACTGGAGGAATGACTTGAGCAGATCCCAGGAAAAACATCAGACATCTCGGACCAGAAAAGTGCAGCGCTAAGAACAGTAAAGATACTGCGCAGAACCCTCAAGCTCACAGGCCTACATATAAATACATACATACACATACACAGTATATATACATACATACATACACATATATATATATATATATATATATATATATATATACATATATATATATATATATATATATATATATATATATATATATATAAATATAAATATATATACTCTGTATACACAGTATATTATACAGTGGCCTAGCCACAGTGTTGTACACTGGACTCCTCTAATGTCACGGAAATGATTTGTCAAAAAAAAACATTATGAAGGCAGATTTATTCTGATGAACTAAAGTTTAAAAGTTAGCTGTTGTAAATTTTGTCTCGCAATGTGATGTAATAAAAATGTTTTAGAACTCTGCTCTACTTCTGCTATTTACACAGATTTTACACTTGATGGACTTACAACTATAATTACATATTTACATACAGGTTTTAGCCATCAAATAAAGTCAAAACTTGAAAATCATAAAAACCTGTCAAGACACACTTTCACTGAACAAAAACAGATGTGTACCTCTGAAGCCTTTGAGTCCTGGGTGCCCTGGCTCTCCACAGGGGCCACAGACTCCTGGGGCCCCATCCACTCCTTTGTCCCCCTTATTGCCTCCGGCTCCAAGGGCCCCTGGTGGTCCGGCCTGGCCCTGAAACAAAGCATAGTCTGAGGCCGTGTAACTCTTTGTGATTGGTCAATATGGTGTAACGCTCTGTGATTGGTCTCTGTGGTGTAACGCTCCGTGATTGGTCTCTGTGGTGTAACGCTCTGTGATTGGTCTCTGTGGTGTAACGCTCCGTGATTGGTCTCTGTGGTGTAACGCTCCGTGATTGGTCTCTGTGGTGTAACGCTCCGTGATTGGTCTCTGTGGTGTAACGCTCCGTGATTGGTCTCTGTGGTGTAACGCTTTGTGATTGGTCTCTGTGGTGTAACGCTCCGTGATTGGTCTCTGTGGTGTAACGCTCCGTGATTGGTCTCTGTGGTGTAACGCTCTGTGATTGGTCTCTGTGGTGTAACGCTTTTTGATTGGTCTCTGTGGTGTAACGCTCTGTGATTGGTCTCTGTGGTGTAACGCTCTGTGATTGGTCTCTGTGGTGTAACGCTTTGTGATTGGTCTCTGTGGTGTAACGCTCTGTGATTGGTCTCTGTGGTGTAACGCTTTGTGATTGGTCTCTGTGGTGTAACGCTCTGTGATTGGTCTCTGTGGTGTAACGCTCTGTGATTGGTCTCTGTGGTGTAACGCTCTGTGATTGGTCTCTGTGGTGTAACGCTTTGTGATTGGTCTCTGTGGTGTAACGCTTTGTGATTGGTCTCTGTGGTGTAACGCTCTGTGATTGGTCTCTGTGGTGTAACGCTCTGTGATTGGTCTCTGTGGTGTAACTCTCTGTGATTCGTCTCTGTGGTGTAACGCTTTGTGATTGGTCTCTGTGGTGTAACGCTCCGTGATTGGTCTCTGTGGTGTAACGCTCTGTGATTGGTCTCTGTGGTGTAACGCTCTGTGATTGGTCTCTGTGGTGTAACGCTCCGTGATTGGTCTCTGTGGTGTAACGCTCTGTGATTGGTCTCTGTGGTGTAACGCTCTGTGATTGGTCTCTGTGGTGTAAAAGGTTTGCTTCGACCACCTGCTTCAAACCATGCATTTTGGGTAAGATGTGTATAAAGGTTCTATTGGAATTGGACATGTAGTATGCTGGTTTGAAAAATATATATATATATCATCATCAGTTTTAATATTATCATTAATTGTGGAGCAAATATATCACACTTTAACTGTTTAATCATGTCCTCATGGACCAACATGTTTTAGGCAGTTTTCCCACAAAGGGTTTTTGTACCTTGTCTCCCTTGATTCCTTTGGGTCCTTTTCCGTCGGAGCTCAGTTCTCCTTTCTGACCTTTAACTCCGGTGAGTCCCAAGGGTCCAGTCGAGCCTGGAGCACCACACCGTCCTTTGGATCCTTTGTCTCCTTTACAGCCTGAACAGAACCAGGGTCACGTCTGTGGCTGAAACTGACCATTCTATAAGTATTCTAGATTTTTAAAAAACATTTATTTCCAAATTAAGGTTGAAATGTGGTGACTGACGGCTTCTAGAAAGAGGTTGTTTGTGAATAAAGTATATTATTGATGAAAATCAGAAATAGTTTATTCTTTTTTGACATTTTGATCAAATAATGCCACTTAATAATGCCACACAATAACAGGACTTTTTGTATGTGTTTTAGAGTTTGTTTAGTCCAGACAAACATTACCTTTAGAGAAATACAACTACTGTAGACTCATCGCGATTAGTTGGGCTTCAATGATTGACTAATAATGACTATTATTAGAAGTTAAAAAAAGACCCAAGCCCCGGTCTTTAAACATGGCTGCTACTTTGAGTCAATGGACAAACTCATCTTCTGTTGTCAGTTTAGCCTCTAGCTTGGTACATCTGGTGTCTGTCCTGCCACTGAACATGTGCAGTAATGCTGTTCTCTCACACAAACGTACATACATGTATCCCATGACTCTCACAAAGTAGAGCGAGCTAAAATGCTGTATTTTAGAAAACTGAAGGATTTTGAACGAGGAAAAAGTTTGATAAGAAAATAGTTTGCAATCGCCACCAAATTTGACTGTTTTGTAAACTGTACATCCCTGTCAGCCCTTGTTAGTCCCTGATTAATAGAATAGATCTATGATCAGAACACTGGCTATGCATAATATTCACATACAGTGATGAGAAAGTAAGTATTTAAACACCCTGCAATTTTGCATGTTCTCCCACTTAGAAATTATTGTATTAAAATACCAAAAATCCTGAAATCACATTGTATAATTTTTAAATAATTAATTTGTATGTTATTGCTGCAAATAAGCATTTTAACACCTTATAAAGTTTTAATATTTGGTATAGAAGCCTTTGTTTACAATCACAGAGGTCAAATGTTTCCTGTTGTTCTTGACCAGGTTTGCACAAACTGCAGCAGGGATTTTGGCCCACTTCTCCACGCAGATCTTATTTAGATCTGTCAGGTTTCAGGGCTGTCGCTGAGCAACACAGAGCTCCCTCTTTCTATTGGATTTAGGTCTGGAGACTGGCTATAGGCCTCTCCAGAGCCTTGATATGCTTCTTACAGAGCCACGCCTTGGTTCTCCTGGCTGTGTGCTTTGGGTCATTGTCATGTTGGAAGACCCTGACCCTGAGGGAAGGAGGTTGTTACCCAAAATGTCACAATGAATGGGCGTGTTGATTCTCTCCTTAATACAGTGCATTTTTCCCTGTAGCCCATTTTTCCCTGTAGCCCATTCCAGCTTGTGGAGGTCTAAAATGTTGTCTCTGGTGTCTTTGACAGCTCTTTGGTCTTGCCCATTGTAGTAGTTGGAGTCTGATTATGGGGGATTATTAACTGGTGCTACTAATTTAGATGAATAAGTGAAGTGAGGTGGACTTTTTAAAGGCAGACTAACAGGTCTTTGAAAGCCAGAATTGGCAAGTGTTCAAATACTTATTTGCAGCAATTACTTACAAATACATTATTTAAAAATCATACAATGTCATTTATGGATATTTTAAAGGGAGTGACTGCAGAGCCGCGGCGCGTGGCCGAAACTGCCACTTTCCTCACTGTATACGTGTACAAAGTTCAAATTAAACTTGATCAAATCCCCTGTAGGTGGCGCTAAACAGTATGATTTAGACAGTTTTACACCATAAAGCTGCAGACCAACTCTGTACTAAACTTGTAAAAACAACCAGAACAGTGTCTGTATGTATGTTACCTGGGAGGCCCATAAAGCCTGTGTCCCCCGGGGGCCCGCAGACTCCAGGCAGACCAGACTCTCCATGAGGCCCCGGCTCTCCCGCGGCTCCTGGAACAGGCACAGTTCAGTTTATATTCAAACAAATCTGCCCAGATTATTCCGAGTCCTGATTCAGACCCTGAGCTCCACTTGGTCCTGCAGAACCGTCTCGACCCTGAAATCCCCTGAGTCCCAACACACCGGGGTCCCCTCGCTCTCCAGGGGCACCCGAGGGTCCTACAGAGAGAGCGAGAGATAAGTTATTGTAAAAATCACAGAACATGAATTATTAACAATGTTCACTCTGGAAGACCCTCTCCCTTCACTTTGGTTGCTCTCTAGCTCTCTCAGGCCAACACTGTAAATACGAACTTGTTCTTAATGTTTTGCCTGGTAAAATAAAGTAATAATAATAATGTGCATGGAATGTGCACCACGACTGGACGCTCAAGTTGGCCTTCAACCAACAGTTCACACAAACATGTGACCATGAGTGAACACAAACATGTGACTTAGAGTAAACACAAACATGTGACCTAGAGTAAACACAAACATGTGACCATGAGTGAACACAAACATGTGACTTAGAGTAAACACAAACATGTGACCTAGAGTAAACACAAACATGTGACCTAGAGTAAACACTAACATGTGACCTAGAGTAAACGCTAACATGTGACCTAGAGTAAACGCTAACATGTGACCTAGAGTAAACTCTAACATGTGACCTAGAGTAAACTCTAACATGTGACCTAGAGTAAACACTAACATGTGACCTAGAGTAAACTCTAACATGTGACCTAGAGTAAACACAAACATGTGACCATGAGTGAACACAAACATGTGACTTAGAGTAAACACAAACATGTGACCTAGAGTAAACACAAACATGTGACCTAGAGTAAACACTAACATGTGACCTAGAGTAAACGCTAACATGTGACCTAGAGTAAACGCTAACATGTGACCTAGAGTAAACACAAACATGTGACCTAGAGTAAACACTAACATGTGACCTAGAGTAAACACAAACATGTGACCTAGAGTAAACACTAACATGTGACCTAGAGTAAACACAAACATGTGACCTAGAGTAAACACAAACATGTGACCTAGAGTAAACACAAACATGTGACCTAGAGTAAACACAAACATGTGATCTAGAGTAAACACTAACATGTGACCTAGAGTAAACACAAACATGTGATCTAGAGTAAACACAAACATGTGATCTAGAGTAAACACTAACATGTGACCTAGAGTAAACACAAACATGTGATCTAGAGTAAACACAAACATGTGATCTAGAGTAAACACTAACATGTGACCTAGAGTAAATACTAACATGTGATCTAGAGTAAACACTAACATGTGACCTAGAGTAAACACAAACATGTGATCTAGAGTAAACACAAACATGTGATCTAGAGTAAACACTAACATGTGACCTAGAGTAAACACTAACATGTGATCTAGAGTAAACACTAACATGTGACCTAGAGGTAACACAAACATGTGTCCGAAAGTCAAGATAAACATGTGATAAACCACCTTACCCTAACATTAACCCAGCCTTACCCAAACCCAACCCAGTCAAAGAGGAGACAGAGAACTAAACCTGGGGCTCCTGGGGGACCAGGTTCTCCAGAAATTCTGATCACTCTGCTTTCTCCTTTGGGTCCCAGGGCTCCTGCATCCCCCTGAGTTCCTCTGGGCCCTGGGACTCCTGGGGCAGCTGAAGCCCCCGACTCTCCTGAAACAGATGAGTGTCAGAACGTGCATCACAGAGTCTGGTTCAGAACTGGTTTAGTCCTGGTTTAGGCCTGGTTTAGTCCTGGTTTGGACCTGATTCAGACCTGGTTTAGTCCTAGTTTAGACCTGACTCACCTGTTGGTCCGGCTGGCCCTAATGGTCCTGGTTCTCCTTGAGGTCCTGGGGGGCCCACAGGTCCTGGGGGCCCGTATTCCCCTGTGGCCCCTTTGGATGAAAAAGAGGCTGAGCTGAAGAACCAATCATATGCAATCAAATGCTCTGCTCTGATTGGTCCGTTAGAGTCATATGTTCTTACCAGTCTCTCCTGCAGCACCGGGGGCCCCAGCTCTGCCCTTTCTCCCCACAGCTCCCACGGGCCCTGGCTCTCCATCGTAGCCTGGTGCCCCAAAAGAACCTGGTGGCCCCATGCTCCCGATGCCCGGGGGCCCGGGGTCCCCAAGGGGCCCTTTTGGCCCCTTTACACCTGAAAAAGAGTCAGAAGTCAGACTGAGGATCTCAGACTAAGGATCTCCGTGTTTAAACGAAGTCTTTACCTGGAAACCCCACGGGTCCAAAAGGTCCGGGTTTCCCTGGAGGTCCACGTGGTCCAGGAAGACACTGACCCACAAACCCAGAAGGTCCAGGCGCTCCAATGGCTCCAGAGTCCCCTAAACAGACCCACACAAAGACCTGGTTTAGTCTGGATTTATTTCTGGTTTAGTCCTGGTTCATACCTTTCTCTCCCATGGCTCCACCCTCTCCTGGTCGTCCTGGTTCTCCGCTCGGACCAGGGGCTCCTTGGTCGCCCTGGCGCCCCACAGCTCCTTCTTCTCCCTGGGGGCCTCTTCGTCCTTGGGCCCCTGGGAGCCCGAAGCCAGGCTCTCCCTGAAGCATACGCAGTTAGAAAAAACCCAGATAAACCGGTTGAGACCCTGAGACTCACCTTGGGTCCCGGTCGTCCTGGAGGTCCTGAGGGGCCGGCTCGACCTTTGACCCCAAAACTGGCCGCACCTCGGTCTCCAGGAAAACCTTTGTTTCCTGAGACACAGACACAGATTTATCCGACTGCAGCAGGTGTGTGGTTTGATCAGGGCACCAACCAGACCAGGCAGTTTGGACTGAATGGCACAGGCTATTTGTGCTGCAGCTGCACTGTTCCTCTACAATTATACAGTAGGCACAGTCTATCTTTACTTTTTATCAATTCAAACTTGGACGCAAGTGTCGCCCCTCTCTCTATATGAAGTTTGAGACGTGCTCCACAAGCCACAGTTTAAACAGAGGCAGACAGATCAGGGGCATCGCTGGGAGCTTTGCACGCATAATCTACAAACCACAAAGAGCAAAGCGGTCTTTAGGTGATACAAATTTGATCAAATTCAAAACATTGAAAAAGATTGAATGAAACAAGACATGTGTCGTGGTACGGCTCTGAGGAGCTGACATGTGCGCAAAGTCAAAGCGGTTCAACTTCTTACAAACGTGTAAATCAGGTTTTTATAAATGCAACTGAAAGCGTCAATAGTTTACAGCCTGTAGTGTTTTCTAGAGCCTCGATCTGTTCTTCAGAAGAGACGGGGACGGGCAGTGTCTCCTTTCAGGGACATTTAAGGAGTGTGGGGGGCCTTCATAATAAATGTACAAACGAGTAATGAGTTGCTAATAATATTGTATCTAAAATGCACCAGAATTGCGGAAATTAAATTATATAATTAGAAAATAAATAGTCCTTACACATTTAAGACATCAAACCCCAGTGAATTTTTCGAAGTGGGTTGGGGGCCCGGGAGCATTTCATCTTAGGGGTTCGACACTCACTCGTCTGATGTAAGATTAGAATGTATTAAGGAAACGCTACACGCCTCCAGCAGGTCTGACGTTCAATACTCGCAAGTAAATGTGCAGGGTGAAACCACTGTTTCTGTGACTGTTTCTGAATCTGTGTTTCTGTGTTTCTGTGTTTCTGTGTGTCTGTGTTTCTGTGTGTCTGTGTTTCTGTGTTTCTGTGTGTCTGTGTTTCTGTGTTTCTGTGTGTCTGTGTGTCTGTGTTTCTGTGTTTCTGTGTTTCTGTGTTTCTGTGTTTCTGTGTTTCTGTGTGTCTGTGTTTCTGTGTTTCTGTGTTTCTGTGTTTCTGTGTGTCTGTGTGTCTGTGTTTCTGTGTGTCTGTGTTTCTGTGTTTCTGTGTTTCTGTGTGTCTGTGTGTCTGTGTGTCTTTGTTTCTGTGTGTCTGTGTTTCTGTGTTTCTGTGTTTCTGTGTGTCTGTGTTTCTGTGTTTCTGTGTGTCTGTGTTTCTGTGTTTCTGTGTTTCTGTGTTTCTGTGTTTCTGTGTTTCTGTGTTTCTGTGTTTCTGTGTTTCTGTGTTTCTGTGTGTCTGTGTTTCTGTGTGTCTGTGTTTCTGTGTGTCTGTGTTTCTGTGTGTCTGTGTTTCTGTGTGTCTGTGTTTCTGTGTGTCTGTGTTTCTGTGTGTCTGTGTTTCTGTGTTTCTGTGTTTCTGTGTTTCTGTGTGTCTGTGTTTCTGTGTTTCTGTGTTTCTGTGTTTCTGTGTTTCTGTGTTTCTGTGTGTCTGTGTTTCTGTGTTTCTGAGTGTCTGTGTTTCTGTGTTTCTGTGTTTCTGTGTTTCTGTGTTTCTGTGTTTCTGTGTTTCTGTGTGTCTGTGTTTCTGTGTGTCTGTGTTTCTGTGTTTCTGTGTGTCTGTGTGTCTGTGTGTCTGTGTTTCTGTGTGTCTGTGTGTCTGTGTTTCTGTGTGTCTGTGTTTCTGTGTTTCTGTGTTTCTGTGTTTCTGTGTGTCTGTGTTTCTGTGTTTCTGTGTTTCTGTGTTTCTGTGTTTCTGTGTGTCTGTGTTTCTGTGTTTCTGTGTTTCTGTGTTTCTGTGTGTCTGTGTTTCTGTGTTTCTGTGTTTCTGTGTGTCTGTGTGTCTGTGTGTCTGTGTTTCTGTGTGTCTGTGTGTCTGTGTTTCTGTGTTTCTGTGTGTCTGTGTTTCTGTGTTTCTGTGTTTCTGTGTTTCTGTGTTTCTGTGTGTCTGTGTTTCTGTGTTTCTGTGTGTCTGTGTTTCTGTGTTTCTGTGTTTCTGTGTTTCTGTGTTTCTGTGTTTCTGTGTGTCTGTGTTTCTGTGTTTCTGTGTTTCTGTGTTTCTGTGTTTCTGTGTGTCTGTGTTTCTGTGTTTCTGTGTTTCTGTGTTTCTGTGTTTCTGTGTGTCTGTGTTTCTGTGTTTCTGTGTTTCTGTGTTTCTGTGTGTCTGTGTTTCTGTGTTTCTGTGTGTCTGTGTTTCTGTGTGTCTGTGTTTCTGTGTGTCTGTGTGTCTGTGTTTCTGTGTTTCTGTGTGTCTGTGTTTCTGTGTTTCTGTGTTTCTGTGTGTCTGTGTGTCTGTGTGTCTGTGTGTCTGTGTTTCTGTGTTTCTGTGTGTCTGTGTTTCTGTGTTTCTGTGTTTCTGTGTTTCTGTGTTTCTGTGTGTCTGTGTTTCTGTGTTTCTGTGTGTCTGTGTGTCTGTGTTTCTGTGTGTCTGTGTGTCTGTGTTTCTGTGTTTCTGTGTTTCTGTGTGTCTGTGTTTCTGTGTTTCTGTGTGTCTGTGTTTCTGTGTGTCTGTGTGTCTGTGTGTCTGTGTGTCTGTGTTTCTGTGTTTCTGTGTGTCTGTGTGTCTGTGTGTCTGTGTTTCTGTGTGTCTGTGTTTCTGTGTTTCTGTGTGTCTGTGTGTCTGTGTTTCTGTGTTTCTGTGTTTCTGTGTGTCTGTGTTTCTGTGTGTCTGTGTGTCTGTGTGTCTGTGTGTCTGTGTGTCTGTGTTTCTGTGTGTCTGTGTTTCTGTGTGTCTGTGTTTCTGTGTGTCTGTGTGTCTGTGTTTCTGTGTTTCTGTGTTTCTGTGTGTCTGTGTTTCTGTGTTTCTGTGTTTCTGTGTGTCTGTGTGTCTGTGTTTCTGTGTGTCTGTGTTTCTGTGTGTCTGTGTTTCTGTGTTTCTGTGTGTCTGTGTTTCTGTGTTTCTGTGTGTCTGTGTTTCTGTGTTTCTGTGTGTCTGTGTTTCTGTGTTTCTGTGTTTCTGTGTTTCTGTGTTTCTGTGTTTCTGTGTGTCTGTGTTTCTGTGTGTCTGTGTTTCTGTGTTTCTGTGTTTCTGTGTGTCTGTGTTTCTGTGTTTCTGTGTTTCTGTGTTTCTGTGTTTCTGTGTTTCTGTGTGTCTGTGTTTCTGTGTTTCTGTGTGTCTGTGTTTCTGTGTGTCTGTGTTTCTGTGTTTCTGTGTTTCTGTGTTTCTGTGTTTCTGTGTTTCTGTGTGTCTGTGTTTCTGTGTTTCTGTGTGTCTGTGTTTCTGTGTTTCTGTGTTTCTGTGTGTCTGTGTTTCTGTGTTTCTGTGTGTGTTTCTGTGTTTCTGTGTTTCTGTGTTTCTGTGTGTCTGTGTGTCTGTGTTTCTGTGTTTCTGTGTGTCTGTGTTTCTGTGTGTCTGTGTTTCTGTGTTTCTGTGTTTCTGTGTGTCTGTGTTTCTGTGTTTCTGTGTTTCTGTGTGTCTGTGTTTCTGTGTTTCTGTGTTTCTGTGTTTCTGTGTTTCTGTGTTTCTGTGTGTCTGTGTTTCTGTGTTTCTGTGTTTCTGTGTGTCTGTGTTTCTGTGTTTCTGTGTTTCTGTGTTTCTGTGTTTCTGTGTGTCTGTGTTTCTGTGTTTCTGTGTTTCTGTGTGTCTGTGTTTCTGTGTTTCTGTGTTTCTGTGTTTCTGTGTTTCTGTGTGTCTGTGTTTCTGTGTGTCTGTGTGTCTGTGTGTCTGTGTTTCTGTGTTTCTGTGTTTCTGTGTGTCTGTGTTTCTGTGTGTCTGTGTTTCTGTGTTTCTGTGTTTCTGTGTTTCTGTGTTTCTGTGTTTCTGTGTTTCTGTGTTTCTGTGTTTCTGTGTTTCTGTGTGTCTGTGTTTCTGTGTTTCTGAGTGTCTGTGTTTCTGTGTTTCTGTGTTTCTGTGTTTCTGTGTTTCTGTGTTTCTGTGTTTCTGTGTTTCTGAGTGTCTGTGTTTCTGTGTTTCTGTGTTTCTGTGTTTCTGTGTTTCTGTGTGTCTGTGTTTCTGTGTTTCTGAGTGTCTGTGTTTCTGTGTTTCTGTGTTTCTGTGTTTCTGTGTTTCTGTGTTTCTGTGTTTCTGTGTTTCTGTGTGTCTGTGTTTCTGTGTGTCTGTGTTTCTGTGTTTCTGTGTTTCTGTGTGTCTGTGTGTCTGTGTGTCTTTGTTTCTGTGTGTCTGTGTTTCTGTGTTTCTGTGTTTCTGTGTGTCTGTGTTTCTGTGTTTCTGTGTGTCTGTGTTTCTGTGTGTCTGTGTTTCTGTGTTTCTGTGTTTCTGTGTGTCTGTGTTTCTGTGTGTCTGTGTTTCTGTGTTTCTGTGTTTCTGTGTTTCTGTGTGTCTGTGTTTCTGTGTTTCTGTGTTTCTGTGTTTCTGTGTGTCTGTGTTTCTGTGTGTCTGTGTTTCTGTGTGTCTGTGTGTCTGTGTTTCTGTGTTTCTGTGTGTCTGTGTTTCTGTGTTTCTGTGTTTCTGTGTGTCTGTGTTTCTGTGTTTCTGTGTTTCTGTGTTTCTGTGTGTCTGTGTTTCTGTGTTTCTGTGTGTCTGTGTTTCTGTGTTTCTGTGTTTCTGTGTTTCTGTGTTTCTGTGTTTCTGTGTTTCTGTGTTTCTGTGTGTCTGTGTTTCTGTGTTTCTGTGTTTCTGTGTTTCTGTGTGTCTGTGTTTCTGTGTTTCTGTGTGTCTGTGTTTCTGTGTGTCTGTGTGTCTGTGTTTCTGTGTTTCTGTGTTTCTGTGTGTCTGTGTTTCTGTGTGTCTGTGTGTCTGTGTGTCTGTGTGTCTGTGTTTCTGTGTTTCTGTGTGTCTGTGTGTCTGTGTGTCTGTGTTTCTGTGTGTCTGTGTGTCTGTGTTTCTGTGTGTCTGTGTGTCTGTGTGTCTGTGTTTCTGTGTGTCTGTGTGTCTGTGTGTCTGTGTGTCTGTGTTTCTGTGTGTCTGTGTTTCTGTGTGTCTGTGTTTCTGTGTGTCTGTGTGTCTGTGTTTCTGTGTTTCTGTGTTTCTGTGTGTCTGTGTTTCTGTGTTTCTGTGTTTCTGTGTGTCTGTGTGTCTGTGTGTCTGTGTTTCTGTGTGTCTGTGTTTCTGTGTTTCTGTGTTTCTGTGTGTCTGTGTGTCTGTGTGTCTGTGTTTCTGTGTGTCTGTGTTTCTGTGTGTCTGTGTTTCTGAGTGTCTGTGTTTCTGTGTTTCTGTGTTTCTGTGACTCTGTGTTTCTGTGACTGTTTCTGAGTCTGTGTGTCACTTCACGTGTTTCTATAAAATATTTATAGGCAAACGTTTTTTTTTTTTTTTTTATCAAAGTGCAATTAAAATAGCAGTATTACTCACTGACGTATACCACACAGAGCCACATTACAGGACTGACCTTTGACACCGGGGAACCCTGGGGGCCCCTGTATGGAGAAGCCTGAGTCTCCCTTCAGACCTTTGGGTCCCGGAGGTCCTGGTCTTCCTGGGAATCCGGCAAAACCTGAAACAGAAGCGTTCTGAGGATGTTAAGACACTTTGAATGAAGGGAAAAGACTCAAAGGTTTAATCTCCAGTGAAATTCTGCAGATCATCTTCATGTCTCCAGAAACATATCCATATCTCCTCTAAAAGTGTCATAATGTCTGTAGAATTTAAGGTTTGTTTTATGTGGGAATGATCTTAGTGTTTTAGATGTTTTATTACTGATGATGTCAGATGATGAACGAGCCAGTCCGAGCTGTGCCACACGTGCCAGTCCGAGCTGTGCCACACGTGCCAGTCCGAGCTGTGCCACACGTGCCAGTCCGAGCTGTGCCACACGTGCCAGTCCGAGCTGTGCCACACGTGCCAGTCCGAGCTGTGACTATTTCTTCAGGATGTCTATTACCTTCTGGCAGACAAACTGCAGATGAAAACGTTTGGCTAAATTGGGACCGTTTACACTGTTATGATGTTGATTGTCGATCAGAGTGCACAGTCCCACAGAAAACGAAATAAATAAATAAAATAAACTCTGGTGCTTTGTGTCGGAGGAGTCAGGCGACTAACTTAGGACTACGAGTCTGTCATTAAGGTTTGATGATGTTCCTCAGACCCATGACGCCCCAGAACTGCTCCTGCTCTGGATTTGCCCTGGACTAACCTTCAGTTCCAGGACTCCCGGGCAGACCTTTGGATCCTTTTTGACCTGGTTCTCCTGGAGAGATGTCTTGGATGGAAGCCTCGCCCTTTTCCCCTGAGAAACAGACAACGTTTAGTCCTGGTTTAGTTCCTTATTTTGTCCTGGTTCAGTCTCTCTCTCACCTGGTGCTCCTGTGGCCCCTGGGAACCCCTGGGGGCCCACACTGCCTTTGGGGCCGGTGAATCCTGGAGCCCCAATGCCTGTGGGTCCTGGGGGGCCCCTCTGCCCTGGGGGCCCTCTGGACCCGGTTTCTCCCTCTGGACCCGGGTCTCCTCTGGAGCCGAACACCTGCAGGAACAAGCAGGATGCCCTCCCACAGTCAGGTCTGTTCATCAGGAACAAGCAGGATGCCCTCCCACAGTCAGGTCTGTTCATCAGGAACAAGCAGGATGCCCTCCCACAGTCAGGTCTGTTCATCAGGAACAAGCAGGATGCCCTCCCACAGTCAGGTCTGTTCATCAGGAACAAGCAGGATGCCCTTTTAAGCATCCTTAAAAGTTTTCACTTCTAAACTGCTGCTGCTTATTTGTTTATGTTGCCATGGTGATGCCCACGATAATTTACTCCTCAGGAAAAAAAGTCGGGATAAGAACTGGTGAACTTGTGTCAAAAGCTGGTCCACTTCCACACTTGGCGACTCTGACAAACATCTGGGGATCCTTTACTTTGAAGACTTTATTGTCAGTCATGTTTGTTTAACTCATTATTGCTGATCAAATGTTCTAGTCAAAGTTGAAATAATGGGATGTTTCCCAAAAAGTAGAACGTTTGCTTTATAAAAGCGTCTCATCTGTGGCCTTCAACATGGCGCAGCTTTAGAAGGTGATTCACAGTGGCCATAGCGACAGAAGAAACACACACACCGCTCTTTTGACCGTGGGATAAATTAGAATAAACACTCACAGCGTGGCCCTTAGCACCTATGGGCCCTTTGCCACCTGGATCTCCAGAGTTTCCTTCTTTTCCGTCAGCTCCAGGGGCCCCCGGAGGCCCAGAGTCCCCGTTCTCTCCTTTAATGCCCAGTGTGATCTGCAGGCCTGGCTCACCGGGAGGACCAGGGGCCCCACGTGTTCCTGGGGGCCCAAATGGACCCTGCAAAGAAAGACAAAGGTTATGATACAGATCAGATCTAAAACATGAGTGAGACACTGGTTCTAACCTGTGGCCCCCGAGTGCCCGGCCCTCCTGAGAGTCCCCTCTGTCCTGGAGCCCCTGGAGGCCCCTCAGTTCCTGTCAGAAAGAAAAATGTGAGGTCTAATTTATTCCTGGTTCAGAACTAGTTTAGTCCTGGTTCAGTCTAACCTTGTGCTCCAGGATCTCCTCTGGGCCCTGGTTCTCCTTCCCTAGGTTGGGGCCCTGGGTAGCAGCTAAAGCACGGGTCGCCAGGGGCCCCTGGTTCTCCGCCTGCTCCTCTACGACCACTGGGGCCCATCAGGCCTTTCAGCCCTTTGGCCCCTGAAGCCCCCTTTACCGGCTCTGCAGAAACACAAGTCAGACTCAGGAAGAGGCTTCAGCTTGTTTCGTGGACGTGACCTTTCTCTTTTCCCCACATTGTGGCCACAACAGTTTCTTCTTTGCACAATTGTATTTAAGCTTGTGACACTTAAATAAAACAGGTTAACATGATTAACTGTTTCTGGCTAATTAAATAAAAGAATATAGTCAAACTAATGTCTAGCGTTTTGTAAATGACTCAAATAGGGAAATGGCAGGTTCAAAGGTCACAAACCATTGCTCCCTGGATCTCCACGCTCTCCCGTTGATCCTGCTGGGCCTGGAGCCCCATCTCGTCCTGGTGGTCCAAACTGGACAGGACCTGGTTCTCCAATCTCTCCTTTGGGGCCCAAGAAACCTGGGGGCCCCTGAAGCCCTGGAGCTCCTGGGAGCCCGGAACCTGAGACAAGAGCAGAACAAGAAAACACATGAACAAAATAACAAAGTGTTTCAAAGAAATAGAAAAAAAGAACAAATATCATGTTTTAAAAATGACAGTGGGAGCGTGTCACTGGGTCCATCCAGGTACTACTCAAGGACAAGTAGGATTAGATTTAAAAGACATGAATCGAGCCACTTAAGTAATTCGAAAGTATAATGTCAAAACCATTATTCATTAAGAACGCCTGTTCTAGCTTTATTTTTCCATTTGAAAGCCCTGAAGAAGAGCTTCTGTTAATTAAACGAGTTTTAAAGTTTGTATCAGAGCAGATTTTACCTTGTACTTTCTATTTACTAAAGACCCTCAATTCATGTCTTTTAAATATGTTTTATTGGTAAAAGTGGAAAGGTCATGTGACCAGAGTCTGAACATGGCCCCCTGCTGGATGAGTGAGGGATTACATTACCATTACATGTTAATAAAATAGTAAATAATAATAATAAATGTATAGTAAAGATCGGAATTAGGCCCGGTATCGGTATCGACCGATAATCCTGTCATTGAGTAATATCGGTTTCAGTCCAAAAGCACCAATATCAGTCCGTGATGTTATGTCTTGTTTTTGAAAGAGTTAGCGCTGCCGTCCCTTCAGACACAGGAAGAAACCAAGGGGGGGGAAAACAACAGCTCGTGGACAGATGCTTTAATCCAGTCTTTATTCTGAGTCAAAAGACTCAGAAAGTTTTTTTTTTTTATTTTTTTTATATATATATAAGCGTGAATTCACCCGCAATAAACACAATGTTTTTTCAGACATTATATGATTTTTTTCCTCCAATACAAGGAGGAGAGATCGAGGAGGAAAGACTGAGGAGGAACGAGATTGAGGAGGAGGGACTCCTCAGTCTGAGGAGGAGGGACTGAGGAGGAGAGACAGAGGAGGAGAGACTGAGGAGGAGAGACTGAGGAGGAGAGACAGAGGAGGAGAGACTGAGGAGGAGAGACAGAGGAGGAGAGACAGAGGAGGAGAGACTGAGGAGGAGAGACAGAGGAGGAGGGACTGAGGAGGAGAGACAGAGGAGGAGGGACTGAGGAGGAGAGACAGAGGAGGAGAGACTGAGGAGGAGAGACTGAGGAGGAGAGACTGAGGAGGAGAGACTGAGGAGGAGAGACTGAGGAGGAGAGACTGAGGAGGAGCTGCTGTAACAGCGACCGCAACACGATGACAGACGTACAGAGACACAAAGTGTGAGGTATAATCATATATTCTAAAGGCCTATCTATATCTAAACTTATTTTTAAAACGTTTTCCTACAAATGAAGGGTATAATGTGTTCTAATGCAACATTTTTAAATACATTTGATCCTTATTTTAAAATACAGCAATATTTCTTTTGTTAAATATATATATATATATTTGAAATGCAAGTCGGTTCTATCGGTTATGAGCCCAAGCGTTTCCAATGACATCAGTATCGGTAACAGCCTAAAATGTCCGTATCAGTGCACCACTATTTTATAGCACAGAAAACATAAAAAACAGGAGAGCCACAAGCACACGCCTAAAGGTCGAGCCACTGCCATGCAATCGACCCACACGGCTCGTGGCCAGACAAACACAAGTGAAAGGGGGAGAAGAGGATTAGAGTCACAAACCTGGCTCTCCTGGAGGCCCTGAGAATCCTGGGAAACCTGGAACACAAGAATCTTGAGCTCAGACTACATTTCCCAGCATGCTACACTCTGCTGCTCTGCTAGTGTTACGTTACCTGTCTCTCCACGGAGCCCAGGGGGTCCTTGCTGACCCGGGGGCCCCTGGAGGCCCTTCACATATGTGACAAGGCCCTTTAAAGAACAAAGAGCAACATCTGATCAACATCACTGACCCTGACAACACTTTTCCACCAAAGCTCTGGTTCCAAGCTGGTTCTGGTTCTATTCTAGCTAGTTTGTTGCCATAGCAACTGAAAGAGAAACTAGCTCTACTCTGGTGCAAAAAACAAACTTCCCACTTTAAATATATAGCACTTGTATAGTATAAAGTAGTATAAAGGTATTGAAAGGCCATTAAAAACATATTAAGCTTGAAAAAGGTGGCTTTACTTTGACTGTATTTGAACAAAAAATGTACTTTGTTTAACTTCTCCATCATTTCCTTTAGCAAGAGCTGACAATAACATTTAGAGGTAATGTTTAGTGTCCCACCAGAACCAGCTGTAACTGCACCAGGAGCAGCAGTGGAAATCAGCAGAACCAGCTCTAACTCCTGAACCAGCTCCGGAACCAACAACAGAATCAACTCCAGAACCAGCATCAGAACCAGCTCCAGATCTAAAACCAGCACCAGCACCAGCTCCAGCACCAACTCCAGGTCCAGCACCAGAACTAGCTTTGGGTAAACAAGTGTAAGACTGAGACTGACCTCTCCTGGAGGACCAAGGGCACCGCGCTCTCCTTTTTCTCCCTGAGCAGAGACCACCAGGCAAGGACCGGGACGGAGTGGAGAGCAGGTTTGAAACACAAAGAAAAATACTTTAAGCATTTGTCATAACTTATCAACTGTGCGTGATATTAATAATGATAATACAATATTTCACCTGGACTCCAGGAATTCCAGCAGGACCCAGGAGTCCACGAATACCAGGGTCTCCCTGAAACATGGACAGGTAAAGCAGGACTAACCCAGGACTAAAGCAGGACTAAAGCAGGACTAAAGCAGGACTAAAGCAGTACTAAAGCAGGACTAACCCAGGACTAAAGCGGGTCTAAAGCAGGACTAAAGCAGGACTAAAGCAGGACTAAAGCAGGACTAAAGCAGGACTAACCCAGGACTAAAGCGGGTCTAAAGCAGGACTAAAGCAGGACTAACCCAGGACTAAAGCAGGACTAAAGCAGGACTAAAGCGGGTCTAAAGCGGGACTAAAGCAGGACTAACCCAGGACTAAAGCAGGACTAAAGCAGGACTAAAGCAGGTCTAAGGCAGGACTAAAGCAGGACTAAAGCAGGACTAAAGCAGGACTAAAGCAGGTCTAAAGCAGGACTAAAGCAGGTCTAAAGCAGGACTAACCCAGGACTAAAGCGGGTCTAAAGCAGGACTAAAGCAGGACTAAAGCGGGTCTAAAGCAGGACTAAAGCGAGAATGACCCAGGACTAAAGCAGGACTAAAGCAGGACTAACCACTAAGTAAATATAATCACAGACCAGGTGTATGTTTGAGACTCACTTGTTGGCCCAGTTCTCCAGGATATCCAAGTTTTCCATCTTTACCCTGAAACACATCTGTTTCAGCACCATGGACAGAAACTGACTCAGGGCTAAATCAGATCCAAACCAGGTCTAAAACAAGTCCAAACCAAGTGCAAACCAGGTCAAAACCAGGTCGAAACACTCGTACCTCAGATCCTGGCTCTCCTTGCTCTCCCTTTAGTCCTTTAGGTCCTGCGTTTCCCTGAAGTCCCTGAAAAAGAAACAACGACCAAAGCTAATGACAGTGTTATTATTCATGTTGTGGAACATATTTAAAGGCTTAATCTCCATCTGTTTTCGAAATCCAGACATTTGGACATTCAGCAGCCGCAAATTTATTTTATTTCTCTTTTAAAAATTGTGTTTGAGATTTCACAACGCCAAATATGAACGAGGCACAGCTCTGAGGCAAATAAGGCTGGACCTTAACACAGGGCAGCCCACTGAGGGGCCCCTGCAGCTTTTGTACTCACCGTGGGGCCCCTGCAGCCCTTCAGACCCGGGTCGCCTGGTTCTCCCTGAAACACAAACATCTCATTAACATATTCATATTTATATAAAGAATGAGTAATGAGTTCAAACCTTCAGCTCCTGGGGACCCGACGCGTACAGCTTGATGCCCTTCTGTCCTGGGACCCCTGGTGGCCCTCGCTCTCCCTACAGATATCATGTTTTACGCATTTAAAGGTGAGTTCTGTAAAGTGTTTATAAAGTGTTAAGGATCAGTGTGGAGACGCACCTTCTGGCCCCGGGATCCTGGAACTACAGGACTGGGGCCCTCCTGGCCCTAAAGAGACGACGCATTGTTAAAGAGACGACGCATTGTTAAAGAGCCAATTAGAGCTCAGAGACAGAGCCAATCAGAGCACAGAGACAGAGCCAATCAGAGCATAGAGACAGAGCCAATCAGAGCACAGACAGAGCCAATCAGAGCACAGAGACAGAGCTAATCAGAGCAAAGAGACAGAGCCAATCAGAGCACAGAAACAGAGCCAATAAGAGCACAGAGTGGGCAGGACCTTTTCTCCGGTTGGTCCTGGGAATCCGACTCGGCCCTGAGGAAAGAGAGAGAGAGGGGCTGAATCCTCGTGTCCTCCATGGTCCCTCACCCCTCGTTCACTACACAGTCCTGCCCTCTTTATCAGACTCTACACTGACTCAGTCATTCAGACTCACTATGTTCTCATCACTCTGAACAATGTGGGGTCTCTGACTCTGGGGTCAAGTGACTTTGGGGTCAAGTGACTTTGGGGTCATATGACTCTGGGGTCATGTGACTTTGGGGTCATGTGACTCTGGGGTCAAGTGACTCTGGGGTCATGTGAATCTGGGCTTAAGTGATTCTGGGGTCAAGTGATTCTGGGGTCATGTGACTCTGGGGTCAAGTGACTCTGGGGTCGTGACTCTGGGGTCAAGTGATTCTGGGGTCATGTGACTCTGGGGTCAAGTGACTCTGTCGCCCTGGTAAAAAACAAAAGTCAGCAGAACTCAAACAAAAATGGCATTCTGTATTAAATATTTGTCAACATCTGACATATTTATGGACTAAAAACTTTTATGCGACATTGATCTCACATTAAACATCAAACACACTAGATAATTTAACTTTTTGTCCGTGATGGTGATCTTTTTACAGCTCAAGCTAAGGTGAGCTGCCACAACAGTTTATTTATCGATAATACATCTTGACTGAGCTTTTAAACAGCTCTTCTCTCAGGTGTGTCGTGTCCACTTCAGGATCGGTCGCTGCCAGTGCATTGTGGTTTGTATAAACATCGGTCTAGTGACCAGCGCTGGACAATACTTTTCAAGGTGCATTGTGGTACGTTTTGAGCGAACTATTTACTTGCCGCACCACTATAAAATGGCATGAGCCCTAAGTAGTGCAGGAGAGTGAAAGCTCCTCTGTGTTTTCCTGTAGAACAACAAAAAATGTACAAAACACCAGCAGAGGGGGCCAGGAATCCAAAACATAACTCCAAGATTTCCACACATGAGAATAAGAGTATGTTTTTACCAAAGGTCCTAAAGTTCCGGTTGGTCCTGGGAATCCTGGAGGTCCGGGAAGCCCCTCCTCTCCCTGGTAAGAAAGCACCAATCAGAAAAAAGCAGCAGAGTCATGTGATCTTTTATGAACGGCGTGTCAGTTGTGTTTGAGCTCTGGGCCAGGCCTTGGGTCTAAGAGTTCATCTGTTAAACTTTTGTAGTGTATAATATTCTAAATAATGCTCCTCATCTGTCAGGAAGAACTCTCCCCACACCACATGAGCCTCTCTCCTCCTGATGGTTCTAGCTCCACAGTCCATCTGCAAATGGAAGCAAGTCAGTCCTGGACCATCTGCAGCCTGTCCATCCTGGTCCAGTCCTGGTCCAGTCCTGGTCCAGTCCTGCTCCAGTCCTGGTCCAGTCCAGGTCCAGTCCTGGTCCAGTCTAGGTCCAGTCCTGGTCCACTCCTGGTCCAGTCCAGGCCCAGTCCTGGTCCACTCCTGGTCCAGTCCAGGCCCAGTCCTGGTCCACTCCTGGTCCAGTCCAGGCCCAGTCCTGGTCCAGTCCTGGTTCAGTCCTGGTTCAGTCCTGGTTCAGTCCTGGTTCAGTCCTGGTTCAGTTCGTGGGAGTAGGATATCTCCTTCACTGTGGTTCTCCTCCAGGTTTCTGCAGAAGGAGGGTCTAAGGACAGAGAGCGCTCTGGGACAATTATGCTACTAAATTCCTGTGAAAATGGTTTAATCTGCTAATTACTCTGACAAACTGTTTGAGAAATTAACAATTCCGGGAGGCCCATCGAGGCAAAGGTTGTTGTGATTTTGGGCGCAACAACAGCAAAAATTAAATTAAATTAGATATTTATATAGGAATACACAATACAATACAATACACAAATATTAATACAGAAAAGAGATTATCCTGAAAAAAATCCCTACTCAGAAAAATCTTGATTATTAAGTCACAGACCTGTTCTCCAGTGAGTCCTGGGGGTCCGGGAGCTCCTCTCAGGTCCAGACCAGGATCAGGGTAAACCCAAGTGTCGCCCTGAAACCAGAGAGCGTCACAGAGTGTCAGATGCTTCAGACTCAGATCAGACTCAGATCTTTTGGCTCAGCTGAAGTTTCCAGGGTAACAATACTTTATTTGTTTGATAATATTTCCTCCTGGAATATGAAGAGTTTTCCTGATAAATACTCTCTCAAAGTCTGTTAAAAAATGTGTCTTCAAACTGTTAAAGTTGATCAAATGGAGCAGTGCTGAGTAAAGACTACAGACAGAACTTTGATGATCAGGAAATAAAACAATCACTTTAGTTTAGAATAAAGTGTATGAAAGTGTATGAAATCAAGCTGTGATAAATCTACATTTAAACTGACACAGGGAGGGCATCTGACACACAACACAACATTTAAAGAGACAAACATATTTAAGGACGAGACAATGACATCAAACAGAATCATTCACCAAAACTTCATACGAATGTCATAAACACGTCTGAGAGTGCACCTTTTCTCCTCTAAGACCCGGGACTCCCTGAAACAAACAAAATGAATATTATAATATAATAATAATAATAATAATAATAATATATCTGAAAAAAGCCTGAGGAATAAACGGAATCTCACCCTGATGCCCTTGGGTCCTGAGAGTCCGGACCGACCTGGAACACCCTCCGAGCCCTGAAACACAGGGACACAGGAGCAGGATTAGACGAGTCCTATGTTTATATCTGGTTTAGACCTGGTTAAGACCTGGTTTAGACCTGGTTCTGGTCTCACCTTGGTCCCGTTGCATCCTAGGAGTCCAGGTTGACCCAGAGGCCCTTCCAGTCCAGGAATGCCCTAGAACAAACCCCTGCTTTAGACCGTTTTGAATTCTACAAAAGTGTACTAGATGTTGTGGGTTTACAGAGTCTCACCGGGAATCCAGGCGCTCCAGGAAGTCCAGGTCTACCCGGCAAACCCTGCAACAGAAAGACTGACTTAGTTCAGATCTGGTTCAGTCCCGGTTTGGATCAGGTTCAGACCTGGTTCAAACCTGGTTGTGGACCTACCCTGGAGCCCTTGAGTCCTGTGATGCCAGACGCCCCCTGCTGACCCTGGAAGACAATGCAGTCAGAGTCAAACAAACCTTTAACAGAACAAAGACTTTGGTTTGTCCACATTTGGGCTGTTGCTAGTAGCTAGTTTAGTTTGAGTTATGGTTACGGTTAAGTTCGGGCTGAGAGTGAGTTTGGAGGTAAAGTTCCAGACAGTAAGTTTTGGTGAACTTTGTTTCAGTTTGATGAAGCGTACCTTTTCTCCTGGCGGACCCTCGTAGCCCTCGTTCCCTGGAAAACCAATAAAACCTG
This sequence comes from Eucyclogobius newberryi, assembly GCF_026437365.1. NCBI lineage: Eukaryota > Metazoa > Chordata > Actinopteri > Gobiiformes > Gobiidae > Eucyclogobius > Eucyclogobius newberryi. The sequence continues at coordinate 17,325,394 of NW_027315724.1, read as the reverse complement.
GATAACCTAGGAATCCAGTCGGGCCTGGCTCTCCCTGAGGACACAAGTTTTAGGTTTCAGTGATTTGTCATAAGCAAAAACAGAAGCATCAAAAACGGGCACAGCTCGAAAGAGCGACGTGTGGCTGTCCACCCATGGACCCACCACCTACAGGAGGATCCATAAGGGGCCGGTGCAGAGAGATCTGGGCAGCAGAAGGTGGTAGCCAAGACCACCAGATCTGCGGACACAGAAACTGGCTCTGGGGACATGGAACATCACCTCGCTGTGGGAGAAAGAGCCTGAGCTTGTGCGGGAAGTTGAGTGCTACCGACTAGATATAGTCAGCCTCACCTCCACGCACGTTTGTGCTCTGGAACCAGTCCCCTCGAGAGGGGCTGGATGTTCTATTTCTCTGGTGTTACCCACAGGGAGAGGTAGTGGGCTGGTGTGGGGTTGCTTATAGCCCCACAGCTCAACCTCCACATGATGGAGGTTACTCCAGTGAACGAGATCTCGGGGGAGACAGGAGACATTGAGTCTGAGTGGACCATGTTCTCGGCCTCTATTGTCAATGCAGCTGCTCGAAGCTGTGGTCTCGAGGTCTGAAGGGGCAACCCCTGAACCCGGTGGTTGACACCAGAAGTAGGGGATGCCGCCAGGTTGAAGAAGTCCTATCAGCCTTCTTATCCATCCAGCATAAGAAGATGGATGGATGAATGTTGAGTTTCAAGATACAATGTTTTATGATAGTTATTTACTATTGTTAAACATTTAAGATGCAGATTCCATTTATACTTTAATTGGTAATTGGTAACATGCAGTTCATCTATTAGCTGAAACATGTCTTGTAGCATGAGGATGTATTTCAGAAAGGACAGAGGAGAGTTATAGAAAGAGGAGACAAGGACAGAAGAGAGTTAAAGACAGGTGAAAAGGACAGAGGAGAGTCAAAGACAGAGGAGAGTTGAAGACAGAGGAGACAAGGACAGAGGAAGGTTATAGACAGAGGACACAAGGACAGAGGAGGGTAAAGACAGAGGAGAGCAGAGGTGGTTTTCAGCTCAGAGTAAAGCCGGGATGTGACATGAACGCATCACTGCTCCCATTCACACTGAACCCAAAGTATTCAAAACATCAGCACAAAACCAACAGCAGAACAAACTCCGACTGCAGAGCCCTGTCCCAATCTGAGTCAGTAGTGCAAGTCAGAGCCATTATTTAAATGAACATTTTCTGTCAGTTGTAGCTTTAGTTTGCTTTAGTCATTTAATTTAAATGAAGTTAGATAATGATTAGAACATTTCAAAATGTTCATTTTTGATGAAGACACCTCAAATCTGATTTCTGTCATAGTAATAAACTCATCAAACGTGACACTTCAGTCGATGTTTGCTCAGGTTTATTAGCAGTTAAATGTTGTGTTTACACCTACGTTCAGCTCAAATAGAAAAAATAAACACGTTTGTAGATAAAAGATATCTGTCGCTTGATAGTTACCCACGTATATGTTGCTGTAGTAACAGACTAAAGTTTGTGCACAAGTTTCTGAGCATGTGCAGAGAAAATTTTGACAAAAATTCAGCACGGAATAGGATTAACATTCCCTCCAGACTGGCCCTCCTCTGACCTCTGCTCCTCTGCTCCTCTGACTGTCTGACCCTCTGCTCCTCAGACTGTTTGAACCTCTGCTCCTCTGATCTCTATTCCTCTGCCCCTCTGACCTCAGACAGTCTGACCATCTAACTCTCTGCTCCTCAGACTGTCTAACCCTCTGCTCCTTTGACCTCTGACCATGTCCACCATTGTGGGACAACTAAAGGCTTATCTTATCTTGTCTACCCCTCTGACTGTCTGCCCCTCTGACCATCTGTCCCTCTGACTGCCCGACTGTTTGTCTGACCCTCTGCTCCTCAGACTGTCTGCCCCTCTGACCTCTGAACATCTGTCCCTCTGACCTCTGACTGTCTGTCTGACCCTCTGCCTCTCTGACATCTGATTCTCTGACCATCTTACCCTCTGTGTTGGAGGCTGCGTTCAGAGTGTGCCCAGCAGAGGGTGAATGTTACAAAAGCGAGACTGACCTTTTGCCCTTTGACCCCGTCGCAGTGGCACAGAGACGCTCCGTTGCACACACACACCTGAAACACAATCCATAAAAAGTGACCCTAGTGTCAGCTGCGATGGAGCCGCTCAAACCTGGAACATCACACTCTCTGACTGAACCACTCGATCATGACCCTCACACGACCCAAACTGTGTCCTCAACTGAACACAGTATTTGTGTAGGGCCATAATGACAAAAACGACGTCTCCATTTTTTTGTATCATCAGAGTATATTTCCACACTAGACCAAAATGAGCATGTGTGTAAATGTGTGTGCGTAAATGTGTGTGTCGCACAAAACGTAAAATGAGGACAGAAAAGTGGAAATATTACTTTATACACTGCCTGTCCCAAAAAAAAAGTCGCCTATAGCTTTGATTACAGCACACATTCGCAGTGACATTTCAATACACTTCTGCAATATTAAAAGCTTTATTTCCTTCCAGTGTGTCATTATTCCTCACACAGATCTTCAGTGTGTCATTATTCCTCACACAGATCTTCAGTGTGTCATTATTCCTCACTCGGATCTTGTATTGATGATGTACAGAGTGACCACTGCACAAAGCCTTCTCCAGCTCGTCACAAACACTCTCAGATCTGGAGTAGATTAGCGTCTGCTTCTTCTTGAGACGTTTCCTCTGCTCGATACCAATGACCTGACCCTCCTCAAACATCCATGACCAGGGGATTTGTCTTTTCACATGGTTGTTTGAGAAATGCATCAGTTGTGTTTTAAATACCGTTTTGCGGCTGAAAGATCATCACCCTCAGCAGTTATCCAATAGGAGGCGCCACCTACTCTATTTGCTTAGTTGATTATGTTATTTCGGGATAAAACATGTCAAATTTAGTTTGAAATATTCTCAGAAGTGTCCCAATGTCCTGGGTTGGTGTTTATGCGGTTTGCTTGTTTGTTTGTTTTTGTTTTTTTGGCCCATGGGCTTTACTCGACAGTGCTGTGTGAAATGGGCATGAGATTAGGGAATAACATTCAGCAAATTGTCTTGAACCGGAGTTGAACTCGTAACGGTGCGACCCGGCACCACGAGTGGCACGGCTCAGTGTGTTTTTATTCATAACCTTTCACTGTTTTGATTTGGCGGTTTTCTGTGGCTCAAGAAACATTTTGCACGAAAACAAATTTGAATAAAGTTTAAATTGCACGTCGCTTCAGCCTAAACAAAAAAAGCACAAAATCTTATCGAGGCCAAATCTAACATTCCTCAGACTCTAAACCCAAACAAGTTCTGGTTCAACGACGTCTGGCTCAGTTCAACATCAGATCCTCGTTTATCTGATTCAGAGAAAGAGACAAAAGACTGAAACAACCACGGACACTCACACAACCTCAGGCTAACCACTCTGCCACAGACACACACTCACACAACCTCAGGCTAACCACTCTGCCACAGACACTCACACAACCTCAGGCTAACCACTCTGCCACAGACACACACTCACACAACCTCAGGCTAACCACTCTGCCACAGACACACACTCACACAACCTCAGGCTAACCACTCTGCCACAGACACACACTCACACAACCTCAGGCTAACCACTCTGCCACAGACACACACTCACACAACCTCAGGCTAACCACTCTGCCACAGACACTCACACAACCTCAGGCTAACCACTCTGCCACAGACACACACTCACACAACCTCAGGCTAACCACTCTGCCACAGACACACACTCACACAACCTCAGGCTAACCACTCTGCCACACACACTCACACAACCTCAGGCTAACCACTCTGCCACAGACACTCACACAACCTCAGGCTAACCACTCTGCCACAGACACACACTCACACAACCTCAGGCTAACCACTCTGCCACAGACACACACACAACCTCAGGCTAACCACTCTGCCACAGACACACACTCACACAGCCTCAGGCTAACCACTCTGCCACAGACACACACTCACACAACCTCAGGCTAACCACTCTGCCACAGACACACACTCACACAGCCTCAGGCTAACCACTCTGCCACAGACACTCACACAACCTCAGGCTAACCACTCTGCCACAGACACTCACACAACCTCAGGCTAACCACTCTGCCACAGACACTCACACAACCTCAGGCTAACCACTCTGCCACAGACACTCACACAACCTCAGGCCAACCACTCTGCCACAGACACTCACACAACCTCAGGCTAACCACTCTGCCACAGACACTCACACAACCTCAGGCTAACCACTCTGCCACAGACACACACACAGCCTCAGGCTAACCACTCTGCCACAGACACTCACACAACCTCAGGCTAACCACTCTGCCACAGACACTCACACAACCTCAGGCCAACCACTCTGCCACAGACACACACACAACCTCAGGCTAACCACTCTGCCACAGACACTCACACAACCTCAGGCTAACCACTCTGCCACAGACACTCACACAACCTCAGGCTAACCACTCTGCCACAGACACACACTCACACAACCTCAGGCTAACCACTCTGCCACAGACACACACTCACACAGCCTCAGGCTAACCACTCTGCCACAGACACACACTCACACAACCTCAGGCTAACCACTCTGCCACAGACACTCACACAACCTCAGGCTAACCACTCTGCCACAGACACTCACACAACCTCAGGCTAACCACTCTGCCACAGACACTCACACAACCTCAGGCTAACCACTCTGCCACAGACACTCACACAACCTCAGGCTAACCACTCTGCCACAGACACACACTCACACAACCTCAGGCTAACCACTCTGCCACAGACACTCACACAACCTCAGGCTAACCACTCTGCCACAGACACTCACACAACCTCAGGCTAACCACTCTGCCACAGACACACACACACACAACCTCAGGCTAACCACTCTGCCACAGACACACACTCACACAACCTCAGGCTAACCACTCTGCCACAGACACACACACAACCTCAGGCTAACCACTCTGCCACAGACACACACTCACACAGCCTCAGGCTAACCACTCTGCCACAGACACACACACAACCTCAGGCTAACCACTCTGCCACAGACACACACTCACACAGCCTCAGGCTAACCACTCTGCCACAGACACACACTCACACAACCTCAGGCTAACCACTCTGCCACAGACACACACTCACACAACCTCAGGCTAACCACTCTGCCACAGACACTCACACAACCTCAGGCTAACCACTCTGCCACAGACACACACACAACCTCAGGCTAACCACTCTGCCACAGACACTCACACAACCTCAGGCTAACCACTCTGCCACAGACACACACACAACCTCAGGCTAACCACTCTGCCACAGACACACACTCACACAACCTCAGGCTAACCACTCTGCCACAGACACTCACACAACCTCAGGCTAACCACTCTGCCACAGACACTCACACAACCTCAGGCTAACCACTCTGCCACAGACACTCACACAACCTCAGGCTAACCACTCTGCCACAGACACACACTCACACAGCCTCAGGCTAACCACTCTGCCACAGACACACACTCACACAGCCTCAGGCTAACCACTCTGCCACAGACACACACTCACACAGCCTCAGGCTAACCACTCTGCCACAGACACTCACACAACCTCAGGCTAACCACTCTGCCACAGACACTCACACAACCTCAGGCTAACCACTCTGCCACAGACACACACTCACACAGCCTCAGGCTAACCACTCTGCCACAGAAATAACACAGCCGCTCCTGATAAAACCAAAACAGGTCGGACGACTCATTTAACTAAAATGGAGTTATGGTAAATATATTTAACTTTTAACTGAATAAAATAAAAATAAAATCCTAGTATAGCTCATTTTTAGGTACATAATTGTACTTCATGCTTGTAATTGATGACGTTATACCAGGAAATTAGCTTGTAAACACTAGGCCAAAACTGTTTTTACATTTGACAAATGAAAATAACATAACACAATCTGCATAAACTTCGGACATTCGCACTTCAACCTTTTTACAGACACTCTTTAGATTGGTATCAATTATGACTCCCAAATATTTCCTCTTCAAGTATTCTATCATTTATGCAAACATTCAAAGGGACAGGCAAGGCAAGTAAGTGGGAGATGTGAGTATAAGGATAAATTCGTTTGTTTCATTTGTGATTTCTAATTCTTAAATGATTTTGCGTTTATTTTAACTCCATAGCCTGATACAAGTGTGAGAGTCTGAGAGTGTTTCCTGGGACCTTCTGGTGTTTGTCTCTAAATAACACTCTAATCTCATGTTGACTGTAAACCCGTGTCGTTTTAGGCCTTTCACTGTGTCAGATGCCCTCCCAGCCTCCTCCATGAAAAGGAGATACTGTACTGTTTGCATTATATTTTATTTTATCTTTTACACAACACAAGAAAAATGAACAAAAGCAGCAAACACACCTCGAATAAAAAATCAGGCAGCTTTAAACTTCTACAGAATGAGCTGAGAAATACCATTTCAAATGTTCGGAGAGAACACAAAAAACACAACTCGAGGTGGGTATCGAGCCAAATTAATCAAATCAGATCAGTTTGTGAATGTTTGTTTTGACCCTTCGGTGTTTGTGAACATAACACTGTTACCATTAGCCGCTAACCTTCCACCAGTTAGCACTAATGCATTTTCAACAACCTCAGAGTTAGCATTATCCTCAGAGTTAGCGTTTGATTCAGAGTTAGCATTATCCTCAGAGTTAGCATTATCCTCAGAGTTAGCGTTTGATTCAGAGTTAGCATTATCCTCAGAGTTAGCGTTTGATTCAGAGTTAGCATTATCCCTCAGGGTTAGCATTATCCTCAGAGTTAGCATTATCCTCAGGGTTAGCATTACCCTCAGAGTTAGCATTATCCTCAGAGTTAGCATTATCCTCAGGGTTAGCATTATCCTCAGAGTTAGCGTTAGATTCAGAGTTAGCATTATCCTCAGTTAGCTTTATCCTCAAGAGTTAGCTTTATCCTCAAGAGTTAGCGTTCGATTCAGAGTTAGCATTAGCTTCAGAGTCTTATATATATACATTTATAAATGTATGCTAACATTTTGACCACTTTTTTGTACACAACAAGTCAAATTATTTTGATAGTTTTCTAATGATATCTTGCTTCACTGGTTTTATAAACTAATCTTTTCAGTGGGACTTGTGAAATCTGACAATATTCAGGTTTTTAGGCGGAACTATGCCCATGTTCAGACACTTCCATTGTGTTATCGGACACTCGCCTTTCCACGGTTCTGCACTAATTTGTTGGAGTTTTCACATATTTTGACTTCATCACAATATTGAGGTGTTTACATGACCGACCGCAGACAAACCAGCTCCTAAATGTTGGTTTTATTAGCACTTCTTATTTCTTTTTTCTTCTTTTTTTAACTTTCAGGATACAGCACTCTCTTGTGGATGTTTTCTTTTTTAAATGGGCTAAATTGTAATCTTGTAAATGTAATCTAATTGTGGATGTTTTTCCCGACTGTTCAACATAAAAAAGGTGATGTTTAATACACGACAATGTAGCCTAATAAATAAGTACGTTTATATTTAAAATTTAGACTGTTTCATAAAGTGGGACCAAAATAGCAGCATCATGATGTGAGGAAAATGGAGGCAAACACAGTACAATTCACTAACAATATGATGAAATGTTTTAAACTCATAATGAATTAGTTAGTTAAAATGAAGAGCTTGTCCCGGCCTGAGAGGAAATGCCGAACATTAATCACCACAACAGTTATAATATCACACATGCTGGGGCTAATCCTCTTCATTACTCATCTCTTCCCACTTGGTCAGATATTTCGCAGACACAACAACCGCGGTGAAGTTAGTTTCACGTTGGACGTTGGATATTCGCCTCCGCAACTAGAGCGGGAGCTTCCTCTGAGTGTGCCCCGCCTGCAGTAGCTCGACACAGGGAGCTGCGCGCTGAAGTGCCGCTTGGTACGCCAGTTAGGGACCGTCTCTAAAGTACCGTTTGTTATCTTAAAAAAATATAAACATATTTATAAAAAAAAAAAAAAAAAAACAACATTGAGCATGAATCCAAGTTGCTAATCCTAGATGTCATAGTCCTTTTGGGCTAAAAAATTAACCCTTTGTAGATTTTTAAAGAATATTTTTAGTCAAAAAACAAGGATTATTTTCAATAGCTCTTAAATGAGCGAACCTAGATAGTAAACGCTAAGTGATTATAGTAGTTTGAGTCTCCAGGTACAACGCACACCTTTTACTTTTTCAAATTAACCCTTTGTAGATTTTTAAGGAATATTTTTCGTCAAAAAACAAGGATTCTTTTCAATAGCTCCTAAGTCAGCTGACCTAGAAAGTCAAACCCAAGTGATTATAGTAGTTGTGGTCTCCAGGTATCACGCACACCTTTTACTTTTTCAAATTAACCCTTTGTAGATTTTAAGGAATATTTTTTGTCAAAAGAAAAGGATTCTTTTCAATAGCTCCTAAGTCAGCTGACCTAGAAAGTCAAACCCAAGTTTTTATAATAGATTGAGTCTCCAGGTAACACGCACACCTTTTACTTTTTCAATTTAACCCTTTTTGAATTTTAAGGAATGTTTTCCGCCAAAAATCAAGGATTATTTCAGCAGTTAGCAAACACCGTAGAGTTGCTGAACTGACTGATAAACGGTCAAGGAAATGGCCTGTGCTACTGGACCCTGGACCACAGAATGTCAGCAGAGCTTTGAGGCCTTAAAAGCCAAGCTCACCACGGCCCCGGTACTTTGCCTACGCTGACTTCTCCCTCCCATTCATTCTGGAGGTTGGTGCAAGTCATGCTGGATTGGGGGCAGTGCTCTCCCAGGACCAGGAAGGGAAGGTGCGACCTCTTGCGTACGCCAGTCGAGGCCTGCGCCCGACTGAGCGCAACATGTCCAACTACAGCTCCATGAAGCTAGAGTTGTTGGCCCTTAAGTGGGCCCTGACTGGGAAATTCAGGGAGTAACTGCTAGGACACAAATGCGTGATCTATATGGACAACAATCCCCTGAGTCATCCCTCCTCAGACACACTGGGAGCTGTTGAGCAGCGCTGGGCCGCCCAGTTGGCCTCTTTTGATTTTGAATTAAAATATCGTTCAGGTAACCAAAATGCTGACACTGTCTCGCCAGCCTGGCACTTCCTTACAGGAAGTGGCACCGGAAACTTGGGGCACATGTCTGCCTGGGCAGTTAAAACAAGCCCTACAAGGAATGGTTACACAGGCAACACAGTCCATTGTGACTTTTCTACCGCAAGTTGCCCCTGCTGACCGCCGCGAGCTTCAGCAGTCTGACCCCGCCATACAGGAGATCCTGACCTTTTGGCAACAAAATTGACAGCCCACTCGTGAAGAGCAACGAGCCCTCTCTTCGACTGCCCTCTTAGTGCTGGCCCAGTGGGACCGCCTGGTAGAGTTAGAGGGGCTGCTGTATCGGCAGGTGTTTCGTCCTGACGGTGGTGGGGCTGTGTATCAACTCCTTCTGCCTAAAGCCTTGGTCCAGAATGTCCTCACCCAGGTCCATCAGGAGCATGGACACCAAGGAATAGAGAGGACTCTGGCCTTGCTGTGTTCCCGGTGCTATTGGCCAGGTATGTCACGGGAGGTAGCCCAATGGTGCCAGGCTTGCGAGAGATGTCAGCATGCAAAGGACAACCAATCGGTTCCTCACGCCTTTATGGGCCACTTACTGGCTTCACAGCCAAACGAGATCCTTGCTATCGACTTTACCCTGTTAGAGCAGACCTCCACTGGTCTGGAAAACGTGCTGGTCATGACTGACGTTTTTAGCAAATACACACTTGTAGTTCCAACCTGCAACAAGCACGCTTCCACTGTGGCGCAAGTCCTGGTCACAGAGTGGTTTGCAAAGTTTGGTGTGCCGGCACGCATACACTCGGACCAGGGACGAAACTTTGAGAGCACTCTCATCCAGCAGTTGTGTAAGCTGTATGAGATTACAAAGTCTCGGATATTGAACTATTGGCTATTGGCATGAGGCCATATTATCTGCCCCGGGAGTTCTCGCATGTGATTTTGATCGTAGTCTATGTGGCCCGTCTGCCAATGCTGAATATGCTTGTGAAGCACTGCTCTCCTGCACTTGTAGGCTGCAAACACAGCATCCACAGGCTCTCTTCCTCATCTCTGGTGACTTTAACCACGCTTCTCCCTCTTCTGTTCTACCAACATACACCCAGTATGTCACCTGCCCCACCAGAGAGAATAGAACATTGGACTTGTTTTTTGCCAACACCAAAGAGGCTTATTCTTCTTCTCCCCTCCCTCCCCCTGGCAGCTCGGACCACAATCTTGTACATCTGAGGCCTGTGTATGAACCCATCATGCGCAGGCAGCCTGTGGTGTCCCGTGTGGTGAGGATGTGGTTTGCTGAGAGCGAGGAGGCTCTGAGGGACTGCTTCAGCACCACTGTCTGGACTGAGCTTTACGGCCATGGGGAGGACATCAACACCATCAGAGAGTGCATCACGGACTACATCAACTTCTGTTTTGAGAACATTGTTCCCTCCCGGACGGTGCGGTGTTTTCCAAACAACAAGCCATGGATTACCCGTGAACTTCAGCCTCTGCTGAAGGAGAAGAAGAGAGCCTTCAGGTCAGGGAACAAGGAGGAGCTGAGGACTGTGCAGAAAAAGCTGAGGAGGAAGATCAGGCAGGCTGAAGCCGGCTACAAGAGGAGGATGGAGGAGCAGCTGCAGCAGAAGAACATTCAGGGAGTGTGGAGAAGCCTGAAAACCATCTCGGGCTTCAAAATCCCCCCTGCCCAGACAGAGGGGGATCTACAGTGGGTGAATGATTTAAATGCTCACTTCTTGAGATTTGATTGGTCACCCGCCCCTCCCCCTGCACAGCTGCATGCTCCCTCTTCCACAGCTGGACAATGCCCTGCATCCGTTCCTCTTCATTTCTCCGCCCCGGACCATCAGCTCCCCACTTCGCCTGGACTCACCCATCCCCCCAGCACACAGTCCCCCTGCCAACCACTGACTGTCACAGCAGCACAGGTGAGGAGTGAGCTGAAGAGGATTAAAGTGAGGAAGGCAGCAGGACCTGACAGCATCAGCCCCAGGCTCCTTAAGTCCTGTGCAGATGAACTGTGTGGAGTTATGGAGCATGTCTTCAACATGAGCCTGAAGCTGAGGGTGGTAACACAGGTCTGGAAGACCTCCTGTCTGGTACCTGTGCCTAAGACACCGCGCCCCAAAGACTTCAACAGCTTCAGGCCAGTGGCTCTCACGTCCCATCTGATGAAGACACTGGAGCGGCTGGTCCTGGACCACCTCCGCTCCACCGTGAGCTCAGTCATGGACCCGCTGCAGTTTGCATACCGGCCTGGCATTGGAGTGGAGGACGCCATCATCTCCCTGCTGCACCGCCTTCTCTCTCACCTGGAAAAGCCTGGCAGCTCTGTGAGGATCCTGTTCTTCGATCGTTCCAGCCCCTTAAACACCATCAGCTCCTGAGGGACAAGCTGGAGACTGCTGGTGTGGAGTATGACCTGGCAGAGTGGATCCTGGACTACCTCACGGACCAACCCCAGTTTGTGAGAGCACGGGACTGTGTGTCTGACACTCGGACCTGCAGTGTGGGGGCGCCCCAGGGCACTGTCCTCGCGCCCTTTCTCTTCACCCTTTACACTGCAGACTTCAGACACGACACTGCAGAAGTTCTCTGATGACTCTGCCATCATCGGACTCATCACTGACGACGATGATGCAGAGTACAGGGGACTGGCGCAGAACTTTGTGGACTGGTGTCAGCGGAACCACCTCCTCATCAACGCGGGGAAGACCAAGGAGATGGTGGTGGATTTCCGCAGACGCCACCCCACTGCCCCCTTACCAGTGAACATCCAGGGAAGGGACATTGAGAGAGTGGACTCATACAAGTACCTGGGTGTTCATCTGAACCACAAACTGGACTGGACTCATAACACAGACGCACTGTACAGGAAGAGCCAGAGTCGGCTCTACCTCCTGAGGAGACTCAGGTCTTTTGGAGTGACAGGGCCACTCCTGAAGACCTTCTATGACTCTGTGGTGGCATCAGCCCTCCTGTACGGTGTGGCCTGTTGGAGCAGCAGCATCGCAGAGAGGGAGAGGAGGAGGCTGGACAAAGTCATCAAGAAGTCCAGCTCCGTCCTGGGCTGCGCTCTGGACTCGGTGCAGGAGGTGGGGGACAGGAGGGTCCTGGCTAGATTCACATCTATACTTGACCATGAGTTCCACCCCCTGCAGGACACTCTGTCCACTCTGGAGAGCAGCTTCAGTGAGAGACTGATCCAACCTCGCTGTGTGAAGGAAAGGTTTCGCAGGTCTTTCCTTCCTGCTGCTGTCAGACTTTATAACAAACACTCTTAGTCCTGAACACTCGCAATACTGACTTAACAATGTGCAATTCCGTCATATGTGCAATATGTGCCGTCGTGACACATATTCATGTGCAATTACTGTCGTGATCACATGCAATGGTATTTATGTATTTATTTATTTTTATCTTTATTATTTTTCCCCTCCATCCCTTGTTGGGTAATGGGAGTTTTTGTTTATAAGAGATCTTCTACTGAAAGTGTTTTTCAAACTTCCTATAAGTGATCTGTTCTTTTCTTCTGTATCTACCTCTGTATCTACCTGCGTTGCATCAATGAAATTTCCCCATGTGGGACAATAAAGGAATATCTTATCTTGTCTCATCTTACTCCGTACCACCCAGCAGGAAATGGGCAGTGTGAGCGGTTCAATCGAACACTTCACAATATGTTGCGTGCTCTTCCTGCATCCCGTAAGAGGGACTGGAGTGGTTGCTTACCCCAGGTGCTCTACGCATATAACACCACTCTCCACCAGTCCACTGGTGAGTCTCCATTCTTCCTGATGTTTGGGCAAGAACCACGTCTGCCTATTGATTTCTTGTTGGGTAGGGTGCAAGACCCCGTGCGGGGGGGAAGTGTGCATGAGTGGGTGTTACGACCACCTGGCTCAACGGCAGCCAAACAAAGAGGGGAGTCCACACGGCACTCACAATAATTAATAGTATATTTTTATTATAAATAATCAGGCCCTGACAAAAGAAACTAATGTATCTGTGTAGATGGCAACTAACTAAGTGTAGTGTGATATGTATCGTTGCAATGAAAATGTGCAAAAATAAACAGAATTAAACTGTGCTGCCACACAGTACAGCAAGCAGTCTTGGGGCATGGCGAGAGAGAGAGAGACTGCTCCCACCAGCCTCCCTTATATCCAGGCTGGCTCCACTCAAGCCAAACGATCCTAAGGTGTGTTAGGAGGGACCTGCAGTGGAGAGAATCACCTGGCAACCAGGAGAGGGTGCTGACTCCCACTGCCCAGGGAGCTGACACCCCTACAGAATCCCTAGGTTCGTAACAGTGGGTGAAAAGAGCACCAGGGGCAAGGGAAAGATTGCGTCTGGCGGCCTCACGCAGAAAGGCAAATCATGACCAACGGGTCAGAGATGTGCCATTTAAGGAAGGCCAGCTGGTGCTACTTCGCGATTACAGTGCTAGGGGTTGTCGGAAGACCCAAGACCTGTGGGGTCCTCAACCTATGTTGTCCTGCAAGCCCCAAGGGAAGATGGTGTGGTGTACACGGTGGCTCCTGGGGATCAACAAACCAAGGTAAAAAGGGTCCACCGATCCCTGTTGAAGGCCCTGCTTTGCAGTGACTCCCCTGCCACTGTCCCTGGTGTGAATCCTCCGGATGCACCTGTAGCACCAATCGTAGAAGATGAACAGTCATTTGAGGATGATTTGTTTTTACAGCCGCCGGTGCGGCAGCCAACAGTTGTGCCCCAAAACTCCTCCCACGTCCCATTACACGTGCCGAGTGCTCAAGAACCATTAGTTGCTCTCCCCACCGTGGTCACTGACCAGGCTCCGCCAGCAATTGACCCTGTGGCCAATCCTGGCTTCAGCGAGGCATCTGTACGCCGGTCCACTCGCACGACCGCTGCCCAATACCTAAATCCCCACCGTATTCCAAGGTCCCTAGATGAACAACCATCCGGCCAAGGTGCTCCTGTGTCATCCTCCAGGCTGACACAAGCAGTTTTTAGGCCTTGGTGTTAAGTTGTGTTTCATCGTCGGGGCAACGATGCATTTCGGGGGGGGGGGGGGGGGGGGGGGGGGGGTGGAATGTGGCAATATGGGCTGTAGAGGCCTGTGCTGAGAGTACACTTACCTGCCGCTCCATGGCGCTCAGCTGGCAGACAATTTAAGCGCGCCCTCCTCATCCGCCTCTCGTTTCGCCCACACGCTCTTCTGGGCCTTGGTTGTTGGCCACTCCGTCCTCCATTCCAGGTAATGACAATCCCGCGGCTTCGATTCATTCATTTCACAAATTCATGAATTTAATTCTTCCGGTAGTGCCGCTGCAGTGCCACAGGCACCCATAATCCAGTCCGGGGCTCTGGCAAATCACCTAGCAGGTAATGAACTCCCAATTCTCCTCAGTCATTCAGTTTCAACGCTCCTAAATCCCGGTTTGCCCCAGATACACCGGTCAAGTACACCCGTTTGGCTTTTAACGCCTTGTCCATGACCACGCGCCGCAGATTGCGGCGAAGGCGCTGTTGTGCGGCAACAGCTGGCCAACGTTGCGTGCGCTGGTCCACTCAGTTTGGATGCAGCCTGTGGTGTGGAGCGATCCCATTGAGCAGCTAAGGAAGTATCGTGTGCTACTCCGTCAACCATGCCCGGTATGTGCCGAGAATTTATTTAGATCAGTTTCGATTGAATGTAGTAATTCCACTGGTAATATTGCAGGTCTCCTGTGGTGGTCCGCAGCGGCTAGGGCACGCCCCCCTCTGCTGTTTAGTTCCTTCTTGGCTTCTTTTTGTTTTGTTCCTGCTCTGTTCTGATCCTGTATTGTGCCTATTTTGCCGTCCCGTTTTGTTCCTGTTTTGTTCCTGTTTTGTTCCTGTTTTGTCCCTATTTTGTTCTTATTTCACCACTATTATAATAACTTGGGTTTGACTTTCTAGGTCAGCTGATTTAGGAGCTATTGAAAAGAATCCTTGTTTTTTGACGAAAAATATTCCTTAAAAATCTACAAAGGGTTAATTTGAAAAAGTAAAAGGTGTGCGTGATACCTGGAGACTCAAACTACTATAATCACTTAGCATTTACTATCTAGGTTTGCTAAATTAGGAGCTATTGAAAAGAATCCTTGATTTTTGACGAAAAATATTCCTTAAAAATCTACTAAAGGTTGAATTGAAAAAGTAAAAGGTGTGCGTGATACCTGGAGACCACAACTACTATAATCACTTGGGTTTGACTTTCTAGGTCAGCTGACTTAGGAGCTATTGAAAAGAATCCTTTTCTTTTGACGAAAAATATTCCTTAAAAATCTACAAAGGGTTAATTTGAAAAAGTAAAAGGTGTGCGTGATACCTGGAGACAACAACTACTATAATCACTTGGGTTTGACTTTCTAGGTTTGCTAACTTAGGAGCTATTGAAAAGAATCCTTGTTTTTTGACGAAAAATATTCTTTAAAAATCTACAAAGGGTTAATTTTTCAGCCCAAAAGGACTATTGCATCTAATATTAGCAACTTGGATTCATGCTCAATATTGTTGTTTTTTTTAAATATAAATACGTTTGATATTTTTTAAGATAACGCATTTTTAAACAAACGGTACTTTAGAGTCGGTCCCTAACTGGCGTACCAAGCGGCACTTCAGCGCGCAGCTCCCTGTGTCGAGCTACTGCAGGCGGGGCACACTCAGAGGAAGCTCCCGCTCTAGTTGCGGAGGCGAATATCCAACGTCCAACGTGAAACTAACTTCACCGCGGTGACACACAACATCCAGTTTCCCTGCTGCGCGGATGACACACCCATCCATCTCTACCTCTTTCCCAAAACCCCTTCCTCCCCCGTCCTCCCCCTCTCTTGCTCGGTTTGAATGTATTTGTCTGTTCGTCTGACCTCTTTTAATATTTTCTGTGCGGTGACCTTATGGGCTTCTAAAGGCACCTGGACATTAAAATAATTATTCATCCTTTCATTCATTTTCTACAGCGTGTTCCCGTTAGGGGTCGCGACTGCATTATCATCATCATCATCATCATCATCATCAAACCCCTAACCCAGACCTGGGCATTTGTGGCCCCAGGGGCAAGATGTGGCCCTCGGCATGTTTTAATCTGGCCCCAAGAGAAAGATTTTAGTTTATATTTTTTAACTGTCTGTAACATCTGTCTGCACTTATATCCTTAATAAAGATGACATGAAATTAATTAAATAATATATTCAATAGCCTATATGTGATAGAAAAGTGATTTGTTATTTGATAGACGAAAAATGCTAGTTTCATTTGCAGATTTGTCACGTATTTCAAAAATGGCAATCATTCCAGCTCCTGAAGCTCAAACTAAACCTGTTTCTGAGCTTTTTCTTTAGCTCCAGGAAAAGAAACGTTCTTCAAATTATTCCGTCTTCAAAATTATTTTAAATATCTCGCGATCAAAAAACGGCAGAAAACTTGGACTTTTGTTGCTCCAAAAGAAAAACTGCGACGTTAAAAGCGGAGTTTAGATGAATGTTCTTGAAAAACTAAAATTCCAACTGAACTCAATCCCAAACCCGCAGAAACAGACTCCGAATCGTAACCAGACTCACCCGTTCTGCGCAGATGGAGTCCAACATCACCAAGACCAGGACCAGGACCAGGACTTCCATCTGCCCGGGTTTAGTCCACGTGCAAGTTGCACCTGGAAAGTCCTGGTTTAGAGCTGGTTTAGTCCTGGTTTGGAGCTGGTTTAGTCCTGGTTTGGAGCTGGTTTAGTCCTGGTTTAGAGCTGGTTTAGTCCTGGTTTGGAGCTGGTTTAGTCCTGGTTTAGAGCTGGTTTAGTCCTGGTTTGGAGCTGGTTTAGAGCTGGTTTAGTCCTGGTTTGGAGCTGGTTTAGAGCTGGTTTAGTCCTGGTTTAGAGCTGGTTTAGTCCTGGTTTGGAGCTGGTTTAGTCCTGGTTTGGAGCTGGTTTAGAGCTGGTTTAGTCCTGGTTTGGAGCTGGTTTAGTCCTGGTTTAGAGCTGGTTTAGTCCTGGTTTGGAGCTGGTTTAGAGCTGGTTTAGTCCTGGTTTGGAGCTGGTTTAGTCCTGGTTTAGAGCTGGTTTAGTCCTGGTTTGGAGCTGGTTTAGTCCTGGTTTGGAGCTGGTTTAGAGCAGGACCTCCATCAGTGAGTGCTGCGCGGCCGCTCGTGTGCGCGCTTTACCCGGGGGCGCGCGCGGAGCGGGCGGGTGTTACCGGTGTCGGGCTCACGTGGAGAAGTCTTTTATGTATCTCTTTGTTTAGGACAGTTCAGGTCAATGACATTCATTACATTTATTTTATTTTTGTAACGCCCAAAATCAGAACAGCAGTTTCCTCTAAAGCGATAATGAATCAGACCTCCTGCTGGTGCCAGAGTCAGGACTGGACATTGACCGGCCTCCTGCTGGTGCCAGAGTCAGGACTAAACATGGACCGGCCTCCTGCTGGTGCCAGAGTCAGGACTGGACATTGACCGGCCTCCTGCTGGTGCCAGAGTCGGGACTAAACATGGGCCGGCCTCCTGCTGGTGCCAGAGTCAGGACTGGACATTGACCGGCCTCCTGCTGGTGCCAGAGTCGGGACTAAACATGGGCCGGCCTCCTTCTGGTGCCAGAGTCAGGACTGGACATTGACCGGCCTCCTGCTGGTGCCAGAGTCAGGACTGGACATTGACCGGCCTCCTGCTGGTGCCAGAGTCGGGACTAAACATGGGCCGGCCTCCTGCTGGTGCCAGAGTCAGGACTAAACATGGACCGGCCTCCTGCTGGTGCCAGAGTCGGGACTAAACATGGACCGGCCTCCTGCTGGTGCCAGAGTCGGGACTAAACATGGACCGGCCTCCTGCTGGTGCCAGAGTCAGGACTAAACATGGGCCGGCCTCCTGCTGGTGCCCAGAGTCAGGACTAAACGTGGACCGGCCTCCTGCTGGTGCCAGAGTCAGGACTAAACATGGACCGGCCTCCTGCTGGTGCCAGAGTCAGGACTAAACATGGACCGGCCTCCTGCTGGTGCCTAGAGTCAGGACTAAACATGGACCGGCCTCCTGCTGGTGCCTAGAGTCAGGACTCCTGTTGGTGTCTTGTCTGAGCTGAGTCGCGCTCCGTTTCCTCTCAGGAGGGTTCAGTCTGGTCCTGATCCAGGTCTAGATCTGAGTTTAGATCTCTGTCATGAGGCAGGTCTGAACAGAGCGAGGAGGCAGTGATGCAGACGCTTTTCATTTCATCCATTTGCAGCAGGTTCACTAAACATTTGCACATGAACAAAGCGTTAACATAATGCCGTTATGGCAGCGACATGTTCAGCCAATCAGGAGCTTTACGTCCACATATTTACAGTAACCTTTATTAAATGGAGTAAGAGGTTTTTTTTTCTTACAGAGGCACAAAACTCATTTTATCTGATGAAATGACACACTTAAAACAAATTTTGACATGAGCTTTAAAACATTGTCTAGATGAAACCCCCAGTATCTACGTGCAGGGCTGGGAAGAACACTCACACGTATATACACTGCAAATATATTCTCTATTTCAGTTACTTCCCAGCACTATCAATAAAAAAAAAAACATAGTATCATCACAACAAAGTTTGGAACATAGAAAAGCGAATCCAAACTAGAAACATAAGCAAGGAATTTTAAGGTATGAAAACAAAGAAGACTTAAATAAGATCAGAGATTGTTCAAATATAGGCAACATATTCCAATCTGAGTTTTTTTTTACTGGAATGATCTTTGTCCAACTGAGGTCACTGGAATTATAAATACTATAAAAAGAAACACAAGGATGTTCTGAAACAGTCTCAAATCTAGTCTCTGGTCTGATCTCTGGTCTGGACCTGGTCTGGACCTGGTCTGGTCTCAGGTCCAGTCTCTGTTCTTCACTGAAGCGGGTTTAGACCTGCTCTGACAGCTCTGATCCTCTGTAGCTCTGGTCTGGTCCCACTGAAGTCCTGCTTGAGTCCTGCTTTAGTCCAGTCTATAGTTGGTCTTTAGAGGGTCTGTCATGTGTGAAATCCTGAGGGTCAGTTCTCACGGGGCCCGGGGCTATTTCACACTCTGAAACCATACAGACCTGGTTTAGTCCTGGTTCAGTCCTGGTTTAGACTTGGTTTAGACTTGGTTTAGACATGGTTTAAACCTGGTTTAGTCTCGGTTTAGTCCTGGTTTAGACCTGGTTTAGACCTGCGGCTGTGTGAGGAAGAGCGCCCCCCTGTGTCTGTGTGAGGAAGAGCGCCCCCCTGTGTCTGTGTGAGGAAGAGCGCCCCCCTGTGTCTGTGTGAGGAAGAGCGCCCCCCTGTGTCTGTGTTAGGAAGAGCGCCCCCCTGTGTCTGTGTGAGGAAGAGCGCCCCCCTGTGTCTGTGTGAGGAAGAGCGCCCCCCTGTGTCTGTGTGAGGAAGAGCGCCCCCCTGTGTCTGTGTGAGGAAGAGCGCTCCCCTGTGTCTGTGTTAGGAAGAGCGCCCCCCTGTGTCTGTGTGAGGAAGAGCGCCCCCCTGTGTCTGTGTGAGGAAGAGCGCCCCCCTGTGTCTGTGTGAGGAAGAGCGCCCCCCTGTGTCTGTGTGAGGAACAGCGCCCCCTGTGTCTGTGTGAGGAAGAGCGCCCCCCTGTGTCTGTGTGAGGAAGAGCGCCCCCCTGTGTCTGTGTGAGGAAGAGCGCCCCCTGTGTCTGTGTGAGGAACAGCGCCCCCCTGTGTCTGTGTGAGTAAATGCGCCCCCTGTGTCTGTGTGAGGAAGAGCGCCCCCCTGTGTCTGTGTGAGGAAGAGCGCCCCCCTGTGTCTGTGTGAGGAAGAGCGCCCCCCTGTGTCTGTGTGAGGAAGAGCGCCCCCTGTGTCTGTGTGAGGAAGAGCGCCCCCTGTGTCTGTGTGAGGAAGAGCGCCCCCTGTGTCTGTGTGAGGAAGAGCGCCCCCTGTGTCTGTGTGAGGAAGAGCGCCCCCTGTGTCTGTGTGAGGAAGAGCGCCCCCTGTGTCTGTGTGAGGAAGAGCGCCCCCTGTGTCTGTGTGAGGAAGAGCGCCCCCTGTGTCTGTGTGAGGAAGAGCGCCCCCTGTGTCTGTGTGAGGAAGAGCGCCCCCTGTGTCTGTGTGAGGAAGAGCGCCCCCTGTGTCTGTGTGAGGAAGAGCGCCCCCTGTGTCTGTGTGAGGAAGAGCGCCCCCTGTGTCTGTGTGAGGAAGAGCGCCCCCTGTGTCTGTGTGAAACCTTGAAATCTCTTTGTATTTGTTACTCACTTTCTTGTGAGTAACCAAAGTTTGTTCCTGAAATGAAAGAAACATGTAATTGCTAATAGTACCAGTAGATGGAGACACAGATGGAGACACAGATCCCCTGAGACTGCCTCAGGGGACACAGATCATTGTCTTTAACACAATAAATAATCTTTGAACCTTACTTTTAAACCTTACTCCTCTAAAACAAAGCATGTGATTCCGACTCTTTAGTACGACGGAGTATATGTATATTTATATTTATATTTTGGTCGGATCATAAAAAAATTACAACTGATGAATACATGATGTTGTCGTCAGGAGCTCAAGACATAGTATTTCATGTCCTAAAGCTTCAATCTAAACCAGAGCAATGATTCCTAATCTTAACCCTTATTTTACCCTGATTATGACAATGTTGTCTAAAATAAACACAATAAAATAATAGAATTATCATGTTCCACGTTCTAAAGTGTGAATTAATTAACTTTAATTTTAACCAAATTAAGTAGTAATAAAATCCTAATTCTAAACCAACCTTTCCCTGATTATGTCAAAAATAAAAATGTGCTAATAAATATATTGAAAAATTAAGAGAACGCACACGCACGCACACACACACACACACACACACACGGATAAATCTGGACTCGCTCAGAGACTTATTATTCTCATATGTATATTTGATGTATGTATATTTGACATTCTCTTTGTATGAAACAGTTATGGTTTGACAAATAACAAAGAGATGAAACGCTTTTATTTTATTGAAAACAGGTTTAAAATATCAGAAAATGTGTTCCTTGTATTTTTGTGTGAAAAACATGTCAACTCTCAGATGTAATTTAAGTCCTTTTTTCCTTTTTCTTGTTTTGTTTTGTACATTTTGTTGGAGTTTGAACTTAAATAAATCAATCTTAGGATCAGATGTGAGTGTAAAGTTTGGTGTTGGAGCCGCTTTAAGGCCTGATCTTGCATTTGGACAAAACAATGTCCCAGAGAAACCTATGGATGAAACCTATGGAAGTGGATTCAATGGAATCATCAAAAATTTTTAGAAGACTGGACACTTTATTGGTAAATGGTTGTGGAGAGGAAAGTCGTTGCTTGTTGTTTGCCACCTTTAAACAACAAAGGAAACGAATGCCAGGATTAGTCCATACGACTATGAAGAGGAATAAAATATACATTATTATTATATTTTAGAGGAAAAACAGCAGGAGCAATCACACAGTATTATTTTACATTATATCTAAGATATATTTGATTTATTTTTCAATTGTATCAGATTCAAACACATAGAACCTAACATTTGACACACAAGCGGTCCATGGCATCCAATAAAACGGAACAAAATCAAATCCTGGCATATCCAGTCCAACGTGTGGCTTTATCAGGCTTTATTAGACTCGTGGTACCCCTAACCCTAACCCTAACCCTAACCCTAACCCAGACTCTGCACTCTCGCTTTAAGGGCATCCTGGACTCAAACGCACGTTTGTAAAAACTAACGCGCTGGAACTCACTCCTGTATTGGCCAATCACAGCCAAGATTACAAATGTGATGACAACTTCCGCCCTAATGGGTAAAGTTAGAACACAAGGCACTTGTTTATATATTTATTCTCAATTTTAGCAGTGTTTGGTGATTTTTATCCCTAGTTCAGACATTGTGGTGTGAAATTGTGAGACAGCAACACATTGTCATGCCTGGACGCCGAAGAGCTCCGCCTGCACTCAATGGGGCCCTCTCTCGAGTGACATCAACTATCAGGGCAGGCTGTGGCTGCAGAGCCGCGGCGTGGTCAAACAGCCCAGCAGTTTCAGGAGCCGCGGCACAAAATAACATGGCAGTTTCGCCGCTCTGTAGACACTCCCGACTGTTTAACATTTGCCGAGCTCTTCGGTGAGAGCGGCCCGGGGTGAGCGGCCCGGGGTGAGAGCGGCCCGGTGTGAGAGCGGCCCGGGGTGAGCGGCCCGGGGTGAGAGCAGCCCGGGGTGAGAGCAGCCCGGGGTGAGCGGCCCGGGGTGAGAGCGGCCCGGGGTGAGAGCAGCCCGGGGTGAGCGGCCCGGGGTGAGAGCGGCCCGGGTGAGCAGCCCGGGGTGAGAGCGGCCCGGGGTAAGAGCAGCCCGGGGTGAGAGCGGCCCGGGGTGAGAGCGGCCCGGGGTGAGAGCGGCCCGGGGTGAGAGCGGCCCGGGGTGAGAGCGGCCCGGGGTGAGAGCAGCCCGGGGTGAGCGGCCCGGGTGAGCAGCCCGGGGTGAGAGCGTTATTTTTGATCAATAATGATGAATGATTTGATGAATAAGAAAAGATATAGCAATAAGAATCCTAAACCCATTAAAACTTTAAATATAATAATAAGACCTCATATCAGCCAGGAAAGCATGAAAGCTCTGAGGTCTGAGGTCCGGGTCTGAAATCTGCTGTCCGGCTCTGAGGTCCGGCTCTGAGGTCCGGCTCTGCTCTGAGGTCCGATGCCCAACTCCACAGTGGTGGCTACTTATAGTTTGTCTATTTTATTTTATTTTATTGTTTTATTTTATTGATTCATGTTTTATTCTGTTCAACTATTTTAATTATATTTTGTTGACGAATTAAGTAGTTGATTTTATAATTTTGTTTTGATAAAATGTGCTTTCTACAAAGTGGAGAGTTTGAAGATCTCGACACAAACATCCATTTACTTCGACAAGCACAAGTACTTCTGCCATAGAGAAGTCACACGAGCTGTTGGACTGTAACTTCTGTGAATTAAATGCAAAGAACAATTACATGTTAGAATTATACTCAATCTACGGCTAATAGTTTATTCATAATCACGGCTAACGCTAGCGACTTCACAAATCTACTCACAAAAGTACAATCTAATGACAGTAATGTGAGTGTTTATAATGACAAAGTCCACTCTGTCGTGACTCATAAATCTGATGTTTTCTGATAAAGTGCTCTGACGCGTCTGACACTGTCCTCTGTCCACCAGTCACAGCTCCAGCCGAGCGCCTGATTGGCCCATGCTGAGAGGCTGCACGCCATTGGCCGTGAGCACAGCGGGGGGCGGGGCCACGGCGTTCAAACTCATTTCAGCTCATTTAGACTCCATCAATATTCACGAGGACGCTTCAGCAGAACTCTGCGAAACGCTCTTTAACGCTCAGCAGGGGAGAGACAACAAGAGGGGGAGGAAGGGAGAGACAACAAGAGGGGGAGGAAGGGAGAGACAACAAGAGGGGGAGGAAGGGAGAGACAACAAGAGGGGGAGGAAGGGAGAGACAACAAGAGGGGGAGGAAGGGAGAGACAACAAGAGGGGGAGGAAGGGAGCGACAACAAGAGGGGGAGGAAGGGAGAGACTACAAGAGGGGGAGGAAGGGAGAGACTACAAGAGGGGGAGGAAGGGAGAGACTACAAGAGGGGGAGGAAGGGAGAGACAACAAGAGGGGGAGGAAGGGAGCGACAACAAGAGGGGGAGGAAGGGAGAGACTACAAGAGGGGGAGGAAGGGAGAGACTACAAGAGGGGGAGGAAGGGAGAGACAACAAGAGGGGGAGGAAGGGAGCGACAACAAGAGGGGGAGGAAGGGAGCGACAACAAGAGGGGGAGGAAGGGAGAGACTACAAGAGGGGGAGGAAGGGAGAGACAACAAGAGGGGGAGGAGGTGACAGACACAAGAGGGGGAGGAAGGGAGAGACTACAAGAGGGGGAGGAAGGGAGAGACAACAAGAGGGGGAGGAAGGGAGAGACAACAAGAGGGGGAGGAAGGGAGCGACAACAAGAGGGGGAGGAAGGGAGAGACTACAAGAGGGGGAGGAAGGGAGAGACAACAAGAGGGGGAGGAGGTGACAGACACAAGAGGGGGAGGAAGGGAGAGACTACAAGAGGGGGAGGAAGGGAGAGACTACAAGAGGGGGAGGAAGGGAGAGACAACAAGAGGGGGAGGAAGGGAGCGACAACAAGAGGGGGAGGAAGGGAGAGACTACAAGAGGGGGAGGAAGGGAGAGACAACAAGAGGGGGAGGAGGTGACAGACACAAGAGGGGGAGGAAGGGAGAGACTACAAGAGGGGGAGGAAGGGAGAGACAACAAGAGGGGGAGGAAGGGAGCGACAACAAGAGGGGGAGGAAGGGAGAGACTACAAGAGGGGGAGGAAGGGAGAGACTACAAGAGGGGGAGGAAGGGAGAGACTACAAGAGGGGAAGGAAGGGAGAGACAACAAGAGGGGGAGGAAGGGAGCGACAACAAGAGGGGGAGGAAGGGAGAGACTACAAGAGGGGGAGGAAGGGAGACACTACAAGAGGGGGAGGAAGGGAGAGACTACAAGAGGGGGAGGAAGGGAGAGACAACAAGAGGGGGAGGAAGGGAGAGACTACAAGAGGGGGAGGAAGGGAGAGACTACAAGAGGGGGAGGAAGGGAGAGACTACAAGAGGGGGAGGAAGGGAGAGACTACAAGAGGGGGAGGAAGGGAGAGACTACAAGAGGGGGAGGAGGGGAGAGACTACAAGAGGGGGAGGAGGGGAGAGACGACAAGAGGGGGAGGAAGGGAGAGACTACAAGAGGGGGAGGAAGGGAGAGACTACAAGAGGGGGAGGAAGGGGAGGAGGGGAGAGACTACAAGAGGGGGAGGAAGGGGAGGAGGGGAGAGACTACAAGAGGGGGAGGAGGGGAGAGACGACAAGAGGGGGAGGAGGGGAGAGACGACAAGAGGGGAAGGGAGAGACTACAAGAGGGGGAGGAAGGGAGAGACGACAAGAGGGGGAGGAGGTGACAGACACAAGAGGGGGAGGAAGGGAGAGACTACAAGAGGGGGAGGAAGGGAGAGACAACAAGAGGGGGAGGAAGGGAGCGACAACAAGAGGGGGAGGAAGGGAGAGACTACAAGAGGGGGAGGAAGGGAGAGACTACAAGAGGGGGAGGAAGGGAGAGACTACAAGAGGGGGAGGAAGGGAGAGACAACAAGAGGGGGAGGAAGGGAGAGACAACAAGAGGGGGAGGAAGGGAGAGACAACAAGAGGGGGAGGAAGGGAGAGACAACAAGAGGGGGAGGAAGGGAGAGACAAAAAGAGGGGGAGGAAGGGATAGACTACAAGAGGGGGAGGAAGGGAGAGACTACAAGAGGGGGAGGAAGGGAGAGACTACAAGAGGGGGAGGAAGGGAGAGACTACAAGAGGGGGAGGAAGGGAGAGACAACAAGAGGGGGAGGAAGGGAGAGACAAAAAGAGGGGGAGGAAGGGATAGACTACAAGAGGGGGAGGAAGGGAGAGACTACAAGAGGGGGAGGAAGGGAGAGACTACAAGAGGGGGAGGAAGGGAGAGACTACAAGAGGGGGAGGAAGGGAGAGACTACAAGAGGGGGAGGAAGGGGAGGAGGGGAGAGACTACAAGAGGGGGAGGAAGGGGAGGAGGGGAGAGACTACAAGAGGGGGAGGAGGGGAGAGACGACAAGAGGGGGAGGAGGGGAGAGACGACAAGAGGGGAAGGGAGAGACTACAAGAGGGGGAGGAAGGGAGAGACGACAAGAGGGGGAGGAGGTGACAGACACAAGAGGGGGAGGAAGGGAGAGACTACAAGAGGGGGAGGAAGGGAGAGACAACAAGAGGGGGAGGAAGGGAGCGACAACAAGAGGGGGAGGAAGGGAGAGACTACAAGAGGGGGAGGAAGGGAGAGACTACAAGAGGGGGAGGAAGGGAGAGACTACAAGAGGGGGAGGAAGGGAGAGACAACAAGAGGGGGAGGAAGGGAGAGACAACAAGAGGGGGAGGAAGGGAGAGACAACAAGAGGGGGAGGAAGGGAGAGACAACAAGAGGGGGAGGAAGGGAGAGACAAAAAGAGGGGGAGGAAGGGATAGACTACAAGAGGGGGAGGAAGGGAGAGACTACAAGAGGGGGAGGAAGGGAGAGACTACAAGAGGGGGAGGAAGGGAGAGACTACAAGAGGGGGAGGAAGGGAGAGACAACAAGAGGGGGAGGAAGGGAGAGACAAAAAGAGGGGGAGGAAGGGATAGACTACAAGAGGGGGAGGAAGGGAGAGACTACAAGAGGGGGAGGAAGGGAGAGACTACAAGAGGGGGAGGAAGGGAGAGACTACAAGAGGGGGAGGAAGGGAGAGACAACAAGAGGGGGAGGAAGGGAGAGACTACAAGAGGGGGAGGAAGGGAGAGACTACAAGAGGGGGAGGAAGGGAGAGACTACAAGAGGGGGAGGAAGGGAGAGACTACAAGAGGGGGAGGAAGGGAGAGACTACAAGAGGGGGGGGAAGGGAGAGACTACAAGAGGGGGAGGAGGGGAGAGACTACAAGAGGGGGAGGAAGGGAGAGACTACAAGAGGGGGAGGAAGGGAGAGACTACAAGAGGGGGAGGAAGGGAGAGACTACAAGAGGGGGAGGAAGGGAGAGACTACAAGAGGGGGAGGAAGGGAGAGACTACAAGAGGGGGAGGAAGGGAGAGACTACAAGAGGGGGAGGAAGGGAGAGACTACAAGAGGGGGAGGAAGGGAGAGACTACAAGAGGGGGAGGAAGGGAGAGACAACAAGAGGGGGAGGAAGGGATAGACTACAAGAGGGGGAGGAAGGGAGAGACTACAAGAGGGGGAGGAAGGGAGAGACTACAAGAGGGGGAGGAAGGGAGAGACTACAAGAGGGGGAGGAAGGGAGAGACTACAAGAGGGGGAGGAGGGGAGAGACTACAAGAGGGGGAGGAGGGGAGAGACGACAAGAGGGGGAGGAAGGGAGAGACTACAAGAGGGGGAGGAAGGGAGAGACTACAAGAGGGGGAGGAAGGGGAGGAGGGGAGAGACTACAAGAGGGGGAGGAAGGGGAGGAGGGGAGAGACTACAAGAGGGGGAGGAGGGGAGAGACGACAAGAGGGGGAGGAGGGGAGAGACGACAAGAGGGGAAGGGAGAGACTACAAGAGGGGGAGGAAGGGAGAGACAACAAGAGGGGGAGGAGGGAAGAGACGACAAGAGGGGGAGGAAGGGAGAGACTACAAGAGGGGGAGGAAGGGGAGGAGGGGAGAGACTACAAGAGGGGGAGGAAGGGGAGGAGGGGAGAGACTACAAGAGGGGGAGGAGGGGAGAGACGACAAGAGGGGGAGGAGGGGAGAGACGACAAGAGGGGAAGGGAGAGACTACAAGAGGGGGAGGAAGGGAGAGACAACAAGAGGGGGAGGAGGGGAGAGACGACAAGAGGGGGAGGAAGGGAGAGACTACAAGAGGGGGAGGAGGGGAGAGACGACAAGAGGGGGAGGAAGGGAGGGACTACAAGAGGGGGAGGGGGGGAGAGACTACACGAGGGGGAGGAAGGGAGAGACTACAAGAGGGGGAGGAGGGGAGAGACGACAAGAGGGGGAGGAGGGGAGAGACGACAAGAGGGGGAGGAAGGGAGAGACAACAAGAGGGGGAGGAGGGGAGAGATGAAAAGAGGGGGAGGAAGGGAGAGACTACAAGAGGGGGAGGAAGGGAGAGACAACAAGAGGTGACAGACACAAGAGGGGGAGGAAGGGAGAGACAACAAGAGGGGGAGGAGGGGAGAGACGACAAGAGGGGGAGGAAGGGAGAGACTACAAGAGGGGGAGGAGGTGACAGACACAAGAGGGGGAGGAAGGGAGAGACTACAAGAGGGGGAGGAGGTGACAGACACAAGAGGGGGAGGAAGGGAGAGACGACAAGAGGGGGAGGAGGTGACAGACACAAGAGGGGGAGGAAGGGAGAGACAACAAGAGGGGGAGGAAGGGAGAGACAACAAGAGGGGGAGGAAGGGAGAGACTACAAGAGGGGGAGGAGGGGAGAGACGACAAGAGGGGGAGGAAGGGAGAGACAACAAGAGGGGGAGGAAGGGAGAGACAACAAGAGGGGGAGGAAGGGAGAGACTACAAGAGGGGGAGGAAGGGAGAGACGACAAGAGGGGGAGGAGGTGACAGACACAAGAGGGGGAGGAAGGGAGAGACTACAAGAGGGGGAGGAAGGGAGAGACGACAAGAGGGGGAGGAGGTGACAGACACAAGAGGGGGAGGAAGGGAGAGACAACAAGAGGGGGAGGAAGGGAGAGACGACAAGAGGGGGAGGAGGGGAGAGACGACAAGAGGGGGAGGAAGGGAGAGACAACAAGAGGGGGAGGAGGGAGAGACGACAAGAGGGGGAGGAGGGGAGAGACGACAAGAGGGGGAGGAGGGGAGAGACGACAAGAGGGGGAGGAAGGGAGAGACAACAAGAGGGGGAGGAAGGGAGAGACGACAAGAGGGGGAGGAGGGGAGAGACGACAAGAGGGGGAGGAAGGGAGAGACAACAAGAGGGGGAGGAAGGGAGAGACAACAAGAGGGGGAGGAAGGGAGAGACTACAAGAGGGGGAGGAGGTGACAGACACAAGAGGGGGAGGAAGGGAGAGACGACAAGAGGGGGAGGAGGTGACAGACACAAGAGGGGGAGGAAGGGAGAGACAACAAGAGGGGGAGGAAGGGAGAGACAACAAGAGGGGGAGGAAGGGAGAGACTAATAGAGGGGGAGGAGGGGAGAGACGACAAGAGGGGGAGGAAGGGAGAGACAACAAGAGGGGGAGGAAGGGAGAGACTACAAGAGGGGGAGGAAGGGAGAGACGACAAGAGGGGGAGGAGGTGACAGAGACAAGAGGGGGAGGAAGGGAGAGACTACAAGAGGGGGAGGAAGGGAGAGACAACAAGAGGGGGAGGAAGGGAGAGACGACAAGAGGGGGAGGAGGGGAGAGACGACAAGAGGGGGAGGAAGGGAGAGACTACAAGAGGGGGAGGAGGTGACAGACACAAGAGGGGGAGGAAGGGAGAGACTACAAGAGGGGGAGGAGGTGACAGACACAAGAGGGGGAGGAAGGGAGAGACGACAAGAGGGGGAGGAGGTGACAGACACAAGAGGGGGAGGAAGGGAGAGACAACAAGAGGGGGAGGAAGGGAGAGACAACAAGAGGGGGAGGAAGGGAGAGACTACAAGAGGGGGAGGAGGGGAGAGACGACAAGAGGGGGAGGAAGGGAGAGACAACAAGAGGGGGAGGAAGGGAGAGACAACAAGAGGGGGAGGAAGGGAGAGACTACAAGAGGGGGAGGAAGGGAGAGACGACAAGAGGGGGAGGAGGTGACAGACACAAGAGGGGGAGGAAGGGAGAGACTACAAGAGGGGGAGGAAGGGAGAGACGACAAGAGGGGGAGGAGGTGACAGACACAAGAGGGGGAGGAAGGGAGAGACAACAAGAGGGGGAGGAAGGGAGAGACGACAAGAGGGGGAGGAGGGGAGAGACGACAAGAGGGGGAGGAAGGGAGAGACAACAAGAGGGGGAGGAGGGAGAGACGACAAGAGGGGGAGGAGGGGAGAGACGACAAGAGGGGGAGGAGGGGAGAGACGACAAGAGGGGGAGGAAGGGAGAGACTACAAGAGGGGGAGGAAGGGAGAGACAACAAGAGGGGGAGGAGGTGACAGACACAAGAGGGGGAGGAAGGGAGAGACAACAAGAGGGGGAGGAAGGGAGAGACGACAAGAGGGGGAGGAGGGGAGAGACGACAAGAGGGGGAGGAAGGGAGAGACAACAAGAGGGGGAGGAGGGGAGAGACGACAAGAGGGGGAGGAGGGGAGAGACGACAAGAGGGGGAGGAGGGGAGAGACGACAAGAGGGGGAGGAAGGGAGAGACTACAAGAGGGGGAGGAGGGGAGAGACGACAAGAGGGGGAGGAAGGGAGAGACTACAAGAGGGGGAGGAGGGGAGAGACTACAAGAGGGGGAGGAGGTGACAGACACAAGAGGGGGAGGAAGGGAGAGACTACAAGAGGGGGAGGAGGTGACAGACACAAGAGGGGGAGGAAGGGAGAGACTACAAGAGGGGGAGGAGGTGACAGACACAAGAGGGGGAGGAAGGGAGAGACGACAAGAGGGGGAGGAAGGGAGAGACTACAAGAGGGGGAGGAAGGGAGAGACTACAAGAGGGGGAGGAGGTGACAGACACAAGAGGGGGAGGAAGGGAGAGACGACAAGAGGGGGAGGAAGGGAGAGACTACAAGAGGGGGAGGAAGGGAGAGACTACAAGAGGGGGAGGAAGGGAGAGACTACAAGAGGGGGCAGAAAACTCTTCAATGAGGCAAAGCTGCAGAGAAGGAAGAGGAGTGTCGCTGCATTATTTGTTTGTATTTTTTTTTTATATTTTTGTGTAGTTTTTTTTTCTCTCAATTAAGTGTCTATTAATTTGTGTATTGCGATTTTGAATTGAGTGTTCGCATTTGCGGTGTTCGCATTAGCTGTGTTAGAAGTAGTACTCTGTAGGGCAGACCTGGGCAGATGTGGCCCTTGGTCTGTTTTAATCTAGCCCTCCGCAAGATTTTAGTTTCTACTTTAGTTTTTCTATTTGTTTATCATTTCATTGGGTTCAGTATGCCATTCACATTGAGGGATGCTATTTGTAACACTTCTGATGCCATTGGGTTGATAGTATTGATCGTACCTTGGATAATTTTCGAAATGTTTTAAACGCTCTGGTCGAGCACAATAAACATACACAAAAATCATAAGAACACAGAACAGATGAAAATAGAAAAAAAAATAGAAAACAAATGGGTTCATGCTGGAAACAAGTACCAAACCCACCCAAAACATGATCATCTACAATACATGTATCTCTCCATTTTCCCACAAATCCAATCTCTTACATTTGGCACTCCAATAAGTAGATGCAACTAGACACAGAGTTTATGTTCTAAAACAGACAGCCAAAATGTAGCATAAAGTCTGATGTCAAAGAGGGCGCGCTTGCCTTTGTACTGGAGGTCTCTTTTAACCTTTGCAGCCTTCACACCATGCTCCTTGACACGATCAATAAGAAACCTCATTATCTGGCCTCATGGTTAGTCATATGCTTGGTTTGCCCAGGCGATGTACTCTTTCTATTGTGATGGAGAGGGAACTCAACTCCAGAGTCTGAGATGAGCTCAGGTATGATCTTCTCCAGAATTGTCTGTATCTTCTCCCTCTTCTCTTTCTGGGAGCCCCACAAGTCTGATGTTTGGTGTACGTGATCAGACTCCAAATCCAGGATATTAGTCTTCATATTATTGTTCTCTACAACATCATCACCTTGGCCTGCAGCGCCTCCATCTTGGCCCTCATAGTCTGCAGTTTGTCCGTATTGTCCGAAATTCGCTGTTCAGCTTCATCTATGCGTGCTTCATCCGCATCTGTCTCTTTTAGCTCCTTTATAATCAGATTCGAGTTTTTCAAATCGGGCCAAGCGCTGATCTCATTTCCGCCCTCAGCGCTGTCATGTCGCGCCGAATTTCCTTTTTAATTTAATTTATCATAATGGCCAATAGGTGTAGGGTGATCTCCCCTCCACCTTTGGACAAGTGTGAACTTGGAAACCCCACTTTGTTTTGGCTGTCAACAGCTTGGTCATCTCTTGCTCCTTGTTTCTTAGAATTTTGTGTTTTTCAATATTTATTTTGCAGCAGCAAAGCAACATCTTACATTGGAAACTTTCTCCAAAAAACGTTTCTCTGAAATGTCAGGTGATTATTTCCTGACACCCTCAATTTAGCACTTATAACCGAAGAGAACAATAAAAAATCAGGAGCTGAAACAGTTTTGGAAATACAGAGTACAATCAAGAGACTAAAGAACAATAAATCACTGGGGAAGGATGGGTTCATCTCAGAGTGGTATGAAGTTCAAAAAGAGTATGTTTTTAAAAACACTTTTGACTCATAATCCTTATTGGAAAGAAGCCATCATATGTCGAATACCTTAAGAAGGAAAAGACCGACTTGTCTGGGCCTCCTATAGACCCCATTCTATTGTGAATGTGGACTATTATTTATACACCTCAATTATACCAAAAGAAATGAACAAATTTAATTCACAATGATCAAACTGGATTTAATAATAACCGACAAACACAAGATAACATAAGACAATCCTTACACATAATGAACCATAAACAGCTGTTTGGACGCTGAGATAGCTTTTGATTCCGTTAGCTTGTTTTATTTATGTAAAGGGTTATATAAACAAATTTCAAATATACTTCATAATAACCAATATTGGGTCTCTTTACGATGGTCAAACATCAAGAATTAAAATCAACGGTCACCTCTCGGTCACGCATTTAACCCAACTCTGGTCCTGGCCCGGGCCCCGACTCTGGTCCTGGCCCGGGCCCCGACTCTGGTCTAGTTTTGTGTTTGAGGGAGTGATGGATGTGTTTGGTGTTTGTGTGTTTAATGGAGCGACAGGCGCTTCCTGCTGCTGCTCCTGGACTTGGTTCCGGTCCTGGTCTAAGTCGTGGTCTCAGTCTAAGTCTTGCTCTCCCTCTCACTTGTCTCTGAAGTGTTTGTGAGTTTAATGAAGCGTCGGGAACGACAGGAGCTTCCTGCTGCTGCTGTTTACACTCATTAGCATCACATTAGCTGTCCATTAGCGCCACATTAGCCTCATTAACGTCATTAGGCTAACACTAACATGGCGCAGCGACGTGTGCAACTCTTGTTTGTTCATGTGGTCCCCTGCCGAGCGACAACTCATCCATCTCACACACACACACACACACACACACACACACACACACACACACACACACACACACACACACACACACAGAGACAGAGACATGTCCATATACATTTACGATGCCAAGGTTTGGAACCAAAAAACAGCAGAAATGCTGTTAAAATGACCAAAGTTTTAAAAATAATCAACATTTATAAAATCGTCACTGTGTGAGAATCTACACTAAATACTACAAGACTGTTCAGTCATTTCCTATTTCCATACTTTTTCAGCTAAATCTTAAATCCTTCCCTGAAAATAATACAACTTTAAATTGATTAGGCCTGGGATAGATCTTTGGATTAAGTGTGAAAAAGTTGATTCTCTTGTTTTTGTGAGCCCAAGTCACATAATGTGGTGTCATTTACATGAACTGAACCAAAAGTGAGACGTTCACGTATTCAGATGTTCACATGTCCAGATGTTCAGATGTTCAGATGTTCACATGTCCAGATGTTCAGATGTTCAGATGTTCAGGTGTTCAGATGTTAAGATGTTCAGGTGTTCAGATGTTAAGATGTTAACATGTTCAGGTGTTCAGATGTTAAGATGTTCACATGTCCAGATGTTCAGATGTTCAGATGTTCAGGTGTTCAGATGTTAAGATGTTCAGGTGTTCAGATGTTAAGATGTTAAGATGTTAAGATGTTCAGGTGTTCAGATGTTAAGATGTTAAGATGTTCAGATGTTCAGATGTTAAGATGTTAAGATGTTCAGGTGTTAAGATGTTAAGATGTTCAGGTGTTCAGATGTTCAGGTGTTCAGATGTTAAGATGTTCAGGTGTTCAGATGTTCAGATGTTCAGGTGTTCAGATGTTCAGATGTTCAGGTGTTCAGATGTTAAGATGTTAAGATGTTCAGATGTTAAGGTGTTCAGATGTTCAGGTGTTCACATGTCCAGATGTTCAGATGTTCAGGTGTTCAGATGTTCAGATGTTCAGGTGTTCAGATGTTCAGGTGTTAAGATGTGCAGGTGTTCAGATGTTCAGGTGTTCAGATGTTCAGGTGTTCAGATGTTCAGGTGTTCAGATGTTCAGATGTTCAGGTGTTCAGATGTTCAGGTGTTCAGATGTTCAGATGTTCAGGTGTTCAGGTGTTCAGATGTTCAGGTGTTCGGGTGTTCAGATGTTCAGATGTTCAGATGTTCAGATGTCCAGATGTTCAGATGTTCAGATGTTCAGGTGTTCAGATGTTCAGATGTTCAGACGTTCAGACGTTCAGACGTTCAGGTGTTCAGATGTTCAGGTGTTCAGGTGTTCAGATGTTCAGATGTTCAAATGTTCACGTGTCCAGATGTTCAGGTGTTCAGATGTTCAGGTGTTCAGATGTTCAGGTGTTCAGATGTTCAGATGTTCAGGTGTTCAGATGTTCAGATGTTCAGGTGTTCAGATATTCAGATGTTCAGGTGTTCAGATGGTCAGATGTTCAGGTGTGCAGGTGTTCAGATGTTCAGATGTTCAGGTGTTCAGGTGTTCAGATGTTCAGGTGTTCAGATGTTCAGATGTTCAGGTGTTCACATGTCCAGATGTTCAGGTGTTCAGATGTTCAGGTGTTCAGATGTTCAGGTGTTCAGATGTTCAGATGTTCAGGTGTTCACATGTCCAGATGTTCAGGTGTTCAGATGTTCAGGTGTTCAGATGTTCAGGTGTTCAGATGTTCAGGTGTTCAGATGTTCAGGTGTTCACATGTCCAGATGTTCAGGTGTTCAGATGTTCAGGTGTTCAGGTTTTCCAGATGTTCAGGTGTTCAGATGTTCAGGTGTTCAGATGTTCAGGTGTTCAGATGTTCAGGTGTTCAGATGTTCAGGTGTTCAGATGTTCAGGTGGTCAGATGTTCAGGTGTTCAGATGTTCAGGTGTTCAGATGTTCAGATGTTCAGGTGTTCAGATGTTCAGGTGTTCAGATGTTCAGGTGTTCAGATGTTCAGGTGTTCAGATGTTCAGATGTTCAGGTGTTCAGGTGTTCAGATGTTCAGGTGTTCAGATGTTCAGATGTCCAGATGTTCAGGTGTTCAGATGTTCAGGTGTTCAGATGTTCAGGTGTTCAGATGTTCAGACGTTCAGATGTTCAGGTGTTCAGATGTTCAGGTGTTCAGATGTTCAGGTGTTCAGATGTTCAGGTGTTCAGATGTTCAGATGTTCAGGTGTTCAGGTGTTCAGATGTTCAGGTGTTCAGATGTTCAGATGTCCAGATGTTCAGGTGTTCAGATGTTCAGGTGTTCAGATGTTCAGGTGTTCAGATGTTCAGACGTTCAGATGTTCAGGTGTTCAGATGTTCAGATGTTCAGGTGTTCAGATGTTCAGGTGTTCAGATGTTCAGGTGTTCAGATGTTCAGGTGTTCAGATGTTCAGGTGTTCAGATGTTCAGGTGTTAAGATGTGCAGGTGTTCAGATGTTCAGGTGTTCAGATGTTCAGGTGTTCAGATGTTCAGATGTTCAGGTGTTCAGATGTTCAGGTGTTCAGGTGTTCAGGTGTTCAGGTGTTCAGGTGTTCAGATGTCCAGATGTTCAGGTGTTCAGATGTTCAGGTGTTCAGATGTTCAGATGTCCAGATGTTCAGGTGTTCAGATGTTCAGGTGTTCAGATGTTCAGGTGTTCAGATGTTCAGACGTTCAGATGTTCAGGTGTTCAGATGTTCAGGTGTTCAGATGTTCAGGTGTTCAGATGTTCAGATGTTCACATGTTCAGATGTTCACGTGTCCAGATGTTCAGGTGTTCAGATGTTCAGGTGTTCAGATGTTCAGGTGTTCAGATGTTCAGATGTTCAGATGTTCAGGTGTTCAGGTGTTCAGATAATCAGGTGTTCAGATGTTCAGGTGTTCAGGTGTTCAGATGTTCAGGTGGTCAGATGTTCAGGTGGTCAGATGTTCAGGTGGTCAGATGTTCAGGTGGTCAGATGTTCAGGTGTTCAGGTGGTCAGATGTTCAGATGTTCAGGTGTTCAGATGTTCAGGTGTTCAGATGTTCAGATGTTTAGGTGGTCAGATGTTCAGGTGTTCAGATGTTCAGGTGGTCAGATGTTCAGGTGTTCAGTTCAGATGCTCAGGTGTTCAGATGTTCAGGTGTTCAGATGTTCAGGTATTCAGATGTTCAGGTGTTCAGATGTTCAGGTGTTCACATGTTCAGATGTTCAGGTGTTCAGATGTTCAGGTGGTCAGATGTTCAGGTGTTTAGATGTTCAGGTGGTCAGATGTTCAGGTGTTTAGATGTTCAGGTGTTCAGATGTTCAGGTGTTCAGATGTTCAGGTGGTCAGATGTTCAGGTGTTTAGATGTTCAGGTGGTCAGATGTTCAGATGTTCAGATGTTCAGGTGGTCAGATGTTCAGGTGTTCAGATGTTCAGGTGTTCAGATGTTCAGGTGGTCAGATGTTCAGGTGTTCAGATGTTCAGGTGTTCAGATGTTCAGATGTTCAGGTGTTCAGATGTTCAGATGTTCAGATGTTCAGGTGTTCAGGTGTTCAGATGTTCAGGTGTTCAGATGTTCAGATGTTCAGATGTTCAGGTGTTCAGATGTTCAGGTGTTCAGATGTTCAGATGTTCAGATGTTAAGGTGTTCAGGTGTTCAGATGTTCAGGTTTTCAGGTGTTCAGATGGTCAGATGTTCAGGTGTTCAGGTGTTCAGGTGTTCAGATGTTCAGGTGTTCAGGTGTTCAGGTGTTCAGATGTTCAGGTGTTCAGGTGTTCAGATGTTCAGGTGTTCAGGTGTTCAGGTGTTCAGGTGTTCAGGTGTTCAGATGTTCAGGTGTTCAGATGTTCAGGTGTTCAGGTGTTCAGGTGTTCAGGTGTTCAGGTGTTCAGGTGTTCAGATGTTCAGGTGTTCAGGTGTTCAGGTGTTCAGGTGTTCAGATGTTCAGGTGTTCAGGTGTTCAGATGTTCAGATGTTCAGGTGTTCAGATGTTCAGATGTTCACATGTTCAGATGTTCACGTGTCCAGATGTTCAGGTGTTCAGATGTTCAGGTGTTCAGATGTTCAGGTGTTCAGATGTTCAGATGTTCAGATGTTCAGGTGTTCAGGTGTTCAGATAATCAGGTGTTCAGATGTTCAGGTGTTCAGGTGTTCAGATGTTCAGGTGGTCAGATGTTCAGGTGGTCAGATGTTCAGGTGGTCAGATGTTCAGGTGGTCAGATGTTCAGGTGTTCAGGTGGTCAGATGTTCAGATGTTCAGGTGTTCAGATGTTCAGGTGTTCAGATGTTCAGATGTTTAGGTGGTCAGATGTTCAGGTGTTCAGATGTTCAGGTGGTCAGATGTTCAGGTGTTCAGTTCAGATGCTCAGGTGTTCAGATGTTCAGGTGTTCAGATGTTCAGGTATTCAGATGTTCAGGTGTTCAGATGTTCAGGTGTTCACATGTTCAGATGTTCAGGTGTTCAGATGTTCAGGTGGTCAGATGTTCAGGTGTTTAGATGTTCAGGTGGTCAGATGTTCAGGTGTTTAGATGTTCAGGTGTTCAGATGTTCAGGTGTTCAGATGTTCAGGTGGTCAGATGTTCAGGTGTTTAGATGTTCAGGTGGTCAGATGTTCAGATGTTCAGATGTTCAGGTGGTCAGATGTTCAGGTGTTCAGATGTTCAGGTGTTCAGATGTTCAGGTGGTCAGATGTTCAGGTGTTCAGATGTTCAGGTGTTCAGATGTTCAGATGTTCAGGTGTTCAGATGTTCAGATGTTCAGATGTTCAGGTGTTCAGGTGTTCAGATGTTCAGGTGTTCAGATGTTCAGATGTTCAGATGTTCAGGTGTTCAGATGTTCAGGTGTTCAGATGTTCAGATGTTCAGATGTTAAGGTGTTCAGGTGTTCAGATGTTCAGGTTTTCAGGTGTTCAGATGGTCAGATGTTCAGGTGTTCAGGTGTTCAGGTGTTCAGATGTTCAGGTGTTCAGGTGTTCAGGTGTTCAGATGTTCAGGTGTTCAGGTGTTCAGAT
This sequence comes from Eucyclogobius newberryi, assembly GCF_026437365.1. NCBI lineage: Eukaryota > Metazoa > Chordata > Actinopteri > Gobiiformes > Gobiidae > Eucyclogobius > Eucyclogobius newberryi. Next base: position 17,287,594 of record NW_027315724.1, on the reverse strand, counting down.
GTTCAGGTGTTCAGGTGTTCAGGTGTTCAGGTGTTCAGGTGTTCAGATGTTCAGGTGTTCAGATGTTCAGGTGTTCAGGTGTTCAGGTGTTCAGGTGTTCAGGTGTTCAGGTGTTCAGATGTTCAGGTGTTCAGGTGTTCAGGTGTTCAGGTGTTCAGATGTTCAGGTGTTCAGGTGTTCAGATGTTCAGGTGTTCAGGTGTTCAGGTGTTCAGATGTTCAGGTGTTCAGATGTTCAGGTGTTCAGATGTTCAGGTGTTCAGATGTTCAGGTGTTCAGGTGTTCAGGTGTTCAGATGTTCAGGTGTTCAGATGTTCAGGTGTTCAAGTGTTCAGATGTTCAGGTGTTCAGGTGTTCGGGTGTTCAGATGTTCAGATGTTCAGGTGTTCAGATGTTCAGGTGTTCAGATGTTCAGGTGGTCAGATGTTCAGGTGTTCAGATGTTCAGGTGTTCAGATGTTCAGGTGTTCAGATGTTCAGGTGTTCAGATGTTCAGGTGTTCAGATGTTCAGGTGTTCAGATGTTCAGGTGTTAAGATGTGCAGGTGTTCAGGTGTTCAGATGTTCAGGTGTTCAGATGTTCAGATGTTCAGGTGTTCAGATGTTCAGGTGTTCAGGTGTTCAGATGTTCAGGTGTCAGATGTTCAGGTGTTCAGATATGCAGGTGTTCAGATGTTCAGGTGTTCAGATGTCCAGATGTTCAGGTGTTCAGATGTTCAGGTGTTCAGATGTCCAGATGTTCAGGTGTTCAGATGTTCAGGTGTTCAGATGTTCAGATGTCCAGATGTTCAGGTGTTCAGATGTTCAGGTGTTCAGATGTTCAGGTGTTCAGATGTTCAGACGTTCAGATGTTCAGACGTTCAGATGTTCAGGTGTTCAGATGTTCAGGTGTTCAGATGTTCAGATGTTCACATGTTCAGATGTTCACGTGTCCAGATGTTCAGGTGTTCAGATGTTCAGGTGTTCAGATGTTCAGGTGTTCAGATGTTCAGATGTTCAGATGTTCAGGTGTTCAGGTGTTCAGATGTTCAGGTGTTCAGATGTTCAGGTGTTCAGGTGTTCAGATGTTCAGGTGGTCAGATGTTCAGGTGGTCAGATGTTCAGGTGGTCAGATGTTCAGGTGTTCAGATGTTCAGGTGTTCAGGTGTTCAGGTGTTCAGATGTTCAGGTGTTCAGATGTTCAGGTGTTCAGGTGTTCAGATGTTCAGATGTTCAGGTGTTCAGGTGTTCAGGTGTTCAGATGTTCAGGTGTTCAGGTGTTCAGATGTTCAGGTGTTCAGATGTTCAGGTGTTCAGGTGTTCAGATGTTCAGGTGTTCAGATGTTCAGATGTTCAGGTGTTCAGATGTTCAGGTGTTCAGATGTTCAGGTGTTCAGATGTTCAGGTGTTCAGGTGTTCAGATGTTCAGGTGTTCAGATGTTCAGGTGTTCAGGTGTTCAGATGTTCAGGTGTTCAGGTGTTCAGATGTTCAGGTGTTCAGATGTTCAGATGTTCAGGTGTTCAGATGTTCAGGTGTTCAGATGTTCAGGTGTTCAGATGTTCAGGTGTTCAGGTGTTCAGATGTTCAGGTGTTCAGGTGTTCAAGTGTTCAGATGTTCAGGTGTTCAGGTGTTCAGATGTTCAGGTGTTCAGATGTTCAGGTGTTCAGGTGTTCAGATGTTCAGGTGTTCAGATGTTCAGGTGTTCAGGTGTTCAGATGTTCAGGTGTTCAGATGTTCAGGTGTTCAGATGTTCAGGTGTTCAGGTGTTCAGATGTTCAGGTGTTCAGGTGTTCAGGTGTTCAGATGTTCAGGTGTTCAGGTGTTCAGATGTTCAGGTGTTCAGATGTTCAGGTGTTCAGATGTTCAGATGTTCAGGTGTTCAGGTGTTCAGGTGTTCAGGTGTTCAGATGTTCAGGTGTTCAGATGTTCAGATGTTCAGGTGTTCAGGTGTTCAGATGTTCAGATGTTCAGGTGTTCAGGTGTTCAGGTGTTCAGGTGTTCAGATGTTCAGGTGTTCAGGTGTTCAGGTGTTCAGGTGTTCAGGTGTTCAGGTGTTCAGGTGTTCAGATGTTCAGATGTTCAGGTGTTCAGATGTTCAGGTGTTCAGATGTTCAGGTGTTCAGATGTTCAGGTGTTCAGGTGTTCAGGTGTTCAGGTGTTCAGGTGTTCAGATGTTCAGGTGTTCAGATGTTCAGATGTTCAGGTGTTCAGATGTTCAGATGTTCAGGTGTTCAGGTGTTCAGATGATTTGAGCTGAGTCATTATTTGTATTAACTTCATTGAGCGATTGTATTTGATTGCATTTTTCAGCACAGCAATTTAGAAAAGAAAAGGCTTCAGAAATAAAGATCAAACGCCTGGCTCATGTCCTCTCCTCCGAGCACTGATTCTTCATCTCCTCATCATCACGTTTATACTAGCGGCTCTTTTTGCAATCTTCTCCATTCAACACCGGTCATGTGTTCATGTTTTCACGTGTTCACACATTCATGTGCCCACCTGAAGACTCTAGAAAGAAAATGTTTGTGATAATAACTTTAATAATAACACTGTTTAACTTGAGAGAACAAAGTGTGAGGAGATGAAAGTTTAAGTGAAAAATGAAAGAAAACTATGTGCTTTAAATTAATACATTTGAAAATACTTTTCTAGTGAAGTATATTCATGTTCGTGATAAAGTCTCATGAGTCTGAAGTCCAGGTCCAGGTCCAGGTCCAGGTCCAGGTCCAGGTCCAGGTCCAGGTCCAGGTCCAGGTCCAGGTCCCAGATCTCGACAGAGGCTGTGGCAGGACCGGAAAACCCGGCTGCCCCACGTGACCTCGTCGGGACTCCGGTGATAACGTCAGTGCCCGGTGTGAATGACGTCATTCCCGGTATAAACGCGCGTGCCACAAAGCCTCGTACAGAAGCTACTCCGGACTGAGACCGGACACACCATGAGTCCCAGACCTGGACCAAGACCTGGATCAAGACCCGGACCCGCAGCGCAGACCGGGACGCGCGTGCTCGTAGCGCTCCTGATGCTCGCGCTCTGCGTGTGCGCGCGCCCAGACTCTGACAAAGTGCACGCGCTGCTCCGGAGCGTGTCGCTCGCGCCCGACAAGCACCAGCAGGTAAAACTTGATTTATAATTTAGATCAAACTTTGTCTTGGATTTCAGACGCGTCATGACTCCGCCTCAAACTGTTCGTTCCAAAAGTTCCGCAGTGAGGTTTTGATGATTTTAGATGTTTCAATAAAAATAACTTTTGTCACTTATTTAGTTTACTTTAATTTGTAATGTTTAGTTTTTAAAAAGACTTCGCAAATTAGAAAACATTTACACATCCACATATCCCTCGTTGACATTCACTTTATTTCAGTTTGTTTCTCTTTTAATCGGATTAAAAGAGGCCTTTTGAAATTAACAACAATACATTGTTCCTGGTCCTGGACCTGAACCTGGAATTGGACCTGGACCTGGACCTGGTCCCGGAACTGGACCTGACAAAATTAACAAATGTAACTTTTGCGATAAGGTGCAACAAGAAACGATGAGTAACATATCAAAAAAGGCATTGATAAAAACAAGGATTTACTATTCTGAAATAAGTCTAACTCTGGTTCAATGCATCAAATGGCAACATTTATGTACATAGTACCTTTGAAGGTTCATAACCTGGACACAAACTTAAAATACATTTTATTGGCTTTTGTTGATGTTGTTGTGAAAGAGCAACACAAGCCACAGATATTTGTGAAGTGAAAAGAAAATTATAATTATAATGATCTTTTCCAGAATTGCAAAAACGATAAAATGTGACATAATTCTATGTCTATCTTATTTTAATCATCTTGGGGACTTCAGAAGAAAAACCCAAGTCCAAACACATGTAAGGGCTGCGACCCCTGTCCAGGCTGTATCCGCCTAAGGCCCAAAGTCACTAGGATAGTAGGATAGTGCACTGCTCCAGTCACCCGCGACCACAGAAAAAATATGTATTTGAATCTTTTTATGAGATGTCTTTGCTCTGTGTTGGTTTCTATTTTAATTTATTAACCTGTAATTAACCAGGACAAATTATACAAACAGTTACACATTCAAGAGTAATTTAAGAAAATCAAAAACTAGATTGACAGGATTCCCTCTGCCGTCTGTTGTTTCCACATGAATATTGTTTATAATATAATCATCATAATTTGTGTTTGTTGTTCCAGGAGCTGTCTCTCCTGTCGTCTCTGCTTCTCTCTGAGCTCTTGTCTCTGGAGAACGACTCGCTGCAGGACCCGGACCCTGAGGGCGTGCACGTGGACCCTGAGGGCGTGCACGTGGACCCTGAGGGCGTGCACGTAGATCCGGCTGGTGTGCACGTGCAGAGGAACGCGCTCCTATTGGCTCCCAGAGAGAGGAAGGCGGGCTGTAAGAACTTCTTCTGGAAAACCTTCACGTCGTGCTGATGTTGATCTTTCATGCTCAATAAACATGATATTTATGTAAATGTGGCTCCGCCTCTTTACCACACACTTCAGAAGAATGTAATATGATGTATAATAAAATTATAATATTTACATGAACACTCCATCTGCCTCATTTCAACTTCTCTTCAATCCTAAATCTAACAATGCATTTCGCTCATTTGAAAGCCTCATCGTATCAGTTAAGACCAAAACTGAGTTTTATTCATAGTTATCTACCAACCTACTTGTCTGTAGTTTCATTGTCGTGGTGGGCTCTGAACCCTGACTGGAAAACTTCAAATGAATTATTGTCCCGTAGATGGCGACAAAGCTACAACTCTAACAAAGATTTTAGAACCAAAGGGAAGATTTCACATAGGGACACTAGTTTTACAGCTTGGGCTTGATCAGGGCTTATAGTGGGGGTAAAAAAAAAGTCAGAAGTGCAGAAGATTAGATTTGAATAGTATCTGGTTTGGGCCTTACTTTGGGCTTTTCCATGCGTTTAGGGATTCTTCTGTGTGTGAGGGACAAAATGCTCTTATTTTCTATCTCTTTATTTGTGTGAACGCAGTTCTTCATTGTACCATGGGGAGGCACCTTTTGGCCTAATGACCTTCTGTTTTAACGGCGCTGCAACATCAAGTACAGACTTCAGCGAAGTCTGTACTTGATGTTACTTACCCTGGGACCAAAGCTGTTCTCAGCAAGATCACATGACATGTCACTGATTATTGGCTCTATTATTTCTCTGAACTTTGAGATGGAATTTTAAGATATTGACCTTTTTACTATAACTTTATTCTGTGAAGCTGGGAAGGTAATTAGGTCACTAATCACTATTCCATATGAGAACAAGATCCAGAGTGTGCTTGTGGCACGACTGAGGCAACTGAAAACCCCAACAATCACTATTTTATCCCAGTTTAACACTAAGTTTGATTTAAAGTCAGAGAACTTGGTTAAAACATTGACTGCACTAGTTAAAGTCACAAATGATTTGTTATTAGCTGCAGACGATGGACTGGTCTCAATCCTGGTTCTGTTGAACCTCAGCGCAGCGTTTGACACCATTGACCACAACTGCAGAGGTCAGATTGGTTGTCAATGTCAGATGTTCGTTTTAGGTTTTTAAAACAACATTTGGAAAACAGAAAACGAGTCATTATTTGATTTCACACTGTACATCAAGCTCAGTAGCAAATGCCCAAGTGTCTACAGAGCCGCGGCGCGCGGCCGAAACTGCCATGCGCCGTATTAGACCGTACCGGGTTAGGGTTAGGGTCAGGGTTAGGGTTAAGGTTAGGGTTAAGGTTAGGGTCAGGGTTAGGGTTAGGGTTAGGGTTAGGGTTAGCCATGAGGCTATATATATAGCCGCGCCATGGCTCTGCAGCCACGGCCTTGATGAAAAAGGATTTTCATTCAATTGTCACAACTTTGATGAAACCCAAACAGCTGGTGTAGATCTAAAATCAACAAATACAACACCGCTATAGTTATTATTTGAATGCTGAAGCAAAGGGAGATCATGATGACGACACTCAGGGCTCTCGGCCAATCAGAGTGCAGCGTTAATGTGACATAATGAAGAGTCCTTGGCTTTATCAGAGGCTTTTACTGAGAGAGCTTTGTTGGGCTTGATCCTGGGCCTGGACCTGATCACATTTGTTTGTTTCATACAAATGTGGACACGCGTGGACACACCCAGTAATTAGAGAGATATGAACCATAAAACAGGTCGACAAATAAACTCGTTCCGCAAATTGAGTACCTTGATGGTTGAAAAGCGCTATGTAAATACACTGTAATAATAATATTCATAATAATAATAATAATCATAACCATAATCATAATAATCTTAAACCTGATACATTTGTCACTGTCATATGTCTAATTAAAAATACATTTATATCTGAGTCATAAAGACGTCATCTGCTGCCACTCCCTTTTAAGTAGAATCTTTGACTAAACAATACTGTGTAAACTGTAAAACAAAACCAAAAAGATTTTTGTCTGTCAAATAGCAAGAAAAGTTTATTTACAAAGCACATTTGATTGAAAGTGCTTCCAAAAACAGTAAAATAGGCCTTTAAATCATTATAAAACAGAGTAAAAAATAAATAATCTTTAAAAAAAATACCCTTTAAAGGGTTAAAGGTCAGTCTTTCAGTTTGAGTCAAAAACACAAGTCTGGATTTGAACTTTGTCCGATTTGAGCTGCAGAAAACTCAAACTTTGATGGAACGTGTTTATGCTGCGTTTCTAGTAGTCCTCGAGTTTCGACTGAAACATCTCAGAACTCGTAAACATTATCAGGGTTAAAACACAACATGCATCCAACAATTACAATAGTGATATACCTTGTATTGTTTTCCCTTTAGTTTCTCTCTACTGCCCCCTTCCTGTGAAGCTGTACAAAATGAGCTGCTATGTTATTGTCACTGACGTCTACTCAGAGCACAGGGGGCAGTATTCAGTCCTGGAGTAACTTCCTGAGACTTTAACTCATACTTGAGTAATATTAGTATTGAAGTAACTCTTACTGTAATAAAGATGTGGTTTCTCTTCTCACTGTGAGTAAAAGTGAGAAACAATTTGAACATTTTTGGACATTTGTGTTTCTTCCTTTAGATGTGATTTAGTTTTTCTCATGTCATGTCTGCTCTTTGAAAGATGTTGTGCTTTATTTATCGTTTTGTTGCTCTAAGTACATTAAAGTCAAAATATAAATGAGATATTGTGTCCAGATAGTTTCTCATGAAGTTTTTCTTACATAATTGTCTACCCAAATCAATGTTCCCTCTAATTCTTCATGTACTGGAGCAAACACACAAACTCCCTGAGCGGCCCCTTGGACCACAACATCAAACGTACCCCCTTTGTAATTATGAGATCTAGAGTGTGCCCTCTGCTAAGGGTGGGTTGAAAGTTTCAAGGACAGCGCCAAGCTCTTTAGCGTTTCTGTCTCAAATATTATCAATATGCACATTGAAATCACCTGTAATGACCAAACCATCAAAGACTGTGCATACGACTGAAAGCATCTCAGTAAAATCATCAATAAAACTTGGGCAGTGCTGGGGAGGCTTGTATAAAACAATGAAGAGAATGGATGGAGACTGTTTTAGCGCCATTTTAAAGGATACATACTCAAATAATGAAAACACCCCAAAAAGACAACCTGTGGGTAATTATTTCATCTCTAAAGACAGCACAGACTCCGTCCCCCTTTTTGTTTTCTCGTGTTTCAGATTCAAACTTAAAGTTGGGTGGTATATGTATGTGTGTATATATATATATATATATATATATATATATATATATATATATATATATATATACATATATATACATATAAGTAAAATAAAAACTCATGCTCACCCTCTGCGAGCGGTCTCTATTTATCCCTCTTCAAGCTCGGGTCCTCTATCTTTGCTGTTCCTAGCACTGCACTTTTCTGGACAAAGATGTCTGATATTTTTCCTGGGATCTGCTCAGGAATGGCTTCCACCAGTTTGGGGGTTGTAACGTAGGATGGCCAGAGCGGTTGAAGTCAAGTGAGACGAGAAATAATTGTGGTCCACACTTTTTAAATTTTCACTCTAAATAAAGTGCAAAGGTGCATTTGCAAAAGGTCTGGAGGCCACGAGCTGTGTCCTCTCCAGCAGCAGAACAAGTACTGTTGTTGTTGTTGTTGTTGTTGTTTTATGGCGGTTGGCATCCAAGTTGTTGTTGTTGTTGGTGTTTTATGGCGGTTGGCATCCGAGTGTTGCATTACCGCCAGACTTTATTCCTCAGACTTTATCGTAGTCCTTAAAAGTTCTTCTTCCATTGTTGTTGTTGTTGATTTATGGCGGTTGGCATCCAAGTGTTGCATTACCGCCAGACATTATTCCTCAGACTTTGTCGTATTCCTCAGACTCTGTCGTAGTCCTTAAAAGTACTCCTTCCATTGCTTTGGTGTTACAAAGCCCATGAGGTCATGAGACGTCTTTGTTGTTGTATCCTTTAGAAGTCAGGCAATTGACAATTACAGGTTTTGACAAGAAACATTTGTTTCTCACTCTCTCATCCTCTTGAGATTATCTAAATGGTGGTCATCTCACAATTTTGGTTGAATGGGATGTGTCGTAGGGCCTGTGGACCATGTGGATCGAGTAAACAAACATGCGCGACAGGTGACATTATTTGGAGAGTACATAACTTCTACTGATAAACATACCAAAGGATGTTCAGGGATGTTCACTAGAGGTGAGCAGGGTCTATCAAGCTACTATCGTTTTATCAAGCCAGACATTTTTTTTTACGTCTTTTAAGCTTCAACCTATTTTGAGAAGATCCCTAACCCCATGGTGCTCCCCTACACTTCCTCTGTCTTGGTCCAGCCGGAAACCTTTAAAAAGGGAGTTTGTTCCAGGAGGGAACACTTTGACTCCTGGACACAAGAACAGAGGAAGTGAGTAACATACAATTCACTATACACAATTCACAAAAAACACAAACCACATTAACACACACCAAAACATCTTTAACAAATATAGCACTATATATATTGCACATAACCAATTCTCCCTTTTCCCTCCAGGACAGACGGCTTCCATTAAAGTTCCCCTGTGCACCAGATCTAAAAATGGGATAAAAGAGACATTACTTCAATAAATATTTAAAATCATCCATCCATCCATCCATTTTCTGCCGCTTTATCCGGAGCTGGGTCGCGGGGGCAGCAGTCTGAGCAGGGACTCCAAGATTTCCTTCTCCTCAGACACTTCCTCCAACTCCTCCGGGGGGATCCCGAGGCGTTCCCAGGCCAGCCGAGAGACATAGTCTCTCCAGCGTGTCCTGGATCTTCCCCGGGGCCTCTTCCCGGTGGGACATGCCTGAAACACCTCCCGAGGGAGGCGCCCAGGAGGCATCCGGAACAGATGCCCGAGCCACCTCAGCTGGCTCCTCTCGATGTGGAGGAGCAGCGGCTCTACTCCGAGCTCCCCCGTGTGTCCGAGTTCCTCACCTTATCTCTAAGGGAGCGCCCAGCCACACGGCGGAGGAAACTCATTTCGACCGCTTGTATCCGCGATCTTGTTCTTTCGGTCACTACCCAAAGCTCATGACCATAGGTGAGGGTAGGAACGTAGACCGACCGGTAAATAGAGAGCTTTGCCTTTCGGCTCAGCTCCCTCTTCACCACAACAGTCCGATGCAGCGACTGCATCCCTGCAGCCGCTGCACCGATCCGCCTGTCGATCTCACGCAGCATCCTTCCCTCACTCGTGAACAAGACCCCGAGATACTTGAACTCCTCCACTTGGGGCAAGGACTCCCCACCCACCTGAAGAGGGCAAGCCACCTTTTTCCGGTCGAGAACCATGGCCTTGGATTTGGAGGTGCTGATTCTCATCCCAGCCGCTTCACACTCGGCTGCAAACCGTCCCAGTGCATGTTGCAGGTCCGGGTTTGATGGAGCCATCAGGACAACATCATCTGCAAACAGCAGAGATGGAATCCTGTGGTCCCCAAACCGGACACCCTCCGACCCCTGACTGCGCCTAGAAATTCTGTCCATAAAAATTATGAACAGAACCGGTGACAAAGGGCAGCCCTGGCGGAGTCCAACATGCACTGGGAACAGGTCTGACTTATTGCTGGCAATGCGAACACAGCTCCTGCTCCGGTCATACAGGGACCGGACAGCCCTGAGCAAAGGGCCCCGGACCCCGTACTCCCGGAGCACCCCCCAAAGGACACCCCGAGGGACACGGTTGAAAGCCTTCTCCAGATCCACAAAGCACATGTGGACTGGTTGGGCAAACTCCCATGAACCCTCGAGCACCCGAAGGAGGGTATAGAGCTGGTCCAGTGTTCCACGACCGGGACGAAAACCGCTCTGCTCCTCCTGAATCCGAGGTTCGACTATCGGTCGGATTCTCCTCTCCAGTACCTTGGAATAGACCTTACCCGGGAGGCTGAGGAGTGTGATCCCCCTTCTTGAACAGAGGGACCACCACCCCGGTCTGCCAGTCCAGAGGCGGTCCCCGACCGCCACGCGATGTTGCAGAGACGTGTCAACCAAGACAGTCCTACAACATTCAGATACTTTAGGTGCTCAGGGCGGATCTCATCCACCCCTGGAGCCCTGCCACCGAGGAGTTTGCGAACAACCTCAGTGACTTCAGCTTGGGTGATGGATGAGCCAGCCTCTGAGTCCCCGGTCTCTACTTCCTCTTCGGAAGACATGACTGAGGGATTAAGGAGATCCTCAAAGTATTCCTTCCATCGTCCGACAACATCCCCAGTCGAGGTCAGCAGGCCTCCACCCGCACCGTAAACGGTGTTGGTGAGGCACTGCTTCCCCCTCCTGAGGCGCCGGACGGTTTGCCAGAATTTCTTTGGTGCCGACCGATAGTCCTCCTCCATGGCCTCCCCGAACTCCTCCCAGGCCCGGGTTTTTGCCTCTGCGACAGCACGAACCGCGGCTCGCTTGGCCTGCCGATACCTGTCGATGACCTCCGGAGACCCACAAGCCAGAGTGGCCTGATAGGCCTCCTTCTTCAGTCTGACGGCATCCCTTAATTCCGGTGTAAACCACCGGGTTCGGGCGTTGCCGCCACGACAGGCACCGGAGACCTTGCGACCACAGCTCCGAGCAGACGCATCAACAATGGAGGCGGAGAACATGGTCCACTCGGACTCAATGTCCCCAACCTCCCCCGGGATATGGGAGAAGCTCACACCAGCCCGCCGCCTCTCCCCGCGGGCAACACCAGAGAAGTGGAGCGTCCAGCCCCTCTCGAGGAGATGGGTTCCAGAGCCCAAACTGTGCGTGGAGGCAGGGCCAGCCCAGCCTATAAGCGAACTAAGCAGCCGCGTAGGGCCCCGAGGCTTTAATAGGGCCCCCAATCTGGCAACCCGTTTTATGCGAAGTGCAAGCGCAGCGTGCGCCACTAGTGTAGTAGCGCTGCTGGCGCGGCAGCGCACACAGCGGTAACATAACGCACAAACCACATTTATTTGTAATGACAATCTGGCAACCAAGGCACCAAACCTGCGCTGATTGGGCAACTTCATTGTGCGCGAGGAGCTCGAGAGCAAAACATAAACACAACACAACTTGGTCCCTGCGTGGTCCTCATGTCCAGAGGAATATATCCCCCCGATGCCGAAAAACGAAAGAAGAAACTTCTTGACGATGTAAAGAAACTGCAAACTCAACAACACTCTCCAGAACTTCTCTTACAAAGAGACGGTTAATGCTGCTGTTTGAAACAACACGATTCTGTCACGTTAGTTCGCTCAGGCTGGAGGCGACGAGAGCTCTGCCCCGCGCATAATATGTCTGAATGAAAGATAATAAGCTTAACATTTACACCAGCCCGGTAGTGTCAGCTGCAGGTGAGGCCGGTGAGGTGGCGTCTATGCCCGGGTCACTAAGAGGCGGAGGTCCGGACGAGCGCCGTCTCGTCCAGAACCTCTGACGTGAAACTTTGGAGTGAACAGTGTGCGGCCCTGTACCGGGCCCCTGTCCCGGGCCCCTGAGCAGCCTCAGTCAGAGATGAGCGGGTTTGAGTTTGCGTCCCCTCTCTCTCACATCACCATGTGTGAGACCAATCGTGACTCGTGATGTCTGTTTTACTTTGACTTCTTAAAGTGGAATGAGAGGAACGTAAAGGTTTATGCACGTAAGGTCCATCAGCCAATCACATCGCAGCATTGTTTCACGCAGGAGTCCAGTGTGTGATGTTCTGATCAGAACAAACATTTATATTCTAATTCACTTTTAATAGAGCAATAAAACATTTCAATTTATTTAAAAAGCATCATTAGACTATTTGTTATGAATTATAATAAATTGATAGTGAAAAATAACCAGACATATTATGATTACGTCTGTTATAGAATAATACTATATATTTTTATACAAAAGTGGCAAAGCTGCAGAAACGCAGTCTCTTCACTATAGCTAGGTTTGGACCTTCACTTCTAGTTCTGTTCATTCTCTGGGAATAACATGTTTGTTTTATCAGTGTTAATTGTCAATCAAGCAATGCTTATGCCATTTGTTTAATTTAATATAACTTTGGCAAGAAGGAACAGTTGGGAGCAGTAAAAGATAAATTAGTAAGGATAACTATTACTTTTACATTTTCAGTTAAAATGAATCAATTTGACCATAATTATTTTTCATAGCCAATTATTGTATTGAGTAATTAAGTACACTATTGTATTAATATCTGGCTTTAGTCATTTTCTCCTGGCACAGTTTCATCACATCATCATTTTATAGCATTACAACCTCAATATTTTACTCTTACTTTAGCCGGCTGGACCACATTAAAATGCACCAGAAGACCCAAAAAAGGTCTGAACATTTCTGGGGGAGGGCCCCCAGGCCCCCCCTGTTCATTAATTTAAACTAATGTGCTAATGTGGCTGTCGACCCTTAACGCCCACAAATACGCCCAAAAACATATCTGGGATGTGTGTTATTTGTACAGGGAGTAGAGGTGATGTCAGCGGAATACCAAGTTGCATTGTGGGATTTAAGTTATCAATATTTGACCTTGTGAGGTGCTGAGAATAAACTAACTGGCAAACGGATGCCCTGGAGTTTTGGTGCGCTTTGTTTGCGTTGAAGAAAGTTCCCATATGTGAATTGTTTACTGACAATAGCAATAAAACTGATTCTGATGACGTGGTGAGGGGCCCCCAAAAATGTTTTTGCTTAGGGCCCCCTGAAGGCTTGGGCCGGCCCTGCGTGGAGGTGAGGCCGACTATATCTAGTCGGTATCGCTCAACCTCCCGCACAAGCACACATATGTGTGTATACATACATATATATATATATATATATATATATGTATACATTATGTATGTGTATTTGTATATCTATATATTTATGGAAGGGTCTGAAATTTTCATCATAGGTGCATTTCCACTGTGAGAGACAGATTGCACAGTGAAATTAAATATAAAATATTTATTTGATAAAAAACTTCAAATAAGTGATTGTCCTGTAGATGGGGACAACGTTGTTCAACTACGTTTTCAAGGATTTTAGAGACAAAGGGAAGATTTGAAATAGGTCTGTAGTTTACCAATAGGTCAGGATCGAGGTTAGGCTTTTTCAAAAGAGGTTTAATGACGGCATGTTTGAAGGACATAACCACTTTCAGCAGAACTGGTTCTGATAATTATGTGTCTTCATTGTCAGGTCGAGATCAGTCAGAGCAACTTCAGTGTCGTGAATGTCAAAAATGTCCTCATTGAGTGAGTGTCGTGAATGTCAAAAATGTCCTCATTGAGTGCAAGTGTCATGAATGTCAAAAATGTCCTAATATTCACTCATGATATGTTCATGTATGAATTATCATTCTTTCATGTGGGTTAACTATGAGTGATAAGATAACATTTATTATTTATTTATTAACAACAATAACCATGGTAAATTCAACTTTAATTAACTGAATGTTCAGCAGAACTGGTTTGGACAAATAGGATAATTATGTGGAGAACAATCTGAGCGTCATAAGGGAGTGTCATGAATGTCACAAACGTTCTGATTGAGTGCGTCTTACATAAATTAAAGGCGCATTTCTATTTTAAAATGTATTTTTGTAAAGCCCAAAATAACAGTAACTACACAAACAGTAGTTGCCTTGATAAGCAAAAGTGAAAAACAGATTAAACAATGTTCATACTCCCACGGAGGGACTGTGGAGGCGCTCAGGAGGAGAGAAGGTGTTCATCCAGGCAGAGGAGGGGCATCCGGATCTTAGTCCTAAACCTTTAAAAATAGCATTCAAATTGTATTTCTAAAACCGGTTTTGGTGTGACTTGTTCCTCCCAAAATGACATGTGGTGTGTAAAAGGAGTTCAGATCAGTTTCCTCACAGATGCAGGTGCATTAAACAGGTGAAGACAGGTGAAGACAGGTGAATACAGGTGAAGACAGGTGAATACAGGTGAATACAGGTGAATACAGGTGAAGACAGGTGAAGACAGGTGAAGACAGATGAAGACAGATGAAGACAGGTGAAACGCACAAGGCTGAAAACATGAAGACTGCACTGAAGCTGCTGTCGCTGGTCTTGACTCTGGCTCTGCCCATGAACTCAGGTAAAATACGATCCATCTATAATTCTGGTTTGAACCTTTTTTTTTCCCCTTGATTTTTTCCCCCTGTTCTCTTTTAATTTGACATATTGACTTTATGAATCATAAACATGTGTTAATGTAAAGCCAGTTTGAGCGAGTATGAAGCAGGAGTCCAATGAGATAGCTCATTACTTAAATTGCTACTTTATTGTTTAATAAGTTGCATTTTCCAGGTTGCCCTTTGTAGTTTAATGTTTCATTTGTCTGTATGTACAGTAATTGCACATATGACGGAATTGCACATGGTTAGGTCAGTATTGCGAGTGTTCAGACTTCATAAAGTCTGACAGCAGCAGGAAGGAAAGACCTGCAAAACCTTTCCTTCACACAGCGAGGGTGGATCAGTCTCTCACTGAAGCTGCTCTCCAGAGCGGACAGAGTGTCCTGCAGGGGGTGAGACTCATGGTCCAGCATAGATGTGAATCTAGCCAGGACCCTCCTGTCCCCCACCTCCTGCACCGAGTCCAGAGCGCAGCCCAGGACGGAGCTGGACTTCTTGATGACTTTGTCCAGCCTCTTCCTCTCCCTCTCTGTGATGCTGCTGCTCCAACAGGCCACACCGTACAGGAAGGCTGATGCCACCACAGAGTCGTAGAAGATCTTCAGGAGTGGCCCTGTCACTCCAAAAGACCTGAGTCTCCTCAGGAGGTAGAGCCGACTCTGGCTCTTCCTGTACAGTGCGTCTGTGTTATGAGTCCAGTCCAGTTTGTGGTTCAGATGAACACCCAGGTACTTGTATGAGTCCACTCTCTCAATGTCCCGTCCCTGGATGTTCACTGGTGAGGGGGCAGTGGGGTGGCGTCTGCGGAAATCCACCACCATCTCCTTGGTCTTCCCCGCGTTGATGAGGAGGTGGTTCCGCTGACACCAGTCCACAAAGTCCTGCGCCAGTCCTCTGTACTCCGCGTCATCGTCGTCCCTGATGAGTCCGATGATGACAGAGTCGTCAGAGAACTTCTGCAGGACACAGCTGTCCGTGTCGTGTCTGAAGTCTGCAGTGTAAAGGGTGAAGAGAAAGGGCGCGAGGACAGTGCCCTGGGGCGCCCCCACACTGCAGGTCCGAGTGTCAGACACACAGTCCCGTGCTCTCACAAACTGGGGTCGGTCTGTGAGGTAGTCCAGGATCCACTCTGCCAGGTCATACTCCACACCAGCCGTCTCCAGCTTGTCCCTCAGGAGCAGCGGCTGGATGGTGTTGAAGGCGCTGGAAAGATCGAAGAACAGAATCCTCACAGAGCTGCCAGGCTTTTCCAGGTGAGAAAGAGAGCGGTGCAGCAGGGAGATGACGGCGTCCTCCACTCTGATGCCAGACCGATATGCAAACTGCAGCGGGTCCATGGCTGAGCTCACGGTGGAGCGGAGGTGGTCAAGGACTAGCCGCTCCAGTGTCTTCATCAGGTGGGACGTGAGAGCCACTGGCCTGAAGCTGTTGAAGTCTTTGGCGCGCGGTGTCTTAGGCACAGGTACCAGACAAGAGGTCTTCCAGACCTGTGGTACCACCCTCAGCTTCAGGCTCATGTTGAAGACATGCTCCATAACTCCACACAGTTATGGAGCACAGTTGTTATACAGCCTTAGGCCGCAGTTATTTTATTACTCGGTTTACAGATTTTTAAATGAAATGTATTGAACAGGCGGAAAAAATATAAATATAAATATACATAATTTCAATTTCAAAAGATTTTTTCTTCCGGGTTTACCCAACATGCACCACGGGAGGAGAGGGGGGGAGACGTGACGCAAAGGAGTGTGTAACAGTAGATTTAGCGTGTTTTGCATAGGTAGAACTGACGCTTCTAAGTCTGCACCCTTAGTCACGGCAAAACACGCTGGAGAAAATGTGGTAAACGGGTTTAAAATGTATATTTGCGATACAAAGGCGTGCAGCAGACAGGGAAATCGGTGCGCGCGCGCTCTCGCCGGGACCGCGCACAGGGATGGAGCAGCTTCGTCACAGACTCCCTCAGGATTTTGGCGAAAATTGCTCCACGAGCTCTTATTGAGTGTCTGCGTCATAAAGCAGACACTATATGTTCTTGTATTCCCATTTATTTTTCCATATCAGGATTTTGGACGCCCTTCAACTCCTTAACACTTTCACCGATTTCAACAAGTTATACCTCTTTACGATCGCTTTCACCGTCTTAAGGGTGCTATTGCTTTTGACATCTGTACACCTTGTACTTTTTTTAGTATTTGTCAAAGTAAATTGCTAATGCTAACGCTAATTAGCGTTAGCATTAGCGTCTCTGTTGCTAGGTGACGGAGGTAAAAGGAGGAGAGGGTGCAGCCGCATCACCGAGGCTCTCTCTCCCTTTCTCCCTGCTCAGGTCTGCGTTCAGCACGATCTTGCAATTAAGATAAGATAATCCTTTATTGTCCACACATGGGGAAATTTCATTGTTACAAAGCAGGTAGATACAGAGGTAGATACAGAGGAAAAGAACAGATCCCTTATAGGAAGTCTGAAAAACACTCTCAATAGAAGATCTCTCCTATAGACAAAACCTCCCATTTCCAAACAAGGGATGGAGGGGGAAAATAATAAAGATAAAATATATAAATAAATACCATTGCATGTGATCACGTCAGTAATTGCACATGGATATGTGTCACAACAGTAATTGCACATGAATTGCACAGTAATTGCACATTAATCAATTACTGTGCAATTCATGTGCAATTTATCAGGACAAACAACTATTTGAGTTGCAAACTACACAATCATCAACTGTGAATTACTGAGCATTGTTGGTATGCCGGAAAACGCAGCAGAAAACATGGACGGGTGGGAAGGGGGTCGTGCGGGAAGGTGAGAGCCATCATCGCCGCTAGCGCGGCTTTAATGTCATTTGTTGTCAATTAAATCAGACTTTTTATCTTAAGTAGTACCACCAGTATTACTTACACACATGTAGTACTCTTACACACATGTTGTACTTTTACACAAGAATGCAGACAGTCGCAATGGCTTCAGCTATTGCATATTATCTAGTCTTTTGACTTAATACCGCTTTTTATATTTCATTTAATGCTATTTTGCGTTGTCGGCGATATTCTATACAAAAATTTATTGATAATGATTTATTTTATTTATATTGTAGAAATTAATAATCTAAGTGCGACGGATCCGTAAACCAAGTAATAAAATAACCGCGGCCTAGGCGGGATTTAAAATCAGAATTCCTAATAATTAGAGTAAAACAGACATCACAGTCCAAAACTACAGTCTCATTTTTACAAAGGCTCAAGACATTTTTTTTGTGTTCCAGAGGTTCAGGAACAGCTTCAGTTTTAAATGGGGGTAATTTTTGGGCGTTTTTGGATAAACAGGCCCTATGCTTAAGGGATTTTTATGGCGCCTTGGAACCGACCCCTGGAAAAGCCTCATGTTAAGTCTGGGGGCAAAGTACAGCCCACAGTCTCTATTTGCCTTGAATCTGAACACTTGATTTGTGACAGAGCGGGCGAGAGCACAGCGACATTAAGAGAGGAGCATCTTACACTGCTGCACCCGGGGCTCAGTCAGAGAGGTCACGTAAGAATACCTGCTCATTTTAGTGTTTCAGGTCATGTTTGATCAAGAGGGTTTTTGTGTTGGCAATCTGGTATTTCTAACAATACCAATGGCACAGTGATCAGTAGCAAGTGTTTAAGTACAGATGTGGATTACTGATCAAGAATGGGTCAAGCAGAGATGACCAGGCAGTACATTTAATGTTTGGCCTGCTGTCGATTAATTGATCATTTTAAAGAGTCACAAATACATTTTAACCTATCGAGGTTAAGGTCTCCCACTAATATAAACTCAATAGAGTTTGACATTTTTTTCATCCAATTCAAAATGTTTGTAAACCAAAATCCATGTACAACAATGGCAATATTTGTCAGGTTGCCACGGAAACATGCTTGCAGATAGAGGTATGTTGTCTTTGGCTTTTTGTTTGGAATGGCAATAAGAATGCCTGTGCCAAATTCTATTCGTCTACGTCAATGTACATTTTTCCCTTAATTCAAATGTTCAAGGGGGCGCTGTAGAGCCTTTGTAAACTATAGCTATATATACTATATATCACTGGGTTCAGCTCATCATTTTGCACAAATCATATTATTTGTGCCGGAAAATAGGACAAGTTTTAACACAAAAAAGGCAATTTTTGTTAACGAGCTTGCCACGACCACATCTGGAAATGTATCAAAAAAAAATAAAAAATACTTCTAACAATACATGGGTGTGGTTAATTTGGAACAAATTACAAGCCTTTTGACTGAAAATACAAGGTGGAAAAAAATTGAAAACATTTGGTTCCGCTCACAATGGCTGACTCCTGGTGGGGTTTAGGGTGGGGTCACAATATCATTTTTTATATGTCCGCACATTAACTTTTTTTTGTAGTGAGCGACATATTTTTATTGCAACTTCTTTTTGGCGTCGGGCTCCCATTGGCCCCATGTTAATCAATGTTTAAGGGGGGAACTCAGGCATATTTGTCGTTGTTTACTACTCAATTCTTGTGATTTTCAGGTCCCTCACCGAGACGATTCTCGTCCTTCGGCTCGGGCCTAAAGATTGACTGTATTGATGGTAATAGTTTAAGAAAGTTAAAATGATTTAAATATGCCTGATTACTGCATTCAGAATCCAACAGGTTGTTACAGAAAAATAAAACATACACATTTAAACAGGCTGTGTAAGGACAGCTTCATGTTAATACAAACATGACACTAGATAAACACAAGATAAACAAGTCAGAGAGAGACAACAATTAGAAGACGATTTATCTTTAGTGCAAGGTCTTATGTCGGTGTAATCCCTCATTCGTCCAGGCGTGTTCCATAGTAGAAAAAGCTTCAGTTGTAGTCATCTGGACTCAGTTTGAAAAAATAGACGTTTCGACTCTCATCCAAGAGTCATTGTCAATAACAGAATTTAGGTCGAGAACTCCGATATTAATACTGTTCTGTGGTAAGACCCGCCCATTGGGAGGAGCCTTCCTGAAGTAGAAAGAGTTGTTTGTTTCAACAGAAACTCCCCCCTTGTATCTACCGAGCAAGCCTATTCAGAATCTTAATGGGCTATTAGAAACCTCTTTGTCTTTGTGAGACCCTGGCTCAACCACCCTGAGTACCTGATTAGCATCTGAATGTCCTTTACCTTTCCAGGGGTTCAGAATCCCATTATAAATAACAGGAAGATGAAACCTAGGCCCTCCATTTCTGTTTAAAGAAGGTCTTTCTTTTTTAACAAAAATAGCTTCCTTGACTCCTCTTTCAAACCATCTTTTCTCCCTGCTTAAAACCTTCACCTCACCGTCTTCAAACGAGTGATTAGAGGCTTCAAGATGGAGATGCACGGCACTCTGTGGTCCTGAACTTGTATTTCTTCTGTGCTGATAAAGCCTCTTGTGTAGAGGCTGTTTCGTCTCACCTATGTAACGTTCTTTACAACTTTCTTCACTGCATTGGATCGAATAAACTACATTGCTCTGTTTTTGAGTCGGCAACTTGTCCTTTGGGTGAACCAGTTTTTGTCTTAAAGTGTTTCCTGGTTTAAAATAAACAGGGACTTCGTGTTGTCTAAAAATTCTCTGCAGTTTTTCCGACAGGCCAGACACATAAGGGATAGAAACACCCTTCCTTCTCTGTTCAGTTTCCCTTTTGTCCTGCTTCTTGGTTCTCTTCACTCTGTTGAGAGCCCAAGCGGGGTAACCACAGGCTGAGAGGGCATTTCGGACATGTTTTTCCTCTTTCTTCTTGCCCTCTGAGCTGGTGGGCACACCTTGAGCTCTGTGTTGTAAGGTTCTGATCACCCCCAGCTTGTGCTGTAGTGGGTGGTTGGAACCAAAGAGCAGATACTGGTCCGTGTGTGTAGGTTTCCTATATACTTCTATTTGGAGTTTCCCGTCCTCTCCTCTGATCGTGGAACAATCAAGAAAGGCCAAGCGATTCTCCTTAGCGTCTTCTCTTGTAAACCTGATATGTGGGTCCACAGCATTGATGTGATCAGAGAAGGTTTCCAGCTCTTGTTTCTTGATTGTTACAAAAGTATCATCGACATAGCGGAGCCACAGTTTTGGAGCTATGCCTGAGAATGAGGACAGTGCCTTCTTCTCAAAGTGCTCCATGTACAGGTTGGCCACTATGGGAGAGACGGGCGAGCCCATGGCACAGCCATGAATCTGTCTGTAAAATTGTCCCCGGAATTGAAAGTAAGTGGTGTTCAGACAGATGTCCAACAGTTTACATGTGTTCAGGTGTCAGTTTGGTCCTTTCCTGTAGGGTGGTGTCTTCCTGCAGTCTGATCCTCACTGCTGCTACTGCATCAGTGGTCGGGATGCAGGTGAACAGGGACACCACATCATATGAAACCATGAGGTCATCTGGGTCCAGTTGGAGATGTTTCACTTTATCCACAAAGTTGTGCGTGTTTTCCACATGATGTTCCGAATTCCCCACAAGCGGAGCCAATATAGTTGTTAAATGCTTGGCCACATTGTAGGTGATGGAATCTGTGCTGCACACTATGGGTCTGAGTGGAACCTCCTTTTTGTGTATTTTTGGAAGGCCATAAATGCAAGGCATGGCTTCACCAGGATACAGTCTGTAATACAGAGGCCGGTCTATCGCTTCCTCTTTTTCCAGCCTTTGTAGACAGTCTATCACTTTCTTCTTGTAGCCACTGGTCAGATCTCTTTTCAAGCGCTCGTATGTGGTCGTGTCCTCGAGGAGGGTGTGGACTTTGGCTTCGTAATCAGCAGCATTCTGAATAGGCTAGCTCGGTAGATACAAGGGGGGAGTTTCTGTTGAAACAAACAACTCTTTCTACTTCAGGAAGGCTCCTCCCAATGGGCGGGTCTTACCACAGAACAGTATTAATATCGGAGTTCTCGACCTAAATTCTGTTATTGACAATGACTCTTGGATGAGAGTCGAAACGTCTATTTTTTCAAACTGAGTCCAGATGACTACAACTGAAGCTTTTTCTACTATGGAACACGCCTGGACGAATGAGGGATTACACCGACATATTTCCAAGAATTTTGGGCCAAAAACCTTGGATTTAGTTCGGGAACTCGAATCTGTAGCCAGGAAACTAGCAGACAACAGGAATCACTTGAGGTTCAATCTTAGATGCAGACAGAACAACATGATCCCGAAGAGCCTGCAGATCAAATCACCGGTCAGAGGACACAGAGCAGAGAAGATTTGGAGAAGGAGCCTTATGCAGATGCTCAGTGAAAGGATCCAGGAAAACAACGTCAGAATTGATAAATTGAAAGGCAGAACAGGAACTTTACAGGAGAAATTAACCAGCATACTCCCTGAAGAAGCCTTCAAAAGAGTGCTGGATTTTACACAGACAGCACAAGAAGCACAGCACAGGAAGAGCAAAGAACGCCAAATCAAGAAGTTCAACATTCTTTTGAACAAAAAGAATGCAGGTGAGGTCGAGCTAGACATTAGGACTGAGACAGACAAATTAGCGACCAGCAAAAACAATTGGATTAAGAACCTATCAGATCGTGTTCTGACACAGGCAGAAAAGGAGGTGCTCTCTAAAGGGCTCAACTTTTCTGTCACCTCTAAACACATCCCTACAGAGGACTACATCACAGCCACTGAAACTGCAATTAGGAACAACAAAATGACTGAATCGGAGGCTACAGACCTGAGGTTACGTGTCACAGCGACCCTGAAGAGTGCCAAACCACCGCCTTCAAATATCACAGCTGAAGAGAGGAAAGCACTTTCAGCACTGGAAAAAGATCATAGCATCAACATCCTCCCAGCAGACAAGGGACGTTGCACTGTGATTCTCAACGCAGCTGATTACGAAGCCAAAGTCCACACCCTCCTCGAGGACACGACCACATACGAGATCTGACCAGTGGCTACAAGAAGAAAGTGATAGACTGTCTACAAAGGCTGGAAAAAGAGGAAGCGATAGACCGGCCTCTGTATTACAGACTGTATCCTGGTGAAGCCATGCCTTGCATTTATGGCCTTCCAAAAATACACAAAAAGGAGGTTCCACTCAGACCCATAGTGTGCAGCACAGATTCCATCACCTACAATGTGGCCAAGCATTTAACAACTATATTGGCTCCGCTTGTGGGGAATTCGGAACATCATGTGGAAAACACGCACAACTTTGTGGATAAAGTGAAACATCTCCAACTGGACCCAGATGACCTCATGGTTTCATATGATGTTGTGTCCCTGTTCACCTGCATCCCGACCACTGATGCAGTAGCAGCAGTGAGGATCAGACTGCAGGAAGACACCACCCTACAGGAAAGGACCAAACTGACACCTGAACACATATGTAAACTGTTGGACATCTGTCTGAACACCACTTACTTTCAATTCCGGGGACAATTTTACAGACAGATTCATGGCTGTGCCATGGGCTCGCCCGTCTCTCCCATAGTGGCCAACCTGTACATGGAGCACTTTGAGAAGAAGGCACTGTCCTCTTTCTCAGGCATAGCCCCAAAACTGTGGCTCCGCTATGTCGATGATACTTTTGTAACAATCAAGAAACAAGAGCTGGAAACCTTCTCTGATCACATCAATGCTGTGGACCCACATATCAGGTTTACAAGAGAAGACGCTAAGGAGAATCGCTTGGCCTTTCTTGATTGTTCCACGATCAGAGGAGAGGACGGGAAACGCCAAATAGAAGTATATAGGAAACCTACACACACGGACCAGTATCTGCTCTTTGGTTCCAACCACCCACTACAGCACAAGCTGGGGGTGATCAGAACCTTTCAACACAGAGCTCAAGGTGTGCCCACCAGCTCAGAGGGCAAGAAGAAAGAGGAAAAACATGTCCGAAATGCCCTCTCAGCCTGTGGTTACCCCGCTTGGGCTCTCAACAGAGTGAAGAGAACCAAGAAGCAGGACAAAAGGGAAACTGAACAGAGAAGGAAGGGTGTTTCTATCCCTTATGTGTCTGGCCTGTCGGAAAAACTGCAGAGAATTTTTAGACAACACGAAGTCCCTGTTTATTTTAAACCAGGAAACACTTTAAGACAAAAACTGGTTCACCCAAAGGACAAGTTGCCGACTCAAAAACAGAGCAATGTAGTTTATTCGATCCAATGCAGTGAAGAAAGTTGTAAAGAACGTTACATAGGTGAGACGAAACAGCCTCTACACAAGAGGCTTTATCAGCACAGAAGAAATACAAGTTCAGGACCACAGAGCGCCGTGCATCTCCATCTTGAAGCCTCTAATCACTCGTTTGAAGACGGTGATGTGAAGGTTTTAAGCAGGGAGAAAAGATGGTTTGAAAGAGGAGTCAAGGAAGCTATTTTTGTTAAAAAAGAAAGACCTTCTTTAAACAGAAATGGAGGGCTTAGGTTTCATCTTCCTGTTATTTATAATGGGATTCTGAACCCCTGGAAAGGTAAAGGACATTCAGATGCTAATCAGGTACTCAGGGTGGTTGAGCCAGGGTCTCACAAAGACAAAGAGGATTCTAATAGCCCATTAAGATTCTGAATAGGCTAGCTCGGTAGATACAAGGGGGGAGTTTCTGTTGAAACAAACAACTCTTTCTACTTCAGGAAGGGTCCTCCCAATGGGCGGGTCTTACCACAGAACAGTATTAATATCGGAGTTCTCGACCTAAATTCTGTTATTGACAATGACTCTTGGATGAGAGTCGAAACGTCTATTTTTTCAAACTGAGTCCAGATGACTACAACTGAAGCTTTTTCTACTATGCAAGGTCTTATATTACACACAAGTTCTGGGACATTTTAACCAGGATCGTATAGATAAATTTAAAATGACAAGTCCAAGTTACACCCTTGGCTTTGATTTATGAAAAACAATAACAATGCTAAAATTAAACTGTAATTAACTGCATTTCAGCAGAACTGGTTTGGATAACTATGATAATTATGCCAAGATCAGGCTGAGTGTCATAAGGGCGTGTGAGTCTTACATAAAGTAAAGGCATATTTTTGTTTGCTTCATTCAATTCAATTCAAATTATTTTGTAACGCCCAAACCTCGGCATGGCAACGTATGGCTGCAATTATCATCAACCAGCATCATAAGAAGAGCAACTCCACAGCCACTCCTCGCATGTTTGTCAAACTACAGTCACTATCCAGTCCGCCTGCCAAACTGTGAAATATGAACATGATCCAGAGAGTGCTTCTGACTCTGGGTCGGTTTATTTACAATCGATGCTTTCTAATAGAGTGCTGAAAGCATTTCACCCTGGAGAGACTCGGACAGAAACAGAAAGCAACATTTAGCGCGCTTTATTACATGCAATATTTGGTGCTCAGACCCGGGCAGAAGACATTGCGATTATGGGCGCGCCATAATAGATTTATATTAGATGTCTTCCCCCTAGAGCCTGGACACTGGTGGTGAAAATTATGTAAGGGATGCAGAGGAGGAGAAGTGGAGGTGGTGGGTCGCAGCACAGACTGAAGCGATCATGCCAACTGCATGAGGGGATAAATGGGGCACACCGTGCGCTGATTGTGGGCAGAGGAGGTGCGCCATGCCACGGGGAGGAGTAACTTGGGTGCGTAGATTGAGGCTGGAGAGTAGGTGAGCCCTGGTATCGCAGTAGACGTAGATTGGGTGGAGTTAGGTCTTCCAGGCTGAACTTATGCTAGCTTCATTACTGATGCAGTCATTAAAAATAAAGTATTTTATTGCAGTCTAACATGTAGTTTGATATAAAGTCAGAGAACTCAGTTAAAAACTGCATAGGGACCAGGAGGTCAGTTGATAACTATGACTCACTGCCACACCACCACCTCGGCCTGTGCTCCTCGAGGGCTGGAATTAACATGAGTGTGGACTATTATTTACTCTTACATAATCATCTTGTTGAAGGCAGGTTTCAGTTAGAGCTACAAGATCTATGTTATAATCGTATAAAGTGATTTGGAGAAAACTGACCTAATGTATAGGTTTGTGCTGTTATTTGCACGATGGATGAACACGGTTTTTCCTCAGTTTTTAGCATTAACTTGGGCGCTGGGCGCCATGTGCAATTGCAATACATAGCAGCTGTTATTCTTTGGTGTGACGTGTTCCTCCCAAAATGACATGTGGTGTATAAAAGGAGTTCAGATCAGTTTCCTCACAGATGCAGGTGCATTAAACAGGTGAAGACAGGTGAAGACAGGTGAAAACAGGTGAACACAGGTGAATACAGGTGAACACAGGTGAAGACAGGTGAAGACAGGTGAAGACAGGTGAAAACATGAAGACTGCACTGAAGCTGCTGTCGCTGGTCTTGACTCTGGCTTTGTCCATGAACTCAGGTAAAATATGATCCATCTATAATTCTGGTCTAAACCTGGTTTGAACTTTTTTAATTTTAGTATTTTTAATATATGTAACCCCTTGGATGCCAGTTTGAGCGAGTAGGGAGCAGGAGTCCAATGAGATAACTCACTATTCAAAACGCTACTTTATTGTTTATGTTTAATATGTTGCATTTTCAGGGTTGACCTCTGTAGTACACATTTCATAAAAGTTTCTGTTGTAAATGTTTTTTTTTATATGGTTAAAGATAAAGACTTTTACAGTGCTGTCCATATGGTTCCAAATCTCTGAACCTTTACGTGTTACACAAAAACCGGTGCATTTCTGTTTAAGTTTTTTTCCCTTAGCAATTGTTTTCTTCTAATATTATGTTTGTGGTTTGGAAAAGTTATGGGAATGAGTTCTGTCATGGACTGTCCTAGTGGTGCCAGAGTCAGGACTAAACATGGACCGGCCTCATGCTGGTGCCTAGGGTCAGGACTAAACATTGACCAGCCTCCTGTTGGTGCCAGAGTCAGGACTAAACATGGACCGGCCTCGTGTTGGTGCCCAGAGTCAGGACTAAACATGGACCGGCCTCCTGTTGGTGCCAGAGTCAGGACTAAACATGGACCGGCCTCGTGTTGGTGCCCAGAGTCAGGACTAAACATGGACCGGCCTCCTGTTGGTGCCCAGAGTCAGGACTAAACATGGACCAGCCTCCTGTTGGTGCCAGAGTCATGACTAAACATGGACCGGCCTCCTGCTGGTGCGAGAGTCAGGACTGAACATGGACCAGCCTCCTGTTGGTGCCAGAGTCAGGACTAAACATAGACCGGCCTCATGCTGGTGCCAGAGTCAGGACTAAACATTGACCGGCCTCCTGCTGGTGCCCAGAGTCAGGACTAAACATGGAGAATCTGCGTTTCAGTTTTATGCAGCTAAAATCTTAAACAGTCTTCCTGAAGATGTGAGACAGGTTCTACTCTGACAATGTTCAAATCAAAGCTAAAAACAGTTCTGTGACTGAAATGATTTTCTTTGCACTCTTCTCTTTTAGGCCTTAAACTGTTTTGTGATTTCTGTCATGTTTGTGCTTGTGTCTGTTCAATTATATACTGTGCACAATCTGTAAACCACTTATAATTGACAAATGACTGGACAGGAATTTTAGTCTTTATTGGTACTGTATTTAAGATAAGATGGGTTCCAGATTGGGACGTTCTTCATGGCTGAAGAGTCCGAGTGTCGGCATTTTACATTATCTTCTAGTTTCTGTGCATTGTTCAGTCCTGGTGTTGTTCTATTTTGAACTTGGATTAACCTGGGCTTGTCTCTTGCAGCTGCAGCACAACTCTCTTGTGTTACTTGTCACCCCTCTGATACGAGATGTGCAGCACCAGCTAATGTTCCGTGTACCAACGGAGAAACCTTCTGTGTCTCTGGCATCATTTTAGGTACGTGCTCCAAGACAAACTTAAATGTTTACATTTCAGAAGCAATTTTCCTCAAGCACAAATAATGACTGTAATTATGATGATTTTGGATGTGTTCACAGTGACCACAAGCAGCGGTTTGTCCACTCAAAAAATAAAAGGCTGTTCTGCCTCCAGTGTCTGTCCACTTCCAGGGACATTTGACTTTTCTCTGGATGTGGGTACTTCTAATGTTTTAGCCAGAGCTGAATGCTGCAGTCAAAACAACTGTAACTCTGCCGACGCCTCCAGTGAGTGACCGTTTAAGGGAGCAGCATGTTTTTTATAGTGTTGTCCAGGCTTGTGTTTGATAGATATGTCTCTCTCCTGTGTCAGTTCCGATGTCCCCTGCTGACGGCTCCTTGCAATGCTTCAGCTGTAACCCTCTCACTGGGTCATGTGACACAGAATTAAGATGTAACACTCTAGAGGCAAAATGCTTTGCATCCACAGGTGAGTTCCACACAGGAACTGAGCGTAGAGAGTGTATGCAGGGCTGGATACCTGCAAGCACAACTCTCAAAGTAACACTGTCATGTGTGTTGGTCTCAGAACTGAGCACCTGCAAGCACAGCTCTCATACCTCTCAGTTCATGTAAACTATAAAAGGGAATTGACTATTGCACTATGACTTTACAAAGAGGAATGTATAGCTCTGAATTCAGCATAAAATCTGAATTATGGCTCCAAATTCGGGAGATTAGTGGAGACACAAGGAAATACTTCCTGTGTCTCTACGTGGAGCAAGGCAGCAGTAAAAGTCTATTGCTGAATAAGATCTTGCAGCTGTCCAGTACATTGTGAAGTGGGTGGAGGGCAGAGTCCAGAATAGCCAACTTTAAAACAAATCCTGTAATGTGTGTTGGGCTCAGAACTGGACGCCTGCAGGCACAGCTCTTGTACTAACAGTGTGTTGTTTACAGTGATACCTGGAGGAAGCTCCGACCCAGTCCCAGCTTATGGTTGTGCCTCTGATAATCTGTGTCAGGCTGCTGCCTATTTATCCACCTCTCCCCTTTTAACAAGCATCGGCACTATCCAAGGAACTCCAACCTGCTGTGAAACAGACAACTGTAACCCACTGACTACTGTTACTACTACTGCAGCGCCAACTACCACTACTGCAGCCCTAGACACTACTACTGCAGCCCCAACTACCACTACTGCAGCCCTAACCACTACTACTGCAGCCCCAACTACCACTACTGCAACCCCAACTACCACTACCGCAGCACCAACTACCACTACCGCAATCCCAACTACCACTACCGCAGCACCAACTACCACTACTGCAACTCCAACTACTACTACTGCTACCCCAACTAGAACTACTGCAGCCCCCACTACCACTACTGCAGCACAAACAACCACTACTGCAGCACAAACTACAACTACTGCAGCCGCACCTACCACTATTGCAGCACCAACTACCACTACTGCGGCCCCAACTACCACTACTCCAGCCCCAACGACCACCACTGCAGCCCTAACTACCACTACAGCAGCAAAAACTACCACTACTGTAGCCCCAACTAGTACTACCGCAGCCCCAACTGCCACTACTTCAGCCCGTACTACCACTACTGCAGCACCAACTGCAACTACAGCAGCACCAAGTACCAGTACTGTAGCCCCAACTACTACTACAGCAGCCCCTACTACCACTACTGCAGCCCCCACTACCACTACAGCAGCACCAACTACCACTATTGCAGCCCCAACAACTACTACTGCAGATCCAACTACCACTACTGCGGCCCCAACTACCACTACTGCAGCCCTAACTACCACTACAAAAGCACCAACTACCACTGCTGCAGCCCCAACTACTACTACTGCAATACCAACAACCACTACTGCAGCCCCTCCTACTACTACTGCAGCACCAACTACCACTACTGCAGCCCCAACTACCACTACTGCAGCACCAACTACCACTACAGCAGCACCAACTACCACTACTGTAGCCCCAACTACAACTACTGCAATCCCCACTACCACTACAGCAGCACCAACAATCACTACAGCAGCACCAATTACCACTATTGCGGCCCGTACTACCACTACTCTAGCCCCCACTACCACTACAGCAGCACCAACTACTACTACTGCAGCCCCAATAACCACTACTTCAGCCCCAATTACCACTACTGCAGCCCCAACTACCACTACTGCAGCCCCAACTACCACTACAGCAGCACCAACTACCACTACTGCAGCACTAACTACTACTACTGCAAAACCAACAACCACTACTGCAGCCCCAACTACTACTGCTGCAGCACCAACTACCACTACTGCAGCCCCAACAACCACTACTTCAGCCCCAATCACCACTACTGTAGCCCCAACTACAACTACTGCAGCCCCCACTACCACTACAGCAGTACCAACAACCACTACTGCAGCACCAACTACCACTACATCAGCCCCAACTACCACTACAGCAGCCCCAACTACCACTACTGCAGCCCCAACAACCACTACTTCAGCCCCAATTACCACTACTGTAGCCCCAACTACAACTACTGCAGCCCCCACTACCACTACAGCAGTACAAACAACCACTACTGCAGCACCAACTACCACTACAGCAGCCCCAACTACCACTACAGCAGCACCAACAACCACTACTGCAGCCCAAACTACTACTACTGCAGCATCAATTACTACTACTGCAGCCCCAACTACCACTACTGCAGCACCAACTACCACTACTGCAGCACCAACTACCACTACTGCGGCCCCAACTACCACTACTGCAGCCCCAACTACCACTACTGCAGCCCCAACTACCACTACAGCAGCACCAACTACTACTACTCCAGCACCAACTACTACTACTGCAGCCCCAATAACCACTACTTCAGCCCCAATTACCACTACTGCAGCCCCAACTACCACTAAAGCAGCACCAACTACCACTACAGCAGCACCAACAACCACTACTGCAACCCCAACTACTACTACTACTGCAGCACCAACTACAACTACTGCAGCCCCCACTACCACTACAGCAGTACCAACAACCACTACTGCAGCACCAACTACCACTACATCAGCCCCAACTACCACTACAGCAGCCCCAACTACCACTACTGCAGCCCCAACAACCACTACTTCAGCCCCAATTACCACTACTGTAGCCCCAACTACAACTACTGCAGCCCCCACTACCACTACAGCAGTACCAACAACCACTACTGCAGCACCAACTACCACTACAGCAGCCCCAACTACCACTACAGCAGCACCAACAACCACTACTGCAGCCCAAACTACTACTACTGCAGCATCAATTACTACTACTGCAGCCCCAACTACCACTACTGCAGCACCAACTACCACTACTGCAGCACCAACTACCACTACTGCGGCCCCAACTACCACTACTGCAGCCCCAACTACCACTACTGCAGCCCCAACTACCACTACAGCAGCACCAAATACCACTACTGTAGCCCCAACTACCACTACTGCGGCCCCAACTACCACTACAGCAGCCCCAACTACTACTACTGCAGCACTAACTACCACTACTGCAGCACCAACTACCACTACTGCAGCCCTAACTACAACTAAAGCAGCACCAACTACCACTACTGTAGCCCCAACTACCACTACTGCGGCCCCAACTACCACTACTGCGGCCCAAACTACCACTACTGCGGCCCCAACTACAACCACTGCAGCCCCCACTTCCACTACTGCAGCACCAACAATCACTACTGCAGCACAAATTACCAATACTGCAGCCCCAACTACCACTACTGCAGCACTAACTACCACTACTGCAGGACCAACTAACACTACTGCAGCCCTAACTACAACTAAAGCAGCACCAAATACCACTACTGTAGCCCCAACTACCACTACTGTGGCCCCAACTACCACTACTGCGGCCCCAACTATCACTACTGCAGCCCCAACTACCTCTAGAGCAGCACCGACTACAGCTACAGTAGCCCCAACTACAACCACTGCAGGTCCCACTACCACTACTGCAGCCCTAACTACAACTAAAGCAGCACCAACTACTACTACTGTAGCCCCAACTACCACTACTGTGGCCCCAACTACCACTACCGCAGCACCAACAATCACTACTGCAGCACAAATTACCACTACTGCAGCCCCAACTACCACTACTGCAGCACCAACTACCACTACAGCACCACCGAATACCACTACTGCAGTCCCAACAACTACTACTGCAGCCCCCACTACCACTACAGCAGCACCAACTACCACTACTCCAGCCCCAACAACTACTTTTGCAGCCCAAACTACAACGACAGCAGCACCAACTACCACTACTGCAGCACCAACTACCACTACTGCAGCCCCAACTACCACTACAGCAGCAGCCCCAACTACCACTACTGCAGCAGCACTAACTACCACTACTGCAGCACAAATTACCACTACTGCAGCCCCAACTACCACTACTGAAGCACCAACTACCACTACAGTAGCCCCAACTACCACTACTGCAGCACCAACTACCACTACAGCACAACCGAATACCACTACTGCAGTCCCAACAACTACTACTGCAGCCCCCACTACCACTACAGCAGCACCAACAACCACTACTGCAACCCCAACTACTACTACTACTGCAGCACCAACTACCAATACTGCAGCCCCAACTACCACTACAGCAGCACCAACTACCACTACAGCAGCACCAACAACCACTACTGCAACCCCAACTACTACTACTACTGCAGCACCAACTACAACTACTGCAGCCCCCACTACCACTACAGCAGTACCAACAACCACTACTGCAGCACCAACTACCACTACATCAGCCCCAACTACCACTACAGCAGCCCCAACTACCACTACTGCAGCCCCAACAACCACTACTTCAGCCCCAATTACCACTACTGTAGCCCCAACTACAACTACTGCAGCCCCCACTACCACTACAGCAGTACCAACAACCACTACTGCAGCACCAACTACCACTACAGCAGCCCCAACTACCACTACAGCAGCACCAACAACCACTACTGCAGCCCAAACTACTACTACTGCAGCATCAATTACTACTACTGCAGCCCCAACTACCACTACTGCAGCACCAACTACCACTACTGCAGCACCAACTACCACTACTGCGGCCCCAACTACCACTACTGCAGCCCCAACTACCACTACTGCAGCCCCAACTACCACTACAGCAGCACCAACTACTACTACTCCAGCACCAACTACTACTACTGCAGCCCCAATAACCACTACTTCAGCCCCAATTACCACTACTGCAGCCCCAACTACCACTAAAGAAGCACCAACTACCACTAGAGCAGCACCAACTACAACTACTGCCGCCCCAACTACTACTACTACTGCGGCCCCAACTACCTCTACTGTAGCCCCAACTACCACTACAGCAGCCCAAACAACCACAACTGCAGCCCTAACTACCACTACCGCAGCCCCCACTACCACTACTGCAGCACCACCAACCACTACTGCAGCCCCAACTAATAGTACTGCAGCACCAACTACCACTACTGCAGCCCCAACTACTACCACTGCAGCCCCAACTACCACTACAGTAGCACCAACTACCACAACTGCAGCCCCAACTACTACTACTGCAGCACTAAGTACCACTACTGCAGCACCAACTACCACTACTGCAGCCCTAACTACAACTAAAGCAGCACCAACTACCACTACTGTAGCCCCAACTACTACTACTGCAGCACTAAGTACCACTACTGCAGCACCAACTACCACTACTGCAGCCCTAACTACAACTAAAGCAGCACCAAATACCACTACTGTAGCCCCAACTACCACTACTGCGGCCCCAACTACCACTACAGCAGCCCCAACTACTACTACTGCAGCACTAACTACCACTACTGCAGCACCAACTACCACTACTGCAGCCCTAACTACAACTAAAGCAGCACCAACTACCACTACTGTAGCCCCAACTACCACTACTGCGGCCCCAACTACCACTACTGCGGCCCCAACTACCACTACTGCGGCCCCAACTACAACCACTGCAGCCCCCACTTCCACTACTGCAGCCCCAACTACCTTTACTGCAGCCCCAACTACTACTACTGCAGCACTAACTACCACTACTGCAGGACCAACTACCACTACTGCAGCCCTAACTACAACTAAAGCAGCACCAACTACCACTACTGTAGCCCCAACTACCACTACTGTGGCCCCAACTACCACTACTGCGGCCCCAACTATCACTACTGCAGCCCCAACTACCTCTAGAGCAGCACCGACTACAGCTACAGTAGCCCCAACTACAACCACTGCAGGCCCCACTACCACTACTGCAGCCCTAACTACAACTAAAGCAGCACCAACTACCACTACTGTAGCCCCAACTACCACTACTGTGGCCCCAACTACCACTACCGCAGCACCAACAATCACTACTGCAGCACAAATTACCACTACTGCAGCACCAACTACCACTACAGCAGCACCAACTACCACTACTGCAGCCCCAACTACCACTACTGAAGCACCAACTACCACTACAGTAGCCCCAACTACCACTACTGCAGCACCAACTACCACTACAGCACAACCGAATACCACTACTGCAGTCCCAACAACTACTACTGCAGCCCCCACTACCACTACAGCAGCACCAACAACCACTACTGCAACCCCAACTACTACTACTACTGCAGCACCAACTACCAATACTGCAGCCCCAACTACCACTACAGCAGCACCAACTACCACTACTGCAGCACTAACTACTACTACTGCAGCACCAACTACCACTACATCAGCCCCAACTACCACTACAGCAGCCCCAACTACCACTACTGCAGCCCCAACAACCACTACTTCAGCCCCAATTACCACTACTGTAGCCCCAACTACAACTACTGCAGCCCCCACTACCACTACAGCAGTACCAACAACCACTACTGCAGCACCAACTACCACTACAGCAGCCCCAACTACCACTACAGCAGCACCAACAACCACTACTGCAGCCCAAACTACTACTACTGCAGCATCAATTACTACTACTGCAGCCCCAACTACCACTACTGCAGCACAAACTACCACTACTGCAGCACCAACTACCACTACTGCGGCCCCAACTACCACTACTGCAGCCCCAACTACCACTACTGCAGCCCCGACTACCACTACAGCAGCACCAACTACTACTACTCCAGCACCAACTACTACTACTGCAGCCCCAATAACTACTACTTCAGCCCCAATTACCACTACTGCAGCCCCAACTACCACTAAAGCAGCACCAACTACCACTAGAACAGCACCAACTACCACTACTGCGGCCCCTACTACTACTACTACTGCGGCCCCAACTACCTCTACTGTAGCCCCAACTACCACTACAGCAGCCCAAACAACCACAACTGCAGCCCTAACTACCACTACCGCAGCCCCCACTACCACTACTGCAGCACCACCAACCACTACTGCAGCCCCAACTAATAGTACTGCAGCACCAACTACCACTACTGCAGCCCCAACTACTACCACTGCAGCCCCAACTACCACTACAGTAGCACCAACTACCACAACTGCAGCCCCAACTACTACTACTGCAGCACTAAGTACCACTACTGCAGCACCAACTACCACTACTGCAGCCCTAACTACAACTAAAGCAGCACCAACTACCACTACTGTAGCCCCAACTACTACTACTGCAGCACTAAGTACCACTACTGCAGCACCAACTACCACTACTGCAGCCCTAACTACAACTAAAGCAGCACCAAATACCACTACTGTAGCCCCAACTACCACTACTGCGGCCCCAACTACCACTACAGCAGCCCCAACTACTACTACTGCAGCACTAACTACCACTACTGCAGCATCAACTACCACTACTGCAGCCCTAACTACAACTAAAGCAGCACCAACTACCACTACTGTAGCCCCAACTACCACTACTGCGGCCCCAACTACCACTACTGCGGCCCAAACTACCACTACTGCGGCCCCAACTACAACCACTGCAGCCCCCACTTCCACTACTGCAGCACCAACAATCACTACTGCAGCACAAATTACCAATACTGCAGCCCCAACTACCACTACTGCAGCCCCAACTACTACTACTGCAGCACTAACTACCACTACTGCAGGACCAACTACCACTACTGCAGCCCTAACTACAACTAAAGCAGCACCAAATACCACTACTGTAGCCCCAACTACCACTTCTGTGGCCCCAACTACCACTACTGCGGCCCCAACTATCACTACTGCAGCCCCAACTACCTCTAGAGCAGCACCGACTACAGCTACAGTAGCCCCAACTACAACCACTGCAGGCCCCACTACCACTACTGCAGCCCTAACTACAACTAAAGCAGCACCAACTACCACTACTGTAGCCCCAACTACCACTACTGTGGCCCCAACTACCACTACCGCAGCACCAACAATCACTACTGCAGCACAAATTACCACTACTGCAGCCCCAACTACCACTACTGCAGCACCAACTACCACTACAGCACCACCAAATACCACTACTGCAGTCCCAACAACTACTACTGCAGTCCCCACTACCACTACAGCAGCACCAACTACCACTACTCCAGCCCCAACAACTACTTTTGCAGCCCAAACTACAACTACAGCAGCACCAACTACCACTACTGCAGCACCAACTACCACTACTGCAGCCCCAACTACCACTACAGCAGCAGCCCCAACTACCACTACTGCAGCAGCACTAACTACCACTACTGCAGCACAAATTACCACTACTGCAGCCCCAACTACCACTACTGAAGCACCAACTACCACTACAGTAGCCCCAACTACCACTACTGCAGCACCAACTACCACTACAGCACAACCGAATACCACTACTGCAGTCCCAACAACTACTACTGCAGCCCCCACTACCACTACAGCAGCACCAACAACCACTACTGCAACCCCAACTACTACTACTACTGCAGCACCAACTACCAATACTGCAGCCCCAACTACCACTACAGCAGCACCAACTACCACTACTGCAGCACTAACTACTACTACTGCAACACCAACAACCACTACTGCAGCCCCAACTACTACTGCTGCAGCCCCAACAACCACTACTTCAGCCCCAATCACCACTACTGTAGCCCCAACTACAACTACTGCAGCCCCCACTACCACTACAGCAGTACCAACAACCACTACTGCAGCACCAACTACCACTACATCAGCCCCAACTACCACTACAGCAGCCCCCACTTCCACTACTGCAGCCCCAACTACCACTACTGCAGCCCCAACTACTACTACTGCAGCACTAACTACCATTACTGCAGGACCAACTACCACTACTGCAGCCCTAACTACAACTAAAGCAGCACCAACTACCACTACTGTAGCCCCAACTACCACTACTGTGGCCCCAACTACCACTACTGCGGCCCCAACTATAACTACTGCAGCCCCAACTACCTCTAGAGCAGCACCGACTACAGCTACAGTAGCCCCAACTACAACCACTGCAGGCCCCACTACCACTACTGCAGCCCTAACTACAACTAAAGCAGCACCAACTACCACTACTGTAGCCCCAACTACCACTACTGTGGCCCCAACTACCACTACAGCACCACCGAATACCACTACTGCAGTCCCAACAACTACTACTGCAGCCCCCACTACCACTACAGCAGCACCAACTACCACTACTCCAGCCCCAACAACTACTTTTGCAGCCCAAACTACAACTACAGCAGCACCAACTACCACTACTGCAGCACCAACTACCACTACTGCAGCCCCAACTACCACTACTGCAGCAGCACTAACTACCACTACTGCAGCACAAATTACCACTACTGCAGCCCCAACTACCACTACTGAAGCACCAACTACCACTACAGTAGCCCCAACTACCACTACTGCAGCACCAACTACCACTACAGCACAACCGAATACCACTACTGCAGTCCCAACAACTACTACTGCAGCCCCCACTACCACTACAGCAGCACCAACAACCACTACTGCAACCCCAACTACTACTACTACTGCAGCACCAACTACCAATACTGCAGCCCCAACTACCACTACAGCAGCACCAACTACCACTACTGCAGCACTAACTACTACTACTGCAACACCAACAACCACTACTGCAGCCCCAACTACTACTGCTGCAGCACCAACTACCACTACTGCATCCCCAACAACCACTACTTCAGCCCCAATCACCACTACTGTAGCCCCAACTACAACTACTGCAGCCCCCACTACCACTACAGCAGTACCAACAACCACTACTGCAGCACCAACTACCACTACATCAGCCCCAACTACCACTACAGCAGCCCCAACTACCACTACTGCAGCCCCAACAACCACTACTTCAGCCCCAATTACCACTACTGTAGCCCCAACTACAACTACTGCAGCCCCCACTACCACTACAGCAGTACCAACAACCACTACTGCAGCACCAACTACCACTACAGCAGCCCCAACTACCACTACAGCAGCACCAACAACCACTACTGCAGCCCAAACTACTACTACTGCAGCATCAATTACTACTACTGCAGCCCCAACTACCACTACTGCAGCACCAACTACCACTACTGCAGCACCAACTACCACTACTGCGGCCCCAACTACCACTACTGCAGCCCCAACTACCACTACTGCAGCCCCAACTACCACTACAGCAGCACCAACTACTACTACTCCAGCACCAACTACTACTACTGCAGCCCCAATAACCACTACTTCAGCCCCAATTACCACTACTGCAGCCCCAACTACCACTAAAGCAGCACCAACTACCACTAGAGCAGCACCAACTACCACTACTGCGGCCCCAACTACTACTACTACTGCGGCCCCAACTACCTCTACTGTAGCCCCAACTACCACTACAGCAGCCCAAACAACCACAACTGCAGCCCTAACTACCACTACCGCAGCCCCCACTACCACTACTGCAGCACCACCAACCACTACTGCAGCCCCAACTAATAGTACTGCAGCACCAACTACCACTACTGCAGCCCCAACTACTACCACTGCAGCCCCAACTACCACTACAGTAGCACCAACTACCACAACTGCAGCCCCAACTACTACTACTGCAGCACTAAGTACCACTACTGCAGCACCAACGACCACTACTGCAGCCCTAACTACAACTAAAGCAGCACCAAATACCACTACTGTAGCCCCAACTACCACTACTGCGGCCCCAACTACCACTACAGCAGCCCCAACTACTACTACTGCAGCACTAACTACCACTACTGCAGCACCAACTACCACTACTGCAGCCCTAACTACAACTAAAGCAGCACCAACTACCACTACTGTAGCCCCAACTACCACTACTGCGGCCCCAACTACCACTACTGCGGCCCAAACTACCACTACTGCGGCCCCAACTACAACCAGTGCAGCCCCCACTTCCACTACTGCAGCACCAACTACCACTACTGCAGCCCCAACTACCACTACAGCAGCAGCCCCAACTACCACTACTGCAGCAGCACTAACTACCACTACTGCAGCACAAATTACCACTACTGCAGCCCCAACTACCACTACTGAAGCACCAACTACCACTACAGTAGCCCCAACTACCACTACTGCAGCACCAACTACCACTACAGCACAACCGAATACCACTACTGCAGTCCCAACAACTACTACTGCAGCCCCCACTACCACTACAGCAGCACCAACAACCACTACTGCAACCCCAACTACTACTACTACTGCAGCACCAACTACCAATACTGCAGCCCCAACTACCACTACAGCAGCACCAACTACCACTACTGCAGCACTAAATACTACTACTGCAACACCAACAACCACTACTGCAGCCCCAACTACTACTGCTGCAGCACCAACTACCACTACTGCAGCCCCAACAACCACTACTTCAGCCCCAATCACCACTACTGTAGCCCCAACTACAACTACTGCAGCCCCCACTACCACTACAGCAGTACCAACAACCACTACTGCAGCACCAACTACCACTACATCAGCCCCAACTACCACTACAGCAGCCCCAACTACCACTACTGCAGCCCCAACAACCACTACTTCAGCCCCAATTACCACTACTGTAGCCCCAACTACAACTACTGCAGCCCCCACTACCACTACAGCAGTACCAACAACCACTACTGCAGCACCAACTACCACTACAGCAGCCCCAACTACCACTACAGCAGCACCAACAACCACTACTGCAGCCCAAACTACTACTACTGCAGCATCAATTACTACTACTGCAGCCCCAACTACCACTACTGCAGCACCAACTACCACTACTGCAGCACCAACTACCACTACTGCGGCCCCAACTACCACTACTGCAGCCCCAACTACCACTACTGCAGCCCCAACTACCACTACAGCAGCACCAACTACTACTACTCCAGCACCAACTACTACTACTGCAGCCCCAATAAAGACTACTTCAGCCCCAATTACCACTACAGCAGCCCAAACAACCACAACTGCAGCCCTAACTACCACTACCGCAGACCCCACTACCACTACTGCAGCACCACCAACCACTACTGCAGCCCCAACTAATAGTACTGCAGCACCAACTACCACTACTGCAGCCCTAACTACAACTAAAGCAGCACCAACTACCACTACTGTAGCCCCAACTACTACTACTGCAGCACTAAGTACCACTACTGCAGCACCAACTACCACTACTGCAGCCCTAACTACAACTAAAGCAGCACCAAATACCACTACTGTAGCCCCAACTACCACTACTGCGGCCCCAACTACCACTACAGCAGCCCCAACTACTACTACTGCAGCACTAACTACCACTACTGCAGCACCAACTACCACTACTGCAGCCCTAACTACAACTAAAGCAGCACCAACTACCACTACTGTAGCCCCAACTACCACTACTGCGGCCCCAACTACCACTACTGCGGCCCAAACTACCACTACTGCGGCCCCAACTACAACCACTGCAGCCCCCACTTCCACTACTGCAGCCCCAACTACTACTACTGCAGCACTAACTACCACTACTGCAGGACCAACTACCACTACTGCAGCCCTAACTACAACTAAAGCAGCACCAACTACCACTACTGTAGCCCTAACTACCACTACTGTGGCCCCAACTACCACTACTGCGGCCCCAACTATCACTACTGCAGCCCCAACTACCTCTAGAGCAGCACCGACTACAGCTACAGTAGCCCCCACTACCACTACTGCAGCCCTAACTACAACTAAAGCAGCACCAACTACCACTACTGTAGCCCCAACTACCACTACTGTGGCCCCAACTACCACTACCGCAGCACCAACAATCACTACTGCAGCACAAATTACCACTACTGCAGCACCAACTACCACTACAGCACCACCGAATACCACTACTGTAGTCCCAACAACTACTACTGCAGCCCCCACTACCACTACAGCAGCACCAACTACCACTACTCCAGCCCCAACAACTACTTTTGCAGCCCAAACTACAACTACAGCAGCACCAACTACCACTACTGCAGCACCAACTACCACTACTGCAGCCCCAACTACCACTACTGCAGCAGCACTAACTACCACTACTGCAGCACAAATTACCACTACTGCAGCCCCAACTACCACTACTGAAGCACCAACTACCACTACAGTAGCCCCAACTACCACTACTGCAGCACCAACTACCACTACAGCACAACCGAATACCACTACTGCAGTCCCAACAACTACTACTGCAGCCCCCACTACCACTACAGCAGCACCAACAACCACTACTGCAACCCCAACTACTACTACTACTGCAGCACCAACTACCAATACTGCAGCCCCAACTACCACTACAGCAGCACCAACTACCACTACTGCAGCACTAACTACTACTACTGCAACACCAACAACCACTACTGCAGCCCCAACTACTACTGCTGCAGCACCAACTACCACTACTGCAGCCCCAACAACCACTACTTCAGCCCCAATCACCACTACTGTAGCCCCAACTACAACTACTGCAGCCCCCACTACCACTACAGCAGTACCAACAACCACTACTGCAGCACCAACTACCACTACATCAGCCCCAACTACCACTACAGCAGCCCCAACTACCACTACTGCAGCCCCAACAACCACTACTTCAGCCCCAATTACCACTACTGTAGCCCCAACTACAACTACTGCAGCCCCCACTACCACTACAGCAGTACCAACAACCACTACTGCAGCACCAACTACCACTACAGCAGCCCCAACTACCACTACAGCAGTACCAACAACCACTACTGCAGCCCAAACTACTACTACTGCAGCATCAATTACTACTACTGCAGCCCCAACTACCACTACTGCAGCACCAACTACCACTACTGCAGCACCAACTACCACTACTGCGGCCCCAACTACCACTACTGCAGCCCCAACTACCACTACTGCAGCCCCAACTACCACTACAGCAGCACCAACTACTACTACTCCAGCACCAACTACTACTACTGCAGCCCCAATAACCACTACTTCAGCCCCAATTACCACTACTGCAGCCCCAACTACCACTAAAGCAGCACCAACTACCACTAGAGCAGCACCAACTACCACTACTGCGGCCCCAACTACTACTACTACTGCGGCCCCAACTACCTCTACTGTAGCCCCAACTACCACTACAGCAGCCCAAACAACCACAACTGCAGCCCTAACTACCACTACCGCAGCCCCCACTACCACTACTGCAGCACCACCAACCACTACTGCAGCCCCAACTAATAGTACTGCAGCACCAACTACCACTACTGCAGCCCCAACTACTACCACTGCAGCCCCAACTACCACTACAGTAGCACCAACTACCACAACTGCAGCCCCAACTACTACTACTGCAGCACTAAGTACCACTACTGCAGCACCAACGACCACTACTGCAGCCCTAACTACAACTAAAGCAGCACCAACTACCACTACTGTAGCCCCAACTACTACTACTGCAGCACTAAGTACCACTACTGCAGCACCAACTACCACTACTGCAGCCCTAACTACAACTAAAGCAGCACCAAATACCACTACTGTAGCCCCAACTACCACTACTGCGGCCCCAACTACCACTACAGCAGCCCCAACTACTACTACTGCAGCACTAACTACCACTACTGCAGCACCAACTACCACTACTGCAGCCCTAACTACAACTAAAGCAGCACCAACTACCACTACTGTAGCCCCAACTACCACTACTGCGGCCCCAACTACCACTACTGCGGCCCAAACTACCACTACTGCGGCCCCAACTACAACCAGTGCAGCCCCCACTTCCACTACTGCAGCCCCCACTACCACTACTGCAGCACCACCAACCACTACTGCAGCCCCAACTAATAGTACTGCAGCACCAACTACCACTACTGCAGCCCCAACTACTACCACTGCAGCCCCAACTACCACTACAGTAGCACCAACTACCACAACTGCAGCCCCAACTACTACTACTGCAGCACTAAGTACCACTACTGCAGCACCAACTACCACTACTGCAGCCCCAACTACCACTACAGCAGCCCCAACTACTACTACTGCAGCACTAAGTACCACTACTGCAGCACCAACTACCACTACTGCAGCCCTAACTACAACTAAAGCAGCACCAACTACCACTACTGCGGCCCAAACTACCACTACTGCGGCCCCAACTACAACCACTGCAGCCCCCACTTCCACTACTGCAGCACCAACAATCACTACTGCAGCACAAATTACCAATACTGCAGCCCCAACTACCACTACTGCAGCCCCAACTACTACTACTGCAGCACTAACTACCACTACTGCAGGACCAACTACCACTACTGCAGCCCTAACTACAACTAAAGCAGCACCAACTACCACTACTGTAGCCCCAACTACCACTACTGCGGCCCCAATTACCACTACTGCAGCCCCAACTACCACTACTGCAGCCCCAACTACCACTACAGCAGCACCAACTACTACTACTCCAGCACCAACTACTACTACTGCAGCCCCAATAACCACTACTTCAGCCCCAATTACCACTACTGCAGCCCCAACTACCACTAAAGCAGCACCAACTACCACTAGAGCAGCACCAACTACCACTACTGCGGCCCCAACTACTACTACTACTCCGGCCCGAACTACCTCTACTGTAGCCCCAACTACCACTACAGCAGCCCAAACAACCACAACTGCAGCCCTAACTACCACTACCGCAGCCCCCACTACCACTACTGCAGCACCAACTACCACTACTGCAGCCCCAACCACTACCACTGCAGCCCCAACTACCACTACAGTAGCACCAACTACCACAACTGCAGCCCCAACTACTACTACTGCAGCACTAAGTACCACTACTGCAGCACCAACTACCACTACTGCAGCCCTAACTACAACTAAAGCAGCACCAAATACCACTACTGTAGCCCCAACTACCACTACTGCGGCCCCAACTACCACTACAGCAGCCCCAACTACTACTACTGCAGCACTAACTACCACTACTGCAGCACCAACTACCACTACTGCAGCCCTAACTACAACTAAAGCAGCACCAACTACCACTACTGTAGCCCCAACTACCACTACTGCGGCCCCAACTACCACTACTGCGGCCCAAACTACCACTACTGCGGCCCCAACTACAACCACTGCAGCCCCCACTTCCACTACTGCAGCACCAACAATCACTACTGCAGCACAAATTACCAATACTGCAGCCCCAACTACCACTACTGCAGCCCCAACTACTACTACTGCAGCACTAACTACCACTACTGCAGCCCCAACTACCACTACTGCAGCCCCAACTACTACTACTGCAGCACTAACTACCACTACTGCAGGACCAACTACCACTACTGTGGCCCCAACTACCACTACTGCAGCAGCACTAACTATCACTACTGCAGCCCCAACTACCTCTAGAGCAGCACCGACTACAGCTACAGTAGCCCCAACTACAACCACTGCAGCCCCCACTACCACTACCGCAGCACCAACTACCACTACAGCACCACCGAATACCACTACTGCAGTCCCAACAACTACTACTGCAGCGCCCACTACCACTACAGTAGCACCAACAACCACTACTGCAACCCCAACTACTACTACTACTGCAGCACCAACTACCACTACTGCAGCCCCAACTACCACTACTGCGGCCCCAACTACCACTACTGCAACCCCAACTACTACTACTACTGCAGCACCAACAACCACAACTGCAGCCCCAACTATTACTACTGCAGCACTAACTACCACTACTGCAGCCCTAACTACAACTAAAGCAGCACCAACTACCACTACTG
Source organism: Eucyclogobius newberryi (assembly GCF_026437365.1). Classification (NCBI taxonomy): domain Eukaryota; kingdom Metazoa; phylum Chordata; class Actinopteri; order Gobiiformes; family Gobiidae; genus Eucyclogobius; species Eucyclogobius newberryi. The sequence goes on along the minus strand of NW_027315724.1, from coordinate 17,242,918 downwards.
TAGCCCCAACTACCACTACTGCAGCCCCAACTAATAGTACTGCAGCACCAACTACCACTACTGCAGCCCCAACTAATAGTACTGCAGCACCAACTACCACTACTGCAGCCCCAACTACCACTACTGCAGCAGCACTAACTACCACTACTGCAGCCCCAACTACCACTACTGCAGCAATAACTACTACTACAGCAGCAGCACCAACTACTACTACAGCAGCACCAACTACTACTACTGCAGCACCAACTACCACTACTGCAGCCGTGACTACCACTACTGCAGCACTAGCTACTACTACTACTACTACTACTGCAAAGCCAGGTACAATAAAGACATTTTATTTAACATTCACCCTCAAATGTGTATATGTTTACTAAATCCTTTCACTGTTTCATTAATTATAGTTGCATGTACTGGTCCTAATTATTGATTTTTTTATTGTTGTTGCAGATCCACAAGTCAATCCTACTACAACAACAACAACAACAACAATAACAACAACAACCTCCTCTGCTGTGTCTTTGGTGAAAATAAGCTTGTTGCATGCTCTTCTGGGACTCATTCTGATGATACTGTTTTAATATAAAATCTAATTTGTGTATCTAATATTACTTTAAATCTAATGTTTCTTTTTCTCAATGAAATGTATTTAACCGTAAGACGATTTATTTTATGTACTATTCATTATATTTACACTTGTAGGGGTCAGTGTTAACTCCATTTGAAGAACTCTATATATATTCTATTCAATCAAGTCCTATGGACAAAACTCTTTCACACATCCATTTAATTGAATATAGTTATTGTATTTATTACTTAATGAAATGTTAATTAAAAACTGTCCCTGAAATAAATACATCGATTTAAATAAATCTAAACCTTCTTAATATTTATTATTGCCATAGTGGAAAAAGACAAGGTTTAGGAGAGGGGAGAGAGAGGGAGAGAAGGAAAGAGCGAGAGGGGTTAGGGTAGTGAGAGTGCAAGAGAGGAGAGGGAGTGAGGGAGTGAGGGAGGGAGGGAGAGAAAGAGGGAGAGAGAGACAGGGAGCAAGAGAGAGAGCAAGAGGGAGCAGGAAAGAGATCGAGAGAGAGGGAGAGAGAGTAGGCGATAGATGGAGACAGTGGAGAGAGAGAGACAAGGAGAGAGAGTGGGAGAGAGCAGGAGAGAGATGGAGAGAGTGAAGAGGGAGAGGGAGAGTGTAGAGAGAAAGAGGGAGAGAAAGCAGGAGAGAGCTGGAGAGAGTGAAGAGAGAGAGGGAGAGAGAGCAGGAGATAGATGGAGAGGAAGCAGGAGAGAGATAGAGAGAGTGGATAGGGAGAGAGTGGAGAGAGGGAGAGAGATGGAGTCGTGCTGTGATCAGTCTCTTTAAAAGTTCCACAGGTTCCGAGCAGCCCGACCCAGCTGCCTGATTCCTCCGAGTGAGGCCAATGCTCATTTTGGCCCGACCCAGTAAAAAGTTTGTTAAAGCTATAGTTTGACGCTGTGTCGGAGAGTCCCTGGTTCCAAACACAAACAGCTCCCTGGATGGGGTTTGGCCCAGCCTCTAGAGCCAAAGTTGCAGGAGAGCAAATAGGGGAACGAGCCGTGGGCAGGACAGCCACAGATGTTCCTGTGTCTCCTCCTGATGACAGGAGAGACAGTGGCTGTCCCATCTTGGGTAAAAGTGCACCACATGTCTGTTAGTGGCCACGGCCCCATGCACAAGCCTCCACTGGAGATTCGCACAATGTTTCTCTATGGGGGGGTGGTAAAGGGACCTACAGGTGCCCCACGGAGAGGAGCCTGGGGCCAACACCCTCGACCACCCGGACTCAGGTACACCGGCCAGGCTGAGTATGTACCAGTTGTACCGGACTTTGGTGGAAATGCAATACAGGTCCTTCTTTTCCACTGTGGACATTTCTGGGAGGACAGGGGTGTGAAATGTTAGAAGGCCTCCATTGTTGTCTTGTGCCCCTCCAGCAGCCCTCAGAGACAGAGAGGGGAAAGATGGCAGCCGGTTTGGTGGGAGAAGTCCATAAAGTCCCAGTTCATATCTGAAACGCGCTGGGAGTCCTGAATTCTGCAACAGTCTCTGCAGCACTCGCTCAGACCTCACCCCAGTTTCCTGACTCAGCTGAGCCGCACTCTTCCACCCTTGTTCGGTGGCCAGTATGTCCATATGTCTCCTCCCTGGAGCAGTCAAGCACCAAGCTCCAGGCTCTCAGTGCAGAGCGAAAAAAGCCTGAAGTTCTCGATCCAGGAGGAATAGATGTTTATCATATCTCAAACTCTCCACTTCTTGCAGCAGGACTCTCGCTGTCTCCGTCCACAACTGACCATAGAGGAACCGTTGTACAGCTCTCAGGAGAAACGCTGCCAAACAGCCGGAAAGGTCCACCAACCCCTGTCCTCCTTCATCCACGGGCAGGTAAAGCACCGCAGCACTAAGCCAGTGGAAGCCTCCCCAGACAAAATCCACCAGCCTCCTAAGAATGTTTGCCACCACAGAGCCAGAGTATTGGAGGTTACAATACAGTGAACCAGTGCCAGAGACAGGAGGCAGCCAAAGTATTGGACACCAAAACTTTCGCTCTGTAATACAGCTGGGGCTGCCCCGCAATGACCACCGTGATATCGTCCACGTATGCCGACACACAAAAGGGATGTGATGCCTGCCCCAGAGGAAATCCCCTCAACCCACTCCTGAGCTGATGGAGCAGAGGCTCAATGGCAATGACGTAGAGCATTCCTGATAAAGGACAACCCTGTCGGATGCCCCTACTTACTGCCACCGGCCGGATGAGCCAACCCCCTACCCTTAGCAACACTCTATATACACTCCTGCATATACAGACTTAATCCATGTAGTAAATTGTGTGGGAAAGCCAAATGTTTCCATGTGAAATAAATAATTTTGATCCACCCTGTCAAAAGCCTTCTTCCGGTCAATCGACAGGAGGCCCACGTCCATCTCCTTTACTCCTGCAATATCAATAATGTCACGAATGAGAAAGAGGTTGTCCATAATGGTCCGGCCTGGGATACAATACGTTAGTCCTTAGGTCTATTGGGGAACACCTTGGCAACTATTTTGTAATCGGTGCAAAGCAATGAGACTGGTCTCCAGTTTTCCAACAACGTCAGATCTCCCTTCTTGGGAAGAAGTGCCAAGACCCCTCTAGTACAGCTGAGAGGAAGTGTGCCGTGAGCCAATGCTGATGTGAAGACCATATGCATGTCCTGCCCCAACACCGACCAGAATCTTTTATAGAAATCTGGAGGCTGGAGCTGTTGCACTGCAGGGTTCATCTCCTCCATAGTGACAGGTGAAGCGAGAGATGCCGCCTCCCACTCCTCTGGCTTGGGCAGCCCCTCCGCCATCTGCCCCAGACTCTCCTCATCACACTCACAGGCCCCAAACAGTTCAGAGTAAACGTCTATGGCCTTCTGCCGCATTAAAGAGGGGTCAGCTGTGACCTCGCCATTGGCCTTTTTGAAATGCATTAGGTCGTTACCTACTCTGCCCTTTCTCTTTAAATTAAAGAAGTAGCGGGTAGGTGCATCAATGTCACAGAGTGCAGTGATTTTGTGACCCTTTGCTCTCTCATTCATCAAAGACCCTAAGACCTTCCTTCTGTTTGCCCATGTGCCTCGGCTACCTGTTCCTCTGGTGGTTCCATCCTCCAGAGATGCTACCTCCTTCTCCAGTTGCTTAAGCTCTTCCCTCTCTGCGTAATGTGTATAAGTCTTGTACTGTTGAACAAATAATTGAATTTGGGTCTTCCCCACCTCCCACCACTTGAGCACATCTATAAACTCTGTCTTCCTAATCCGCCACTGCTCCCAGAACCCCTCAAATGCCTTGATGAACTCCCTCTCTTCCAATAGTCTTAAGTTCAATCGCCAGTAGGGGCAACGTAGAGCACGCACTGGTAGAGAATAGTCCAATGTCACCAAATGGTGAGCTTAAAACCCAGCAGGAATTATTTGTGAACTCTTAAGATTGTTCCTATATGATTGGTTTATATAGATTCTATCCAAACGGGCTGCACTCGCACTGCCTGCATTGGCCCGGACCATGTGTACTGACGTGCTGTGGGGTGGCACTGTCTCCATGTGTCCATGAGGTCATTCTCCCTCAACACACTGGCCAACATGGCGGCTGCACTCGGATGGGGGTCTACCGTATTTCTGTCCTGGCTATATGTGTCATCCGCTTCCAGTCCCCGCCCACTATTATCACCGAGTCACTGTTAAAATCCTTGAGCTTCCTGTTCAATATGTGCATAGATATTTATGCAATATGTGCATAGATATTTATTGCATAGATTATATAGATTATATATATAGATTATATATATATAGATTATTGCAAAGATTTATGCAATATGTGCATAGATATTTATCCTGGCTAGATTCACATCTATGCTGGACCATGAGAGTCACCCCCTGCAGGACACTCTGTCCGCTCTGGAGAGCAGCTTCAGTGAGAGACTTATCCACCCTCGCTGTGTGAAGGAGAGATTTCGCAGGTCTTTCCTTCCTGCTGCTGTCAGACTTTATAACAAACACTGTTAGTCCTACTGTGCAATTACTGTCGTGATTCATGTGCAATTACTGTGCAATTCATGTGCAATTCATGTGCAATTACTGTCATGACACATATTCATGTGCAATTACTGTCGTGATCACATGCAATGGTATTTATTTATTTTTATCTTTATTATCTTTATTATTTTTCCCCTCCATCCCTTGTTGGGAAATGTGAGGTTTTGTCTGCAGTGATCTCTCGCTATAACGCGGTTCACTTTTCGCAGTCTCGCTGCTTTGCGGATTTTCATCATGCATTGTGTTCTGCATTCTGATTGGCTAAACACGGGCTAAACAGTCTCTCCACGTCTTCTCTACCTGTGTGTCAATAACGTTATGGATTAATATGTACACGTACGTAAAACCGCTTGCCAAATTGAAGTTTGTGAGGCCGGTGAAAGCGCGCGTGTGAGCTGCGGGACACGCCAGTGAGAGCGGCGCGCGTGAGAGGCCGGTGAGAGCGCACGTGTGAGCTTCAATGTTTTATGGAGTATTTCATTGTATAATAACTGTGAAAAAAAAAAAAGGTTTCTACTTCGCGGATTTCGCCTATTGCGGGTTCGTTTTGGAACATAACCCCTGCGATAAACGAGGGTTCACTGTATAGGATTTTTTGTTTATAAGAGATCTTCTACTGAGAGTGTTTTTCAAACTTCCTATAAGTTATCTGTTCTTTTCATCTGTATCTACCTCTGTATCTACCTGCGTTGCATCAATGAAATTTCCCCATGTGGGACAATAAAGGAATATCTTATCTTATCTTATAAATATAAAATGTGTGTCACTTATTGTCCCCTGCACTACCTGGAGCCTACCACCCTCCACCTTCAGGTGAGAGGCACTGCCCAGTTTAACCCGTTCAGACAGCAGGACTGCCACTCCTGCACTCACATTAGACCCATGGCTCATGAACATTGGCCCTGACCAGACCCTGCTCCAGCCTGCCTCGTTATCACCCATGCTGTGTGTCTCCTGTAGGAATAACACATCCATGTGTTCCAGTTTCATTATCTCCGCTACTGCTACCTGCTTCACTTGGTCCCTGCCCACATTAATGTTTAGAGTTCCTATTTTAATGCTCTCCATAGGAAGAAAAGAGAAAAGGAAAACAGTAAAAAAGCACACAAAGAAAAAAGAAAAAGCACCCCAATGTTAAAAACACATTATTTTTGTTTATCAGCTCGTGATCCCTTTCTGTCCTTCTTTATCCTTCCTACCAGCTTGGCCAGCCTATATGTTTTCTTTTGACTTTGTTGATCTATGCCAACCTCGCCTTTTTATTCTCTTGACTGAATTTGTAATTGTCATAAAATAGTTAATGCATAAGTTAATTTTGTTTAAAAGAAATTGTATCTTTGTTAAGATTATTATCGTTGCTGTTATTATTATTCATGCTTTTCAATGTTTATTTGCGTAAGATATTATGTTGGTTCAAGTATCATCGCGAGAGTATCTGGCGCAGGTGGGATTTTGATGCACCCACATATTCAGGAAGTTTAGAACAAGTGCCACGCTGAAGGCAGCTCAAGTGATAGTTAGCCTTCTGAACAAGGTACCTTCTGTTTTATATGATAAATGAATGTGATTGGGAATTTGTGTGTGCTAACTGTACTGTATGTTGTAAACAGCGAGAAATGCACTGATATTGTTCCACCACGTAAAGAAAGACCTCCGAAGTGACAGGGGGCCACGAGGTAGCTGTTTTGTATGTTACTGTGTTTTAACAATGATTATGTGGAGTGTCTGAATGCACTGTTTTGTTTTGTCTATAGTTTTCATGGCGTTTAACGGCAAAAAAGGCTAATAAATGCGCCAGTACTCGAGATCCGTGTGCAGCGTTGTTACTGAGGAGCTACAGATTTAATAAAACCATTTGCATTTGGGAAGAAATCTAGACTTGTTCCCGTAAGTGACATCCAAAAAGGTCATTGATCTCTTTGACAGTGTAGGGAGAGGGCTCATCTAGCCCCGCCTCCTGAGACACGTCTGAGAGCTGTGACAGTGTATCATCCTCCACCAAGTCCTCTTCTCCTCCGTCCCCTCCGTCCCCTGCATCCTCACACTGCTCACTACACAGCTCACTGCTCCCCTCCGCTGCCCCCTCCGCTGGGCTCTGTGACGGGGGCGGGGCACTGTTTGCAGTTTCTCCCAATGTGTCCGTCACGTGCTGGTGTTGCTCACTCTGCATTTCCGTGTTGTCATTCATCTGTGACTCCCTGAACTGCTCTGTCTCAGTGTGAGCCCCCGCAGCTCCAGAGGGCCCAAGGCTCCTGCTCTGTCTCCGGGGTCTCACCTGGTAGAGCCTCCGCCGCGCCCTCCTCGCGCTCTGACTCCCCAATTTGTGGCTCACGTGGGGGCATGACGCGCGCTTGTGCCCTACACTCAAAACACCTCATACTCCTTGAGCTCACATACAGTGTGTCGTGCCTGTTTTCAAACTTTACTGAAAAAGACAGCTCAAGCGCACCGCTGGAGTCAGTCAGATAAATGAAACACTGACGTCTAACCGATTGCACATGCTGCAGCCTCGCGTCTTTACAGCCAAGACGCAGGCTTCAACACACTCGCTAACTTACCAAAACGGACCAGCTCTCTCTCGATGCTCTAATTAGGAATAAACGGTGGCACGCCAGACATTGTAACCCTCTCAGATGGATTAAAGTTGCTCTCAGCACAAGCCCGCTTACTACCACGTCATGAACCAGGTGTACCTCACGCAGAAAAGCGACCACTGCTTTATTCATCCGCGAACCGTACACAATATTTCCGTGGCCCATCTGCTCCCTCAGGGCCAACAACACCTGTTCTGTTCACTCACGCACCTCCATTCCTCCACTCCCAGCCACACGCTCAACATGCACACGTTCACCTGAGCAGAGAGGCAGAGAGAGAGAGAGAGAGAGCAGGCGAGAGGAAAAAGGAGATGGAGAGATGGAGAGAGAGGGAGAGAGAGCAGGAGAGAGAGATGGAGGGAGAGACTTTACACTCATATTTATTAACAGCTCACTTTAAACACACACAAATTCTGCCAAATCATCATCAGTCCTGTTTTCATCCGCCTCACTGTCCACACACTCTCAAGCTGCTCTAGCGCCCCCTCCTGATCACAGCACGACTCAAGTCTGAGTCGTGCTGTGATCAGTTTCTTTAAAAGTTCCACAGTTTCCGTACAGCTGCCCGGTTCCTCCGAATGAGCCAGATGCTCATTTTGGCCTGACCCAATAAAAAGTTACAAACTACAGTTGGACGCTGTGCTGGAGAATCCCTGGGTCCAAACATGAACAGCTCCTGTTGGTGGGCACAGCCCCTTGCACCACCCTCTACTGGAGATCTGCACTTTGTTGCTCTATGGGGGGCGGTACAGGGACCTCCAGCAACACAGGGCCTGGGGCCAACACCCTCGACCACCTGGGTTCAGATACAACGGCCAGGTCAACTTAGTGGAGGACTTTGGTGGAGATGCGATACAAGTCCTTCTTTTCCACTCCGGACATTCCTTGGAGGACAGGGGTGTCAAACTGGTGGGAGGAGTCCTCTCTGAAACGCACTGGGAGTCTACACTGTACCTCCTGCCACAGTCTCTGCAGCACCTGCTCAGACCTCCCCCAGTTTCCTGAATCAGCTGGGCCACACTCTTCAGCCAAAGTTAAAATTTCTCCACATTTCTCCACAACACAAAACCCATGAGCAATTAAATGTTATCAATCTGAAGCTGATACACCTTTGGGTATGGTCATCATGAATTTTAAATGAAATCGCAATTTATAGAAAATTAAAAAAAAAAAAAGAGCTGCATTTTTTTTTTTAAGTGTTTTTGGGAAAATTTAAAAGATTTAAAGATTTCTAAATATTTTCAAGTTGAACGCAATGATTTCTAAATGTAGTGGCTAGCTAATAAAATGGCTCTCTAGCGCCCTCTCCAAATTTGTTTTTGTTTTAGTTCATGAAAGAAAATGTATTTGTTGTAGATAACTGAAAATATTTATAACGGGTTGATTTAAGACCGGGCACAATCCGACAAAATTACTTTACTTTAGCTTGAGTTTTTATAGTAGAAAAAAAAGGCCATAAACAAGTTTCCGTTATTATTGTTATTATGCCCGAGCCGAAAGACGAGAATCATCCCGGTGAGGGACTTATGCAAAAATCTAGTAGAAAACAAAGATGTGTATGATAGTAAGTGGTATTGAAAATTAGAACTTAGTGAGTTCTAATTTTGAGTGAAGATTTCGTGAAAAGATATTAAAAGTCGGCTCAGTGCCCTAAATCATACAGGAAATTGGCCATATTGGATCAAACATGGTGCTGACAAAAGTGCACCTTTCGTACTTTTGGGAACTTCTCCTACAGTTTTCATTGAAAACACTTCAAAAGTCACAAAACCCATGAGCAATACAATATTATAAATTTGAAACTGATATGTGTTCGGGAATGGTCAACATGAATTTAAAACAAAATAGCAATTTTTGGAACATTTTTAAAAAATCAACCTTTCATTAAAAAAATAATAAGAATAATTTTAATAGAGCGTTTGTGAAGATTTCCAAGCTGAACGCAATGATATGCAAATGTAGTGGCTGGCTAATAAAATGGCTCTCTAGCACTCTCCAAATTTCAAAAAATACAATCTATTCATCGTAGACAACTGAAAAAGAGCCACCTAAAATTTCAAAATACATTAGACTTATGAAAATTGGTACAAATGTACGTTATGTCAGGACACCCCTGAACCCACCCTGAACCCAACCAGGAGTAAGCCATTGTAGACGGAACCCAATTTTAAAATGTCTTTACACCTCATACTATGTTTTTAACCAGTGGTCCCCAAACTCCGCTGGGCCTTTCAATCCGGCCCGCCAAAAAAAAAATCTTTTTTTTTTTAGCAAATGTCGGAGTCAAACTCTGGCTGGCCGTTGACTTTACCTTTCGCCTGTAATGCCTACATTTCCCCAAGAGATGTCACTGTTACTTCTAAGCTGCGCACCGCTCGCACATAAAATCTATGGCGCCAAGAAAATAAAATTTACCACAAACGGGCCAATCAAGCAGGAAGCGCAAGTGTTTGACACACTGTAGAAGACTCTTGTGGACAGTAGAAGCACTGTCCAAGGGACACGTTGTGTTGTCTATATTTTTAGTTTCAAAACGCTGTGTGTTTTATTACAATCAGAATCATATTCACTGAGAAATTTGTCTTATTAGTCCCGAGGCGCAGCGCGGACCGCGGGCAAGTTCAATAGACACTGGCGTGTCACTATTGTGTAAATGAGACTTTCTTGGCCAGACCTGACTCACGAGTCAAAAGACACATGTGCATCATTATCTGGACCATTTTCTGTGTAAATATCTCATGTCACAACGTAACACTCACTCGATAAGTACGCGCTCAGGAGCAGATGAACCAGATGTGAAGACACAGGTAAATCAGCTCACACAGAGTCATCAAGGACAGAGGGGACACTGGAGACAGCTGTGATTTGTTCTGAAGCGGGTCTAAAGCAGGACTAAAGCGGACCGCGGGGTGCACCGCATGCGCCACGAGACCCCCGGTTCAAAAGACTCATCACTACTGCGTTTATTTCTGTGTAAATATCTCATGTTACAACATGGGCACCTGCGTTTATGACAGGTGCGGACCTGTTAGTTTCATGAATCATATAATCCAGAAATGGTCTTGAAGTGGCACATTTGGAGCAGCTGATGAACATAAAGTCAAAGCAAGAAGCAGACGAAGCATCAACATGGACAACGTGTCCAACCACTGGAGACGTGACAGAAGGACAGAAGTGCAAAAATGTAACATTAAAGTCAAAATGTGTGCATATTCCAGTGACATTTATTAAGATTTTATATTTATGGATATTAATCATTCTATGCTGTTTCTACTAGATCATTTATGGGTAGAAGAAATGCTAATAAAAAACACTCTTAAACTTAACGACTTTTATGCTTCACTGAACGAAACAAAACCTCCGGAGGACGAACAGAAGATGCTGGTCTTGTTTGGCTCGACCTGCATATGTGAGACATTCAGTGTCATGAACATTAACAAAGCCCGTCACAGATCCAGCTTCACTGACCAACACCAAAGGATCCATCCTGAGAATTGCCACAACAAAACTTACACCAGACTTTGATGCAAAACAGGGAGATCAACAACACTGTTTCCACTGAAATTGAAGGTCAATTTTCCTGCTGTGTTTATTCAACTGAAATGTAGTTAAAATAATCATTATTTAATGCATTTGAAAAACAATTTGTACATTGAGCCTTGCACTTGTTGCTTTGTTACAAGTTACAGGTCAAATCTTGCGTGTAATTTATAGTAATTCATTAGTTCACACAAACACACCATATTTTCCTGGCCCGGCCCCTCGGTCAAATTTTAGAACCCAATGTGGCCCTCGAGTCAAAAAGTTTGGAGACCACTGGTTTACAGGCATTTTTAATGGGATTAAAACATGTACTTTGTCATTAACAGTTAAAATTTCGCACACTTATTCTCCGTGCGATTATGAAAATGTTGAATGAAGTTGTATAAAGTTGGTACTGTTTGTGAGGAAGGGGTGATGTAGGCGGGGGAGATGAGAGGTGTGCTCTTCACGGTGGCTCCTACCCTGCGGTCGCAAGGGGGACGAGAACCTTAATCGCCGCGTGTGGCTTTAATTATTATTATTATCATCATCATTACATTTATTTTTTATTTAAATCTTAAATTCAGGGACTAATATTGCAACTTATGGACACTCAGCACTTTCATTTTGAACAGGTTGAGGTAAAAAGAGCTTGAAAAGAGTTAAAATAGACAAAAGCCAGACCAGACAAAATTGGTGGGCGTCTGCTAAGAACACGTGCAGTAGAACCTCAAATTGTGGAAAGATGCCACAATCGTCCCTGTTCAAAAACAAAATGGTCCAAAGGCACCTAAAGACTATAGACCTGTTGCCTTTACATTTATTGAAATGAAAACATGTGAGAAAATAGTTAGAGGTCTTCTGAGGGGCTGATTGACCCTTTAAAGTTTGCATACAGGTGATATAAAGGGGAGTTGAGGATGCCTCTGTTACTTAAGTGAATCTGGTTCTTAATCACCTGGATGGACACAAAGCTCATGTCAGGCTTTTATTTGTGGATTTTACCTCCGCTTTTAACACCATCAAGCCCCATATTTTAATCAATCGTCTCTTGAAGGACTTTAAATCAATCAGGAATCTTGTGGGGTGGATTCTCAGCTTTCTAACTGACAGGGTACAAAGGACAAGAGTAAATAGAGTGCTCTGACTCGTTATGTAGTTTCACTGGAACACCACAAGGGTGTGTCCTTTCACCTTTGTTGTTCATCCTGTATATCAGTACACTGCAGAGCCACTATGACAAAAAATATTTTTCAAATATGCTGATGACTTTGTCATTGTAAGCCTACTCCAGGAGGGGGAGCAGAAAACTCAGTTAAAAACTCTGCATAGGGACCAGGAGGTCGGTTGATAACTATGAATCAAGAGTAGATTTGAGGGTGTGATCACTGCCACACCACCACCTCGGCCTGTGCTCCTGGAGGGCTGAAATTAACATGACTGAGTGTGGACTTATTTACTCTTACATAATCATCTTGTTGAAGCCAGGTTTCAGTTAGAGCAAGAAGATCTATGATATGTTTTATGCAAGTTATTTGGCCTGACGTCTGAAATAGCGTTTCTAAACTTTTATTGTTTGGTGTGATTGGCACGAGGGACAAACACAGGGCGTTTTTGTCCCCGGTCTTAACGTTAACTCGGGCATCAGTGCAATTTATGACTGTGCAGGGCGTGGAATTCTAAACAAAAGGTGTGTTCAGGCCAAAATATGAGGTGGAGTAAAGATACTAGAGCGCGTGGTGTGGTGCATTCTGTGATTGGCCAGAATCTTAACTGATTAACTTCAAAACTAGTGCACTGGAGTGGTGTTACTATTCCCATATGGACAAAATAATCATAATAAAACAACCTTCACGTGCATAAATAACACAAATGATAAGTTATAGAATAAGATAAGATAAGATAAGATAAGATATTCCTTTATTGTCCCACATGGGGAAATTTCATCGGTGCAACACAGGTAGATACAGAGGTAGATACAGAAGAACAGATCACTTATAGGAAGTCTGAAAAACACTTTCAGTAGAAGATCTCCTATAAATAAATAAAAACTCCCATAGACAAATAAATAAATAAATACCATTGCATGTGATCCCGACAGTAATTGCACATGAATATGTGTCACGACAGCACATGGATTGCACATGAACTTCACAGTAATTGCACATACGACAGAATTGCACATCAGTATTAGGTTAGGTCAGTATTGCGCCGGGATAACGTGACGATCTCCGGGTAAGACGACTGTTCTCCTCAGTTTCATGAGTTCCTCCTTTGTGGAAACGCGGTACGACGCCGGCCGGGGGGCGGGGCCGGAGCCGGGGGGCGGGGCCGGAGCCGGGGGGCGGGGCCGGAGCCGGGGGACTCAGAGCCAAGACACATCGCAACGACACGACGAAAACACTCAATCCAGCCGAATAAAGTCAAAACAAGTTAATTTAAAGCGATTCCAGTGCGTGTCCCGATCGTTCGTGAAGTTCCTCTTTCATATAAACGTGTATATAAACGTGTACCGACGACACGCCGTACTTTAGCGCGGCCGGAGCTAGCTCACGTCACAACAACACAACGAACGCAACGAAAAACGCTCAAATCCAGCCGAAAAAGGTCAAAAACAGTTGAATTAAAAAACTATTCCAGCGCGTGTCCCTATCGTACAGTAAAATAGAAAAAATATACTAACTATATTTACAAAATATAGGAGATAAAGCACAATAAGTGTGAGAAAGAAGAGAGAGCGTTTACACCGGGCTGCCAGCTGTACCAGCGCCTTATGACGTATGCGTCATAAGAATAATGAATACAGTCACATTTTACATGGGTATTTTTTCTCCCACTCACGTAAACAGCGCTGTTACGCACTCAGCTCCTAAAGCTCTTTGCGGGACACCTCCACTTCCGGCGTTGGACACCTGTTACTGCGCGGTCTTGGCCAAACTGGACCGGGTAGACTCATGTGCTTGGCTTGGAGAGGAACCTCGTTTGGAAACACGATGAATCACATTTACCCAAAATCCTTGTCCCAATCTGGCACAGACTGACAGCACAACATGAGATCCGCACGTACGAGCACACGGAGCTGACCACAGTGTGTACTCCGCCCTCGCGCCCTCCGGACCACGCAGCATCCCACCGAGCACTCAGGTGCGTAACGATGCGGTGCTACACGCGACATATGCAGTCATTGTTGTCCTGGACCTGGTCTTGGTTTTGTCCGGTTGAAATGGCACAAGCCCTTCTTGAGAACATAGGCTCCAATCACCGGGGAAACTGAGACTGAGCCCTCAGCAGGGCAAGTGCCACACGGTTACGCACAAAAAGTCCATGCACACATCTCATTAATGCGGGTCATCACACCAGTCTGGGGGTGTGAGCTTCGAGATATGTGCACAGACTGCGACATATTCTGCTCTCAGCATCTCTAGGTTTTGAACGCTCTATTTATTCCCCTTCAAGCTCGAGTCCTCTACAAGAGCCCTGGGAACTTGAGGGTTCTGCGCAGTATCTTTGCTGTTCCTAGCACTGCACGTTTCTGGGCCGAGAAACGCACTACAGGCACCACCGATACCTTTACACTCCAGGCCTTCGAAACTCATGGTCAACACTAACGACCAAACAACTAGTAGCTCACTGTTCCAACATCCACAAACGGCAACTGCTACCTCAACTAGAGATTGATGAAATCAAGCGCGTTATTATCGCGTTAACTCATCACTCATTTAACGCGATTCCCCTGGTCCGCACCAGTTCTAAAGCCTCGTACAAACCGCTGCGGCCGATTCGCACCCGACGCAGAATTTGAGCGCGGTCGAAATGAGAAAGCGATTTGCCAGAAAGTAGTGATGGAAGTTTGGTGCCTCAAGCCTGCCATGTGATTTTTTTTATTTTGCAGTATTGAGAGTGATATTCTGTTTTTTTATTTTTCCAATAGAATTGTGTAGTTAGTGAATTGAGAGTTTTGAACCAATTGTCTGTGGGAGTAGTGGGGATCAGAGAGAAGAGGTAGTTAAGTTTTGACCAGCGTTTGAAATCATCTTCAATTTTCCTGAGGAGGGGGGTATAGTTGAGGCTAAAAAGCTCTGACAGCCTGGGGGAAATATGAATCCCTAGATATTTGATGTTGCCGGTTAAAAAGTGAGGGGAAATGTCCTGAACTCCAGAATCCCATGCATTATCGGAGAGGGGTAGTGCGATTGATTTGTCCCAGTTCATAGTGTAATGTGAGACATGAGAAAATCTTATTGAAAGTTTCTTTAAGTGACACCTGTGTGTTCTCTATGTAAAGTAAGAGGTCATCTGCATATAAACTGATTTTGTGTTGTACGTTTGCTACCTGAATTCCTTTGATTATACTCTTTTGTCATATTGCTGCTGCAAGAGATTCAATGAAAATGGCAAAGAGGCAAGGCAAGGCAAGGCCAAACCTGTGGAGAGTCCATCCATCCCTCCATTTTTGACCGCTTTATCCGGGGCCGGGTTGCGGGGGCAGCAGTCTAATCAGGGACTCCCAGACTTCCCTCTCCCCAGACACTTCCTCTAACTCCTCCGGGGGGATCCCGAGGCGTTCCCAGGCCAGCCGAGAGACATAGTCTCTCTAGCGTGTCCTGGGTCTTCCCCGAGGCCTCTTCCCGGTGGGACATGCCCGGAACACCTCCCCAGGGAGGCGCCCAGGAGGTATCCGGAGGCATCCTCTCGATGTGGAAGAGCAGCGGCTCTACTCCAAGCTTCCCCCGTGTGGCCGAGCTCCTCACCTTATCTCTAAGGGAGCGCCCAGCCACCCGGCGGAGGAAACTAATTTCGACTGCTTGTATCCGCGATCTTGTCCTTTCGGTCATTACCCAAAGCTCATGACCATAGGTGAGGGTAGGAACGTAGACCGACCGGTAAATCGAGAGCTTTGTCTTTCGACTCAGCTCCTTCTTCACCACAACAGTCCGATGCAGCGACTGCATCACTGCAGCCGCTGCACCGATCCGCCTGTCGATCTCACGCTCCATCCTTCCCTCACTCGTGAACAAGACCCCGAGATACTTGAACTCCTCCACTTGGGGCAAGGACTCCCCACCCACCTGGAGAGGGCAAGCCAGCTTTTTCCGGTGGAGAACCATGGCCTCGGATTTGGAGGTGCTGATTCTCATCCCAGCCGCTTCACACTCGGCTGCAAACCGTCCCAGTGCATGTTGCAGGTCCGGGTTTGATGGAGCCATCAGGACAACATGGTCTGCAAACAGCAGAGATGAGATCCTGTGGTCCCCAAACCGGACACCCTCCGACCCCTGACTGCGCCTAGAAATTCTGTCCATAAAAACAATGAACAGAACCGGTGACAAAGGGCAGCCCTGGCGGAGTCCAACATGCACTGGGAACAGGTCTGACTTACTGCCGGCAATGCGAACACAGCTCCTGCTCCGGTCATACAGGGACCGGACAGCCCTGAGCAAAGGGCCCCGGACCCCGTACTCCCGGAGCACCCCCCAAAGGACACCCCGAGGGACACGGTCGAAAGCCTTCTCCAGATCCACAAAGCACATGTGGACTGGTTGGGCAAACTCCCATGAATCCTAGAGCACTCGATGGAGAGTATAGAGCTGGTCCAGTGTTCCACGACCGGGACGAAAACCACTCTGCTCCTCCTGAATCCGAGGTTCGACTATCGGTCGGATTCTCCTCTCCAGTACCTTGGAATAGACTTTACCGGGGAGGCTGAGGAGTGTGATCCCTCTGTAGATGGAACACACCCTCCGGTCCCCCTTCTTGAACAGAGGGACCACCACCCCGGTCTGCCAGTCCAGAGGCACGGTCCCCGACCGCCACGCGATGTTGCAGAGACGTGTCAGCCAAGACAGTCCAGCATTTCTCCGTCCATAACAAATGACCTGTTTGACTTATAAGATGCTGTTTGGCATCGATTTTTTCTTCAGACTGTTACCTACAGAATGAGACCATCCACCAATTTTTCTGCCGCAAAAAAAATGCGCCGCTTCCGACACACATGGTTCCACTGTTGACATCCACATAGCGCTGCATGCTAGCGTCGTAGCAGACTTTGATTGACATATTATTCCAGCCAATAAGAATAGCTTTAGAATGGCGGGACTAAGGCCTTATTCACACAGAATTGTCCCTATTCTCGTGCGTAAGGCTGTAAAGAGCCAAGATTTTTCCTCAGGAGGCGACTAGATTTTACGCATAACGTTTTCTGATTTTATTAGCCTTTTGGACACGCATTTTGTTAGATATATGTATTATTATACCAATACAAAAATAAAATAAAAATATTATAATTGTCTTTTTTTTCACCTTTATATGGGAAATTCATGGGTAAACTCATACTTACACATTTTCACATATATTGTTTTTAGCAGTTGTATTAGGTATTAGTGGCCTACAAAACATCAAAATGTATGTTTTATGATCATAGAGGAGCTAAAATTGTAATAAAACAGTTTGGCACAGTTGGCACATATTTGGATCACTTGTTCCGAATATACTTTTTGATACAAAAAGGTCAACAGCACCAAAATGCCTGTTCCTAAAGATCGGAAACTTTACACAGTTGACAACAAGATAAACATCATGTGCAGTGAACAGCATAAGCACACAATCAAGTATGTCATGCTCAGGACCATTACAAATTGACAATATTAAGGCGAGACTAAAAAAGGATGTTTTGTTTATGTTTTGGCTTCTGTAGTGTAAGTTCTGAAGCCCTGACAGTGTTCATATGCACATCTGCAGAAACTAGAAGGCCTAAGCTAATGATGGATCACACTTGCATGAGGTATTTAAGATCCTCTTTTAATAAGCAATGCCATTTGGGTAAGTATAACCATTGTGCACAGGGCGAAATAGGTGAATGGTAACAGGTTAAACAGTAAAGTCATGGCTGCTGTATTCATATGTGCAGGTATGGTGGAAGAGGTTTTAATTTATATAATTACTCTGTTGAATAGTGGTGCTGATATATCCCAAAAGTGTCTGTAGAATTCGACTGGGAGTCCATCTGGCCCGGGTGATTTGTTGCTCGGAATTTTATTGAGTGCATCAGTGAGTTCATTGAGGCTAAGAGGTGCGACTAGAATGTCGGTTTGTTCTTTAGTTAATTTGGGTAAAGTCACATTGTCTAAGAAGGCGTCTATTTCCAGTTGTGTTGGTGAGTGGGGGAATAGAGGTTGATGTAAAAAAAAAGTCCAAAATGGATGGGATGATAGATTTTTCTATAGAGTAGGTTTGCCAAATATTTACTATTTACTTTATTGCTGTATTGAAAACCATTATATTTCATTTGTTGAATTTGGAATTGTGTTTTTTTCTGTATGATATCGTCAAGGTGTGTTCTGAGTTTTTTAAAATTACTTTTCTTTTGGTTCATTGGGGTGCTGGGATATTTCATTTGTTAAATGTTTGATGTTTTGTTCCAATGTCTCGCTAAGGCCATAGTCTTCCATATATTGTTTTATTGTGTTAGTGGAGTGCCAAGTTCTTGAGTTGCCAGAGGTGCTTGAGCGATCAATTGTGGAATTGATGACAATGTTGAAGTCTCCAGCTGTGATGCGGTTATTGGAATTTGATAGCATGGAGAAAAGGTTGTGGAAAAAAGATGGGTCGTCGTTGTTTGCCAGTGTAAATGTTGTATGGTTGAAATATGCGTTTATGATGATGAATCTTCCTTCTGGGTCTGTGATGGATTGGTTTCGTGAGAACTGAATGTTTTTATTAATTAAAATTGAGACACCTCTTTATTTGCTATTGTATGTTGTAGGGTAATATACTTTGCGTTTGCATCCTCGCACAGGCTGCACCAGTATAGGGTATAGGCTGTGTAAGGACAGCTTCATGTTAATACAAACATTCTATATAAACGAGTTGGAGAGAGACAACAATTAGACGATTTATCAAGATCCAAGGTCTTATATTACACACACGTTCTAGGACATTTTAACGAGGATCTTATAGATACATTTAAAATGACAAATGTCCAAGTTACACCCTTGGCTTTGATTTATTAAAAACAATAACAATGCTAAAATTAAACTGTAATTAACTGCATTTCAGCAGAACTGGTTTGGATAGATATGATAATTATGCCAAGATCAGGCTGAGCGTCATAAGGGCGTGTCCTGAATGTAACAAATATCCTCATTGAGTGTGTCTTACATAAAGTAAAGGCATATTTTTGTTTGCTTCATTGAATTCTATTCCAATTATTTTTGTAACGCCCAAACCTCAGCATGGCAACGTATGGCTGCAATTATCATCAACCAACATCATAAGCAGTGCAACTCCACAGCCACTCCTCGCCTGTTCGTCAAACTGCAGTCACTATCCAGTCCGCCTGCCAAACTGTGAAATATGAACATGATCCAGAGAGTGCTTCTGACTCTGGGTTGGTTTATTTACATACTTTCTAATAGAGTGCTGAAAGCATTTCACCCTGGAGAGACTCGGACAGAAACAGAAAGCAGCATTTAGCGCCTTTATTACATGCAATATTTGGTGCTCAGACCCCGGCAGAAGACATTGCGATTATGGGCGCGCCATAATAGATTTATATTAGATGTCTTCCCCCAGAGCCTGGACACTGGTGGTGGCAGATATGAGGAAGAAGATAAAAAATACAATGAAAATGATGTAATGGATGCAGAGGAGGAGAAGTGGAGGTGGTGGGTCGCAGCACAGACTGAAGCGACCGTGCTAACTGCATGAGGGGATAAATGGGGCACACCGTGCGCTGATTGTGGGCAGAGGAGGTGCGCCATGCCACGGGGAGGAGTAACTTGGGTGCGTAGATTGAGGCTGGAGAGTAGGTGAGCCCTGGTATCGCAGTAGACGTAGATTGGGTGGAGTTAGGTCTTCCAGGCTGAACTTATGCTAGCTTCATTACTGATGCAGTCATTAAAAATAAAGTATTTTATCCCAGTCTAACATGTAGTTTGATATAAAGTCAGAGAACTCAGTTAAAAACTGCATAGGGACCAGGAGGTCAGTTGATAACTATGACTCACTGCCACACCACCACCTCGGCCTGTGCTCCTCGAGGGCTGGAATTAACATGAGTGTGGACTATTATTTACTCTTACATAATCATCTTGTTGAAGGCAGGTTTCAGTTAGAGCTACAAGATCTATGTTATAATCGTATAAAGTGATTTGGAGAAAACTGACCTAATGTATAGGTTTGTGCTGTTATTTGCACGATGGATGAACACAGTTTTTCCTCAGTTTTTAGCATTAACTTGGGCGCTGCGGAGCTCATTTTGTCACATATTGTGTCGGCGCAATTGCTGACAGCTCAGGGCGTGGAATTTTAAGCAAGAGGCGTAATCATGCCAACTTTCATTGGCAAAAATAACACCCATTATAAGTTAGAATAATGAATACAGTCAAATTGTACATAGGTATTTTTTCTCCCACTCACGTAAATAGCGCCGTTACGCACTCAGCTCTTAAAGCTCTTTGCTGGACACCTCCACCTCCGGCGTTGGACATTTGTTAATGCGCGGTCCGGGCCACACTGGACCGGGCAGACTCATGAGCTCAGCTTGAGAAACATGATACATCCCCACTGTTACGTCACATTTACCCAAAATCCTTGTTCCAATCTGGTACAGACTGACAACACAACACAAGATCTGCACGTACGAGCACACGGAGCTGACCTCAGTGTGTACTCCGCCCTCGCGCCCTCCGGACCACGCAGCATCCCACCGAGCACTCAGGTGTCCAGCTGTGCGTAACGATGCGGTGCTACATGCGACATATGCAGTCCTTGTTGTCCTGGTCTTGGTTTTGGTTTTGTCCAGTTGAATTGGCACAAGCCCTTCTTGAGAACATAGGCTCCAATCACCGGGGAAACTGGGACTGAGCCTGCGGCGGGGCAAGAGCCTCACTGTTACACACAAGAAGTCCACGCACACACCTCTGACTGTAAACTCTCCACACTGAGCGACAACTATCACCGGGGGCTCAGAGGCCTGGCACCAGGACTTATGTGGACCTGCTCTCATTTATGGATCTCGAGTCGAGGTTATTAGAAGAGATTTGTGCCTATTGATTTAACCCATTAATTAGAATTAATGTGGAAGACACCCATCTAAATATATTAACCCTATCGTAGCCACGACACATGAACTGCTCCGTATTCTGTGCTCAGCATCTCCGGGTTTTGGACCTGCTTTAGTCTTGGTTTAGTCTTGGTTTAGTCTTGGCTTAGTCTTGGTTTTAGTCCGGGTTTAGTCTGGGTTTAGTCTTGGTTTTAGTCCGGGTTTAGTCTGGGTTTAGATTGGGGTTCAATCTTGGTTTAGTCTGGGTTTAGTCCAGGCAACCCGAGGGTGAAGGTGAGCTCTCCGCATTGCAGAAAAACAAGAAAAGAAAAAATGCTCAAAGGCTGCTTTTTATTTGATCTCATTTTAGTTTAGTTTATTTTTCAATTTTGGGAACGAATTGAAAATCAGAAATTCAAACATTGTTACTACTCTCTTCTTTCTTTACTCGGTTATGAGATCATGACAAACACCACCAAGTCAATGGCAGCTGCTCAGTAGTGCCTGTCGCCAGTTAGCCTTTAGCCCTCTGGGCAACACGTCCCGGAAGTTGTGTGGGTTTGCGTACCATGTGATCATGCTGACCAATCAGAGAGAGTTAGTAGAGCAGCGCAGAGCCCATTGTGAGATAAAGCAAAATTTTAAACTGGTTTTAAGAAAACTGAAGGATTTTGAACCGGAAAAAAAGTAAATGACCCGAGCACCGAGTGAGGAGTGAGCGTGGCGCACGGGGCGAGCAGAGAGCAGCTGCCACTGCGTCATCATAAAATCAAGCCGTTTTCACTCATGGATGTGTTAAGAGAGCTTCACTTTAAAGTCCAGCTCATGGTCTAATGCTGTTGTGCTTCTTCTTTACTTTTACAATACATCAGAACAGTTGCTCATTAATGCAATTTTGTTTTTATACGTCAATTTAATGATATTATATACATATCTACATTTTGTATATGTATTTACAAAAATCTATTGTCATGGCTCAATATTTTAGTGTTATTATTCAGTGTTTTGTGGTTTATCGCAAATAAAATATAAAACCATAAAACATTTCTAGTTTGTAAACTTTTTCACTGACAATGGAAACTAGATAATTTGCAATGGCCGAAGCCTTTGTTAGAGTGTCTGCGTCTCTCCCTCTCCCTCCCTCTCTCTCCCTCTCTCCCTCCCTCTCCCTCCCTCTCTCTCCCTCCCTCTCTCCCTCCCTCCCTCCCTCTCTCTCTCTCCCTCCCTCTCCCTCCCTCTCTCTCCCTCCCTCTCTACCTCCCTCCCTCTCCCTCTCTCCCTCCCTCTCCCTCCCCCCCCCCCCCCCTCTCTCTCTCTCTCTCTCTCTCTCTCTCTCTCTCTCTCTCTCTCTCTCTCTCTCTCTCTCTCTCTCTCGACTGGCTCCGTCACAAAAGTCTAAAGAATTACGCAGACACTCATAATGCCCCATTTATTTCACTGGGGAAAAAGTACTAATACTTTTGAAAATTCTGCAAAAAGTCCAAGTTGTTCAAATGTCAAAAGTAATAGCACAAGTAATACTGTGAAAGCGATCGTAATGAGGTAAACATGGACAAATATAATAATAATAAAAAACAGTAGAACATTACGCAGACACTCAATAATTCTGATTCTATTAAGTACATGGAATGGATGATCTAAAATTGATTTCTTATATTACGGATTTTTTAGCTGCCAAATGCCTATCATTGTACAACATGTCAAATGTGTTCAGATGACATGTTTATCTATCTACAAAACAAGCTAAAGTCATGATTAAGTCAGTATTTATGCTGCTTGTATGTGTAATACTGAGAACACTGATGGACACGAAACGTAACATCGATTAATTTATACCTGGCAAAACATTCCATTTCCTTATTTCCTTTCATAGCATTTATTGAGTGTCTGCGTGATGACGTCACGCAGACACTAAGTTCTACAATTGGTATTATATTTTCCATGATTTTCCATTTAGCCAGTTTCAACTCCTTAACGCTTCAATCGATTTCAACAAGTTATACCTCATTACGATCGCTTTCACAGTAGTACGTGTGCTATTACTTTGACATTTGAACAACTTGTACTTTTTGCGTCATTTTTTAAAGTTTCCATGATTTTCCATTTAGCCAGTTTCAACTACTTAGCGCTTTAACCAATTTCAACAAGTTATACTTCATTACGATCGCTTTCGCAGTAGTACGTGTGCTATTACTTTTGACATTTGAACAACTTGGACTTTTTGCAGAATTTTCAAAAGTATTAGTACTTCTCCACTCCTGAAGACCTTCTACGACTCTGTGGTGGCATCAGCCCTCCTGTACGGTGTGGCCTGCTGGAGCAGCAGCATCACAGAGAGGGAGAGGAAGAAGCTGGACAAAGTCATCAAGAAGTCCAGCTCCGTCCTGGGCTGCGCTCTGGACTCGGTGCAGGAGGTGGGGGACAGAAGGGTCCTGGCTAGATTCACATCTATGCTGGACCATGAGTGTCACCCCCTGCAGGACACTCTGTCCACTCTGGAGAGCAGCTTCAGTGAGAGACTGATTCACCCTCGCTGTGTGAAGGAAAGGTTTCGCAGGTCTTTCGCAGGCCTGCTGCTGTCAGACTTTATAACAAATACTGTTAGTCCTGAACACTCGCAATACTGACCTAACCATGTGCAATTCTGTCATATGTGCAATTACTGTCGTGATTCATGTGCAATTACTGTGAAATTCATGTGCAATCCATGTGCCGTCGTGAAACATATTCATGTGCAATTACTGTCGTGATCACGTGCAATGGTATTTATGTATGTATTTTTATATTTATTTTTATATTTATTTTTATCTTTATTATTTTTCCCATCCATCCCTTGTTGGGTTTTGTCTATGGCAGTTTTTGTTTATAGGAGATCTTCTACTGAAAGTGTTTTTCAAACTTCCTATAAGTGATCTGTTCTGTTCTTCTGTATCTACCTCTGTATCTACCTGCGTTGCACCAATGAAATTTCCCCACGTGGGACAATAAAGGAATATCTTATCTTATCTTACTTTTTCCCCAGTGAAATAAATGGGGCATTATGAGCGTCTGCGTAATTCTTTAGGCTTTATTCTTTAGGCTTTATTCTTTCTTTTGTGACAGAGCCAGAGCCAGAGAGAGAGAGAGAGAGAGAGGGAGAGAGGGAGAGAGGGAGGAGGGGAGGGAGAGAGGGAGGGAGAGGGAGAGACGCAGACACTCACACATTGCAAATTATCTAGTTATGTTATTTGTTTCAGGCATAAACATTTCAAGACAATGCTTCTGAGTAGTAGATCCACGGCCCTCAGATCCGCGGTGGTCATTAGTTTGATGATTTGTTCTGTTATTAAACTCATGGATCCATAGTTTTATGGTCCCGGACCTGCAACATGCACCGTCCCAGTGCATGTTGCAGGTCCGGGTTTGATGGAGCCATCAGGACAACATCATCTGCAAACAGCAGAGATGAGATCCTGTGGTCCCCAAACCGGATACCCTCCGACCCCTGACTGCGCCTAGAAATTCTGTCCATAAAAATTATGAACAGAACCGGTGACAAAGGGCAGCCCTGGCGGAGTCCAACATGCACTGGGAACAGGTCTGACTTACTGCCGGCAATGCGAACACAGCTCCTGCTCCGGTCATACAGGGACCGGACAGCCCTGAGCAAAGGGCCCCGGACCCCGTACTCCCGGAGCACCCCCCAAAGGACACCCGGGAGGGACACGGTCGAAAGCCTTCTCCAGATCCACAAAGCACATGTGGACTGGTTGGGCAAACTCCCTCGAGCACCCGATGGAGAGTATAGAGCTGGTCCAGTGTTCCACGACCGGGACGAAAACCACTCTGCTCCTCCTGAATCCGAGGTTCGACTATCGGTCGGATTCTCCTCTCCAGTACCTTGGAATAGACTTTACCGGGGAGGCTGAGGAGTGTGATCCCTCTGTAGATGGAACACACCCTCCGGTCCCCCTTCTTGAACAGAGGGACCACCACCCCGGTCTGCCAGTCCAGAGGCACGGTCCCCGACCGCCACGCGATGTTGCAGAGACGTGTCAGCCAAGACAGTCCAGCATTTCTCCGTCCATAACAAATGACCTGTTTGACTTATAAGATGCTGTTTGGCATCGATTTTTTCTTCAGACTGTTACCTACAGAATGAGACCATCCACCAATTTTTCTGCCGCAAAAAAAATGCGCCGCTTCCGACACACATGGTTCCACTGTTGACATCCACATAGCGCTGCATGCTAGCGTCGTAGCAGACTTTGATTGACATATTATTCCAGCCAATAAGAATAGCTTTAGAATGGCGGGACTAAGGCCTTATTCACACAGAATTGTCCCTATTCTCGTGCGTAAGGCTGTAAAGAGCCAAGATTTTTCCTCAGGAGGCGACTAGATTTTACGCATAACGTTTTCTGATTTTATTAGCCTTTTGGACACGCATTTTGTTAGATATATGTATTATTATACCAATACAAAAATAAAATAAAAATATTATAATTGTCTTTTTTTTCACCTTTATATGGGAAATTCATGGGTAAACTCATACTTACACATTTTCACATATATTGTTTTTAGCAGTTGTATTAGGTATTAGTGGCCTACAAAACATCAAAATGTATGTTTTATGATCATAGAGGAGCTAAAATTGTAATAAAACAGTTTGGCACAGTTGGCACATATTTGGATCACTTGTTCCGAATATACTTTTTGATACAAAAAGGTCAACAGCACCAAAATGCCTGTTCCTAAAGATCGGAAACTTTACACAGTTGACAACAAGATAAACATCATGTGCAGTGAACAGCATAAGCACACAATCAAGTATGTCATGCTCAGGACCATTACAAATTGACAATATTAAGGCGAGACTAAAAAAGGATGTTTTGTTTATGTTTTGGCTTCTGTAGTGTAAGTTCTGAAGCCCTGACAGTGTTCATATGCACATCTGCAGAAACTAGAAGGCCTAAGCTAATGATGGATCACACTTGCATGAGGTATTTAAGATCCTCTTTTAATAAGCAATGCCATTTGGGTAAGTATAACCATTGTGCACAGGGCGAAATAGGTGAATGGTAACAGGTTAAACAGTAAAGTCATGGCTGCTGTATTCATATGTGCAGGTATGGTGGAAGAGGTTTTAATTTATATAATTACTCTGTTGAATAGTGGTGCTGATATATCCCAAAAGTGTCTGTAGAATTCGACTGGGAGTCCATCTGGCCCGGGTGATTTGTTGCTCGGAATTTTATTGAGTGCATCAGTGAGTTCATTGAGGCTAAGAGGTGCGACTAGAATGTCGGTTTGTTCTTTAGTTAATTTGGGTAAAGTCACATTGTCTAAGAAGGCGTCTATTTCCAGTTGTGTTGGTGAGTGGGGGAATAGAGGTTGATGTAAAAAAAAAGTCCAAAATGGATGGGATGATAGATTTTTCTATAGAGTAGGTTTGCCAAATATTTACTATTTACTTTATTGCTGTATTGAAAACCATTATATTTCATTTGTTGAATTTGGAATTGTGTTTTTTTCTGTATGATATCGTCAAGGTGTGTTCTGAGTTTTTTAAAATTACTTTTCTTTTGGTTCATTGGGGTGCTGGGATATTTCATTTGTTAAATGTTTGATGTTTTGTTCGAATGTCTCGCTAAGGCCATAGTCTTCCATATATTGTTTTATTGTGTTAGTGGAGTGCCAAGTTCTTGAGTTGCCAGAGGTGCTTGAGCGATCAATTGTGGAATTGATGACAATGTTGAAGTCTCCAGCTGTGATGCGGTTATTGGAATTTGATAGCATGGAGAAAAGGTTGTGGAAAAAAGATGGGTCGTCGTTGTTTGCCAGTGTAAATGTTGTATGGTTGAAATATGCGTTTATGATGATGAATCTTCCTTCTGGGTCTGTGATGGATTGGTTTCGTGAGAACTGAATGTTTTTATTAATTAAAATTGAGACACCTCTTTATTTGCTATTGTATGTTGTAGGGTAATATACTTTGCGTTTGCATCCTCGCACAGGCTGCACCAGTATAGGGTATAGGCTGTGTAAGGACAGCTTCATGTTAATACAAACATTCTATATAAACGAGTTGGAGAGAGACAACAATTAGACGATTTATCAAGATCCAAGGTCTTATATTACACACACGTTCTAGGACATTTTAACGAGGATCTTATAGATACATTTAAAATGACAAATGTCCAAGTTACACCCTTGGCTTTGATTTATTAAAAACAATAACAATGCTAAAATTAAACTGTAATTAACTGCATTTCAGCAGAACTGGTTTGGATAGATATGATAATTATGCCAAGATCAGGCTGAGCGTCATAAGGGCGTGTCCTGAATGTAACAAATATCCTCATTGAGTGTGTCTTACATAAAGTAAAGGCATATTTTTGTTTGCTTCATTGAATTCTATTCCAATTATTTTTGTAACGCCCAAACCTCAGCATGGCAACGTATGGCTGCAATTATCATCAACCAACATCATAAGCAGTGCAACTCCACAGCCACTCCTCGCCTGTTCGTCAAACTGCAGTCACTATCCAGTCCGCCTGCCAAACTGTGAAATATGAACATGATCCAGAGAGTGCTTCTGACTCTGGGTCGGTTTATTTACATACTTTCTAATAGAGTGCTGAAAGCATTTCACCCTGGAGAGACTCGGACAGAAACAGAAAGCAGCATTTAGCGCCTTTATTACATGCAATATTTGGTGCTCAGACCCCGGCAGAAGACATTGCGATTATGGGCGCGCCATAATAGATTTATATTAGATGTCTTCCCCCAGAGCCTGGACACTGGTGGTGGCAGATATGAGGAAGAAGATAAAAAATACAATGAAAATGATGTAATGGATGCAGAGGAGGAGAAGTGGAGGTGGTGGGTCGCAGCACAGACTGAAGTGACCGAGCCAACTGCATGAGGGGATAAATGGGGCACACCGTGCGCTGATTGTGGGCAGAGGAGGTGCGCCATGCCACGGGGAGGAGTAACTTGGGTGCGTAGATTGAGGCTGGAGAGTAGGTGAGCCCTGGTATCGCAGTAGACGTAGATTGGGTGGAGTTAGGTCTTCCAGGCTGAACTTATGCTAGCTTCATTACTGATGCAGTCATTAAAAATAAAGTATTTTATCCCAGTCTAACATGTAGTTTGATATAAAGTCAGAGAACTCAGTTAAAAACTGCATAGGGACCAGGAGGTCAGTTGATAACTATGACTCACTGCCCACCACCTCGGCCTGTGCTCCTCGAGGGCTGGAATTAACATGAGTGTGGACTATTATTTACTCTTACATAATCATCTTGTTGAAGGCAGGTTTCAGTTAGAGCTACAAGATCTATGTTATAATCGTATAAAGTGATTTGGAGAAAACTGACCTAATGTATAGGTTTGTGCTGTTATTTGCACGATGGATGAACACAGTTTTTCCTCAGTTTTTAGCATTAACTTGGGCGCTGCGGAGCTCATTTTGTCACATATTGTGTCGGCGCAATTGCTGACAGCTCAGGGCGTGGAATTTTAAGCAAGAGGCGTAATCATGCCAACTTTCATTGGCAAAAATAACACCCATTATAAGTTAGAATAATGAATACAGTCAAATTGTACATAGGTATTTTTTCTCCCACTCACGTAAATAGCGCCGTTACGCACTCAGCTCTTAAAGCTCTTTGCTGGACACCTCCACCTCCGGCGTTGGACATTTGTTAATGCGCGGTCCGGGCCACACTGGACCGGGCAGACTCATGAGCTCAGCTTGAGAAACATGATACATCCCCACTGTTACGTCACATTCACCCAAAATCCTTGTTCCAATCTGGTACAGACTGACAACACAACACAAGATCTGCACGTACGAGCACACGGAGCTGACCTCAGTGTGTACTCCGCCCTCGCGCCCTCCGGACCACGCAGCATCCCACCGAGCACTCAGGTGTCCAGCTGTGCGTAACGATGCGGTGCTACACGCGACATATGCAGTCCTTGTTGTCCTGGTCTTGGTTTTGGTTTTGTCCAGTTGAATTGGCACAAGCCCTTCTTGAGAACATAGGCTCCAATCACCGGGGAAACTGGGACTGAGCCTGCGGCGGGGCAAGAGCCTCACTGTTACACACAAGAAGTCCACGCACACACCTCTGACTGTAAACTCTCCACACTGAGCGACAACTATCACCGGGGGCTCAGAGGCCTGGCACCAGGACTTATGTGGACCTGCTCTCATTTATGGATCTCGAGTCGAGGTTATTAGAAGAGATTTGTGCCTATTGATTTAACCCATTAATTAGAATTAATGTGGAAGACACCCATCTAAATATATTAACCCTATCGTAGCCACGACACATGAACTGCTCCGTATTCTGTGCTCAGCATCTCCGGGTTTTGGACCTGCTTTAGTCTTGGTTTAGTCTTGGTTTAGTCTTGGCTTAGTCTTGGTTTTAGTCCGGGTTTAGTCTGGGTTTAGTCTTGGTTTTAGTCCGGGTTTAGTCTGGGTTTAGATTGGGGTTCAGTCTTGGTTTAGTCTGGGTTTAGTCCAGGCAACCCGAGGGTGAAGGTGAGCTCTCCGCATTGCAGAAAAACAAGAAAAGAAAAAATGCTCAAAGGCTGCTTTTTATTTGATCTCATTTTAGTTTAGTTTATTTTTCAATTTTGGGAAACGAATTGAAAATCAGAAATTCAAACATTGTTACTACTCTCTTCTTTCTTTACTCGGTTATGAGATCATGACAAACACCACCAAGTCAATGGCAGCTGCTCAGTAGCGCCTGTCGCCAGTTAGCCTTTAGCCCTCTGGGCAACACGTCCCGGAAGTTGTGTGAGTTTGCGTACCATGTGATCATGCTGACCAATCAGAGAGAGTTAGTAGAGCAGCGCAGAGCCCATTGTGAGATAAAGCAAAATTTTAAACTGGTTTTAAGAAAACTGAAGGATTTTGAACCGGAAAAAAAGTAAATGACCCGAGCACCGAGTGAGGAGTGAGCGTGGCGCACGGGGCGAGCAGAGAGCAGCTGCCACTGCGTCATCATAAAATCAAGCCGTTTTCACTCATGGATGTGTTAAGAGAGCTTCACTTTAAAGTCCAGCTCATGGTCTAATGCTGTTGTGCTTCTTCTTTACTTTTACAATACATCAGAACAGTTGCTCATTAATGCAATTTTGTTTTTATACGTCAATTTAATGATATTATATACATATATACATTTTGTATATGTATTTACAAAAATCTATTGTCATGGCTCAATATTTTAGTGTTATTATTCAGTGTTTTGTGGTTTATCGCAAATAAAATATAAAACCATAAAACATTTCTAGTTTGTAAACTTTTTCACTGACAATGGAAACTAGATAATTTGCAATGGCCGAAGCCTTTGTTAGAGTGTCTGCGTCTCTCCCTCTCCCTCCCTCTCTCTCCCTCTCTCCCTCCCTCTCCCTCCCTCTCTCTCCCTCCCTCTCTCCCTCCCTCCCTCCCTCTCTCTCTCTCCCTCCCTCTCCCTCCCTCTCTCTCCCTCCCTCTCTACCTCCCTCCCTCTCCCTCTCTCCCTCCCTCTCCCTCCCCCCCCCCCCCCTCTCTCTCTCTCTCTCTCTCTCTCTCTCTCTCTCTCTCTCTCTCTCTCCCTCCCTCTCCCTCCCCCCCCCCCCCTCCTCTCTCTCTCTCTCTCTCTCTCTCTCTCTCTCTCTCTCTCTCTCTCTCTCTCGACTGGCTCCGTCACAAAAGCCTAAAGAATTACGCAGACACTCATAATGCCCCATTTATTTCACTGGGGAAAAAGTACTAATACTTTTGAAAATTCTGCAAAAAGTCCAAGTTGTTCAAATGTCAAAAGTAATAGCACAAGTAATACTGTGAAAGCGATCGTAATGAGGTAAACATGGAAAACTATAATAATAATAAAAAACAGTAGAACATTACGCAGACACTCAATAATTCTGATTCTATTAAGTACATGGAATGGATGATCTAAAATTGATTTCTTATATTACGGATTTTTTAGCTGCCAAATGCCTATCATTGTACAACATGTCAAATGTGTTCAGATGACATGTTTATCTATCTACAAAACAAGCTAAAGTCATGATTAAGTCAGTATTTATGCTGCTTGTATGTGTAATACTGAGAACACTGATGGACACGAAACGTAACATCGATTAATTTATACCTGGCAAAACATTCCATTTCCTTATTTCCTTTCATAGCATTTATTGAGTGTCTGCGTGATGACGTCACGCAGACACTAAGTTCTACAATTGGTATTATATTTTCCATGATTTTCCATTTAGCCAGTTTCAACTCCTTAACGCTTCAATCGATTTCAACAAGTTATACCTCATTACGATCGCTTTCACAGTAGTACGTGTGCTATTACTTTGACATTTGAACAACTTGTACTTTTTGCGTCATTTTTTAAAGTTTCCATGATTTTCCATTTAGCCAGTTTCAACTACTTAGCGCTTTAACCAATTTCAACAAGTTATACTTCATTACGATCGCTTTCGCAGTAGTACGTGTGCTATTACTTTTGACATTTGAACAACTTGGACTTTTTGCAGAATTTTCAAAAGTATTAGTACTTCTCCACTCCTGAAGACCTTCTACGACTCTGTGGTGGCATCAGCCCTCCTGTACGGTGTGGCCTGCTGGAGCAGCAGCATCACAGAGAGGGAGAGGAAGAAGCTGGACAAAGTCATCAAGAAGTCCAGCTCCGTCCTGGGCTGCGCTCTGGACTCGGTGCAGGAGGTGGGGGACAGAAGGGTCCTGGCTAGATTCACATCTATGCTGGACCATGAGTGTCACCCCCTGCAGGACACTATGTCCACTCTGGAGAGCAGCTTCAGTGAGAGACTGATTCACCCTCGCTGTGTGAAGGAAAGGTTTCGCAGGTCTTTCGCAGGCCTGCTGCTGTCAGACTTTATAACAAATACTGTTAGTCCTGAACACTCGCAATACTGACCTAACCATGTGCAATTCTGTCATATGTGCAATTACTGTCGTGATTCATGTGCAATTACTGTGAAATTCATCTGCAATCCATGTGCCGTCGTGAAACATATTCATGTGCAATTACTGTCGTGATCACGTGCAATGGTATTTATGTATTTATTTTTATCTTTATTATTTTTCCCCTCCATCCCTTGTTGGGTTTTTTCTATGGCAGTTTTTGTTTATAGGAGATCTTCTACTGAAAGTGTTTTTCAAACTTCCTATAAGTGATCTGTTCTGTTCTTCTGTATCTACCTCTGTATCTACCTGCGTTGCACCAATGAAATTTCCCCTCGTGGGACAATAAAGGAATATCTTATCTTATCTTACTTTTTCCCAGTTGTTGTTGTTGTTGTTGTTTTATGGCGGTTGGCATACAATTGTTGCATTACCGCCAGACTTTATTCCTCAGACTTTTTCCCAGTGAAATAAATGGGGCATTATGAGTGTCTGCGTAATTCTTTAGGCTTTATTCTTTAGGCTTTATTCTTTCTTTTGTGACAGAGCTAGAGCCAGAGAGAGAGAGAGAGAGAGAGAGAGAGAGAGGGAGAGAGGGAGGAGGGGAGGGAGAGAGGGAGGGAGAGGGAGAGACGCAGACACTCACACATTGCAAATTATCTAGTTATGTTATTTGTTTCAGGCATAAACATTTCAAGACAATGCTTCTGAGTAGTAGAACCACGGCCCTCAGATCCGCGGTGGTCATTAGTTTGATGATTTGTTCTGTTATTAAACTCATGGATCCATAGTTTTATGGCTGTAGCTCGCTCACGGCATCTCGGCCCATTCTCATCACCTACACTCGCTGATTGGTCTAAACAGGGCGCTGATTGCTCTAAACAGGCACCGCTCTGACCAATCAGCGCACGAGCTGGGCTAGAGCGGCGCACTAGAGTTTAGCCGAAGCTAACAGCTTAAAATGCGTTTTAAAGACAATTGAAGAATCTTCAAATTAGAAAAAAATTGGGTCAATGACCCAAAAATAGGTAATAATTGCCGCTATATCCGGCATTTTTGAAAGCTCTAGATCCCTGTCAGCCGAACACGAGCAGTTTATCATTACATTGCGCTCTAGGGAAAAAAAGCTTTCTGGGTCGCACGATTTCTTTGGCTGCAGTACCAATAGAGTGGCCACTAGGGGTGGTTGCGACATGCCCTTAGCTATACCCTATCAGATAATGTAATAGATCCATGAACACCACCCACGCAGAAACTGTTTTTGAATGCCACACTTATCAGTCATTTGTTCAAACACCATCACCATATATGGACTGGTACCATCCCACTCCAGCCTCCAGCGGCCACGTCCAGTCTCTTTATGCCATTGTTAACTTCGGCAAAATAGCACAGCGCCCGGGAACCACCCCCTGGAAAAGGCTCCCGTTATCGCTAAGTCTGTGGGCAAAATACGGCCTCATAAATATTTAAGGTTCTTCATCAATAATTGCTAATAGTATGATTTGTTAATGTGAGTTAACTATGAATTATAAGATAATATTTAAAATGACATGTCCAAGTTACACCCTTAGCCTTGATTTATTAACAACAATAACAATGCTAAAATTAAACTTTAATTAACTGAATGTTCAGCAGAACTGGTTTGGATAAATATGATAATTATGTGGAGATCAATCTGAGCATCATAAGGGCGTGTCATGAACGTCACAAATGTCCTCATTGAGTGCGTCTTACAGAAAGTAAAAGCACATTTCTGTTTTTATTTTATTTCATTTATTTTTAGATGTATTTTTGTAACGCCCAAAATAACAACAGTAGTTGCCTTGCTGGATTAAACAATGTTTATACTCTCACGGAGGGAATGTGGAGCCAGAAGCACTCAGGAGGAGAGAAGGTGTTCATCCAGGCAGAGGAGGGGCATCCGGATCTTAGTCTTAAAACTTTAGATTAAAGTAAAATGTATTGAAATCAGATGCAATTGAGCATAAAATCAAAAAGTTACTAAATGACTCACACAGGAGTTAAAATGTTACATAACATAAGCTCGAGAGTCTCCTTCTCGATTGTTGAATAATATCATTGATATGAATTAAACTTCTTTGAAAAGTAGTAAACGGGTTTATCAGTTCCCTCATGTTTAACGTTGATGGCATATTGAGCCCAGTTAAGTGGTCAAAGACACTAACAAAGATGAGAAAAGATAAAACAGAGGTGAAAAGGAAAAAATAAGCAAATATAATATTTTTTATCATTGACACAATTGAAACAGACAAACTCACCACAACAAGAGGAGAGGTTCTTTTGGGGTCCTAGTGCCAGTGTCTCTTCCAGGTCTGTAATGCAGCCCTCATGTCTCAAACAGTGGAGGAACGAGGCTGGAAACAGATTGGAGTTCAAGGTGGCCAAACAAACTGGATGAAATAAAGCGAGATCGCAGTCGGTTCTGTTCCTCACGTTGTCGAGATCTACATCCTCCATCTTTACTGCTCATGAGGAAAAGAAAAACTAAAAACCAGCCATGGCAACAGTTAAATTGACATTTTAGTCGACACATTTCACTAGTAAGCGTTAACATCATTATTAAGACTTAGTTTGTTAAGTTTGGTGAAGCTTATAACTTGTCCCTGACATGAAGTCATTCACAGACCCAGACCAGGCCCCCATGATGGTCCATCCATTTGTATATGATATTAGGCCTATAGCAATCAAATTGTATTTGTAAAACCGGTTTTGTAGCTTATTACATTGCAGCTGTTATTCTTTGGTGTGACGTGTTCCTCCCAAAATGACATGTGGTGTATAAAAGGAGTTCAGATCAGTTTCCTCACAGATGCAGGTGCATTAAACAGGTGAAGACAGGTGAAGACAGGTTAAAACAGGTGAAGACAGGTGAAGACAGGTTAAAACAGGTGAAGACAGGTGAAGACAGGTGAAGACAGGTGAAAACATGAAGACTGCACTGAAGCTGCCGTCGCTGGTCTTGACTCTGGCTTTGTCCATGAACTCAGGTAAAATATGATCCATCTATAATTCTGGTCTAAACCTGGTTTGAACTTTTTTAAAATTTTAGTATTTTTAATATATGTAACCCCTTGGATGCCAGTTTGAGCGAGTAGGGAGCAGGAGTCCAATGAGATAACTCACTATTCAAAACGCTACTTTATTGTTTGTGTTTAATATGTTGCATTTTCAGGGTTGACCTCTGTAGTACACATTTCATAGAAGTACACAATATTAAATTCAGACAAATACATGTATTTTTGTTTTTTGTATTTTATACAGACTTGGGGATATAAAAATGGGTATGATGTAGAAAAAGTTTCTGTTGTAAATGTTTTTTTTTTATATGGTTAAAGATAAAGACTTTTACAGTGCTGTCCATATGGTTCCAAATCTCTGGACCTTCACATGTTACACAAAAAACTGCTGCATTTCTGTTTGAGTGTTTTCTTCTAATATTATGTTTGTGGTTTAGAAAAGTTATGGGAATGAGTTCTGTCATGGACTGTCCTCCTGCTGGTGCCAGAGTCAGGACTAAACATGGACCGGCCTCCTGCTGGTGAACATGGAGAATCTGCGTTTCAGTTTTATGCAGCTAAAATCTCAAACAGTCTTCCTGAAGATGTGAGACAGGTTCTACTCTGACAATGTTCAAATCAAAGCTAAAAACAGTTCTGTGACTGAAATGATTTTCTTTGCACTCTTCTCTTTTAGGCCTTAAACTGTTTTGTGATTTCTGTCATGTTTGTGCTTGTGTCTGTTCAATTATATACTGTGCACAATCTGTAAACCACTTATAATTGACAAATGACTGGACAGGAATTTTAGTCTTTATTGGTGCTGTATTTAAGATAAGATGGGTTCCAGATTGGGACGTTCTTCATGGCTGAAGAGTCCGAGTGTCGGCATTTTACATTATCTTCTAGTTTCTGTGCATTGTTCAGTCCTGGTGTTGTTCTATTTTGAACTTGGATTAACCTGGGCTTGTCTCTTGCAGCTGCAGCACAACTCTCTTGTGTTACTTGTCACCCCTCTGATACGAGATGTGCAGCACCAGCTAATGTTCCGTGTACCAACGGAGAAACCTTCTGTGTCTCTGGCATCATTTTAGGTACGTGCTCCAAGACAAACTTAAATGTTTGCATTTCAGAAGCAATTTTCCTCAAGCACAAATAATGACTGTAATTATGATGATTTTGGATGTGTTCACAGCGACCACAAGCAGCGGTTTGTCCACTCAAAAAATAAAAGGCTGTTCTGCCTCCAGTATCTGTCCACTTCCAGGGACCTATGACTTTTCTCTGGATGTGGGTACTTCTAATGTTTTAGCCAGAGCTGAATGCTGCAATGGAACCAACTGTAACTCTGCCGACGCCTCCCGTGAGTGACCGTTTAAGGGAGCAGCATGTTTATTATAGTGTTGTCCAGGCTTGTGTTTGATAGATATGTCTCTCTCCTGTGTCAGTTCCGATGTCCCCTGCTGACGGCTCCTTGCAATGCTTCAGCTGTAACCCTCTCACTGGGTCATGTGACACAGAATTAAGATGTAACACTCTAGAGGCAAAATGCTTTGCATCCACAGGTGAGTTCCACACGGCCTGAGCGTAGAGAGTGTATGCAGGGCTGGACACCTGCAAGCACAGCTCTCAAAGTAACACTGTCATGTGTGTTGGTCTTAGAACTGGGCACCTGCAAGCACAGCTCTCATACCTCTCAGTTCATGTAAACTATAAAAGGGAATTGACTATTACACTATGACTTTACAAAGAGGAATGTATGGCTCTGAATTCAGCATAAAATCTGAATTATGGCTCCAAATTCGGGAGATTAGTGGAGACACAAGGAAATACTTCCTGTGTCTCTACGTGGAGCAAGGCAGCAGTAAAAGTCTGTTGCTGAATGAGATCTTGCAGCTGTCCAGTACATTGTGAAGTGGGTGGAGGGCAAAGTCCAGAATAGCCAACTTTAAACAAAATCCTGTAATGTGTGTTGGGCTCAGAACTGGACGACTGCAGGCACAGCTCTTGTACTAACAGTGTGTTGTTTGCAGTGATACCTCGGGGAAACTCCGACCCAGTCCCAGCTCATGGCTGTGCCTCTGATAATCTGTGTCAGGCTGCTGCCTACTTATCCACCTCTCCCCTTTTAACAAGCATCGGAGCCATCCAAGGAACTCCAACCTGCTGTGAAACAGACAACTGTAACCCCCTGACTACTGTTACTACTACTGCAGCCCTAACTACCACAACTGCAGCCCTAACCACTACTACTGCAGCACCAACTACCACTACTGCAGCCCCAACGACCACTACTACAGCACCAACTACCACTACTGCAGCCCCTTCTACCACTACAGCAGCACCAACTACCACTACTGTAGCCCCAACTACAACTACTGCAGCCAAAACTACCACTACTGCAGCACCAACTACAGTTGCACCAACTATCACTACTGTAGCCCCAACTACTACTACAGCAGCCCAAACTACCACTACTGCAGCCCCCACTACCACTACAGCAGCACCAAATACCACTACTGTAGCCCCAACTACAACTACTGCAGCCCCCACTACCACTACAGCAGCACCAACAACCACAACTGCAGCACCAACTACCACTACTTCAGCCCCAACTACCACTACTTCAGCACCAACTACCACTACTGCAGCCCCAACTACCACTACTTTAGCCCCAACTACCACTCGTTCAGCCCCAACTACCACTACTGCGGCCCCAACTACCACTACAGCAGCACCAACTACCAATACTGTAGCCCCAACTACTACTACTGCAGCCCCAACTACCACTACAGCAGCACCAACAACCACTACTGCAGCACCAACTACCACTACTGCAGCCCCAACTACCACTACTTCAGCCCCAACTACCACTACTGCAGCACCAACTACAACAGCACCAACTACCACTACTGCAGCCCCTACTACCACTACAGCAGCACCAACTACCACTACTGCAGCCCCAACTACAACTACTGCAGCCCGAACTACCACTACAGCAGCACCAACAACCACTACTGCAGCACCAACTACCACTACTGCAGCCCCAACTACCACTACTTCAGCCCCAACTACCACTACTGCAGCACCAACTACAACTACAGTAGCACCAACTACCACTACTGTAGCCACAACTACTACTACTGCAGCCCCAACTGAAACTACTGCAGCCCGAACTACCACTACAGCAGCACCAACTATCACTACTGCAGCCCCAACTACCACTACTTCAGCCCAAACTACAACTACTGCAGCACCAACTACAGCAGCACCAACTACCACTACTGTAGCCATAACTACAACTACTGCAGCCCCCACTACCACTACAGCAGCACCAATAACCACTACTGCAGCACCAACTACCACTACTGCAGCCCCAACTACCACTACTTCAGCCCCAACTACCACTACTGCAGCACCAACTACCACTACTGCAGCCCCTACTACCACCACTACTGCAGCACCAACTACCACAACTGCAGCCCCAACTACCACTACTTTAGCCCCAACTACCACTAGTTCAGCCCCAACTACCACTACTGCAGCACCAACTACCACTACTGCAGCCCCTACTACCACCACTACTGCAGCACCAACTACCACTACTGCAGCCCCTAATACCACTACAGCAGCACCAACTACCACTACTGCAGCCCCAACTACAACTACTGCAGCCCGAACTACCACTACAGCAGCACCAACAACCACTACTGCAGCCCCAACTACCACTACTTCAGCCCCAACTACCACTACTGCAGCACCAACTACAACTACAGTAGCACCAACTACCACTACTGTAGCCACAACTACTACTACTGCAGCCCCAACTGAAACTACTGCAGCCCGAACTACCACTACAGCAGCACCAACTATCACTACTGCAGCCCCAACTACCACTACTTCAGCCCAAACTACCACTACTGCAGCACCAACTACAGCAGCACCAACTACCACTACTGTAGCCATAACTACAACTACTGCAGCCCCCACTACCACTACAGCAGCACCAATAACCACTACTGCAGCACCAACTACCACTACTGCAGCCCCAACTACCACTACTTCAGCCCCAACTACCACTACTGCAGCACCAACTACCACTACTGCAGCCCCTACTACCACCACTACTGCAGCACCAACTACCACAACTGCAGCCCCAACTACCACTACTTTAGCCCCAACTACCACTAGTTCAGCCCCAACTACCACTACTGCAGCACCAACTACCACTACTGCAGCCCCTACTACCACCACTACTGCAGCACCAACTACCACTACTGCAGCCCCAACTACCACTACTTCAGCCCCAACTACCACTACTGCGGCCCAAACTACCACTACCCCAGCCCCAACTACCACTACTGCTGCCCCAACTACCACTACAGCAGCACCAACTACCACTACTGTAGCCCCAACTACTACTACTACAGCCCCAACTACCACTACAGCAGCACCAACAACCACTACTGCAGCACCAACTACCACTACTGCAGCCCCAACTACCACTACTTCAGCCCCAACTACCACTATTGCAGCACCAACTACAACAACACCAACTACCACTACTGTAGCCCCAACTACTACTACAGCAGCCCCAACTACCACTACTGCAGCCCCCACTACCACTACAGCAGCTCCAACTACCACTACTGTAGCCCCAACTACCACTACTGCAGCCCCAACTACAGCTACAGCAGCACCAACTACCACTACTGTAGCCCCAACTACTACAACTGCAGCCCCAACTACCACTACAGCAGCACCAACAACAACTACTGCAGCACCAACTACCACTACTGCAGCCCCAACTACCACTACTTCAGCCCCAACTACCACTACTGCAGCACCAACTACAACAGCACCAACTACCACTACTGCAGCACCTACTACCACCACTACTGCAGCACCAACTACCACAACTGCGGCCCAAACTACCACTACTTCAGCCCCAACTACCACTACTGCGGCCCAAACTACCACTACTCCAGCCCCAACTACCACTACTGCAGCCCCAACTACCACTACAGCAGCACCAACTACAACAGCACCAACTACCACTACTGCAGCCCCCACTACCGTTACAGCAGCACCAACTACCACTACTATAGCCCCAACTACAACTACTGCAGCCCCCACTACCACTACAGCAGCACCAACAACCACTACTGCAGCACCAACTACCACTACTGCAGCCCCAACTACAACTACTGCAGCCCGAACTACCACTACAGCAGCACCAACAACCACTACTGCAGCACCAACTACCACTACTGCAGCCCCAACTACCACTACTTCAGCCCCAACTACCACTACTGCAGCACCAACTACCACTACTGTAGCCCCAACTACTACTACTGCAGCCCCGACTACAACTACTGCAGCCCGAACTACCACTACGGCAGCACCAACTACCACTACTGCAGCACCAACTACCACTACTGCAGCCCCCACTACCACTACTTCAGCACCAACTACCACTACTGCAGCCCCAACTACCACTACTTCAGCCCCAACTACCACTACTGCAGCACCAACTACAACAGCACCAACTACCACTACTGTAGCCCCAACTACTACTACAGAGGCCCCAACTACCACTACTGCAGCCCCCACTACCACTACAGCAGCACCAACTACCACTACTGTAGCCCCAACTACAACTACTGCAGCCCCCACTACCACTACTGCAGCCCCAACTACCACTACTTCAGCCCCAACTATAACTACTGCAGCACCAACTACCAAAACTGCAGCCCCTACTACCACCACTACTGCAGCACCAACTACCACTACTGCAGCCTCAACTACCACTACTGTAGCCCCAACTACTACTACTGCAGCCCCGACTACAACTACTGAAGCCCCCACTACCACTACAGCAGCACCAACAACCACTACTGCAGCACCAACTACCACTACTGCAGCCCCAACTACCACTACTTTAGCCCCAACTACCACTACTGCAGCACCAATTACAACTACAGCAGCACCAACTACCACTACTGCAGCACCAACTACCACTACTGCGGCCCCAACTACCACTACTGCAGCCCCCACTACCACTACAGCAGCAGCAACAACCACTACTGCAGCACCAACTACCACTACTGCAGCCCCCAATACCACTACAGCAGCACCAACAACCACTACTGCAGCACCAACTACCACTACTGCAGCCCCCAATACCACTACAGCAGCACCAACAACCACTACTGCAGCCCCAACTACCACTACTTCAGCCCCAACTACCACTACTGCAGCACCAACTACCACTACTGCAGCCCCAACTACCACTACTGCAGCCCCAACTACCACTACAGCAGCACCAACTACCACTACTGTAGCCCCAACTACAACTACTGCAGCCCCCACTACCACTACAGCAGCACCAACAACCACTACTGCAGCACCAACTACAACAGCACCAACTACCACTACTGCAGCCCCTACTACCACTACAGCAGCACCAACTACCACTACTGCAGCCCCAACTACAACTACTGCAGCCCGAACTACCACTACAGCAGCACCAACAACCACTACTGCAGCACCAACTACCACTACTGCAGCCCCAACTACCACTACTTCAGCCCCAACTACCACTACTGCAGCACCAACTACCACTACTGCAGCCCCAACTACCACTACTGCAGCACCAATTACAACTACAGCAGCACCAACTACCACTACTGCAGCACCAACTACCACTACTGCGGCCCCAACTACCACTACTGCAGCCCCCACTACCACTACAGCAGCAGCAACAACCACTACTGCAGCACCAACTACCACTACTGCAGCCCCCAATACCACTACAGCAGCACCAACAACCACTACTGCAGCACCAACTACCACTACTGCAGCCCCAACTACCACTACTTCAGCCCCAACTACCACTACTGCAGCACCAACTACCACTACTGCAGCCCCAACTACCACTACTGCAGCCCCAACTACCACTACAGCAGCACCAACTACCACTACTGTAGCCCCAACTACAACTACTGCAGCCCCCACTACCACTACAGCAGCACCAACAACCACTACTGCAGCACCAACTACAACAGCACCAACTACCACTACTGCAGCCCCTACTACCACTACAGCAGCACCAACTACCACTACTGCAGCCCCAACTACAACTACTGCAGCCCGAACTACCACTACAGCAGCACCAACAACCACTACTGCAGCACCAACAACCACTACTGCAGCCCCAACTACCACTACTTCAGCCCCAACTACCACTACTGCAGCACCAACTACCACTACTGCATCACCAACTACCACTACTGCAGCCCCAACTACCACTACTGCAGCCCCAACTACCACTACAGCAGCACCAACTACCACTAATGTAGCCCGAACTACTACAACTGCAGCCCCAACTACAACTACAGCAGCACCAACTACCACTACTGCAGCACCAACTACAACAGCACCAACTACCACTACTGCAGCCCCCACTACCGTTACAGCAGCACCAACTACCACTACTATAGCCCCAACTACAACTACTGCAGCCCCCACTACCACTACAGCAGCACCAACAACCACTACTGCAGCACCAACTACCACTACTGCAGCCCCAACTACCACTACTATAGCCCCCACTACCACTACAGCAGCACCAACAACCACTACTGTAGCCCCAACTACAACTACTGCAGCCCCAACTACCACTACGGCAGCCCCAACTACTACTACTGCAGCCCCAACTACCACTGCAGCAGCACCAACAACCACTACTGCAGCACCAACTACCACTACTTCAGCCCCAACTACCACTACTTCAGCCCCAACTACCACTACGGCAGCCCCAACTACTACTACTGCAGCCCCAACTACCACTACAGCAGCACCAACTACCACTACTGCAGCACCAACTACAACAGCACCAACTACCACTACTGCAGCCCCCACTACCGTTACAGCAGCACCAACTACCACTACTATAGCCCCAACTACAACTAC
This sequence comes from Eucyclogobius newberryi, assembly GCF_026437365.1. Classification (NCBI taxonomy): domain Eukaryota; kingdom Metazoa; phylum Chordata; class Actinopteri; order Gobiiformes; family Gobiidae; genus Eucyclogobius; species Eucyclogobius newberryi. The sequence continues at coordinate 17,200,261 of NW_027315724.1, read as the reverse complement.
TGCAGCCCCCACTACCACTACAGCAGCACCAACAACCACTACTGCAGCACCAACTACCACTACTGCAGCCCCAACTACCACTACTATAGCCCCCACTACCACTACAGCAGCACCAACAACCACTACTGTAGCCCCAACTACAACTACTGCAGCCCCAACTACCACTACGGCAGCCCCAACTACTACTACTGCAGCCCCAACTACCACTGCAGCAGCACCAACAACCACTACTGCAGCACCAACTACCACTACTTCAGCCCCAACTACCACTACTTCAGCCCCAACTACCACTACTGCAGCACCAACTACAACAGCACCAACTACCACTACTGCAGCCCCTACTACCACTACAGCAGCACCAACTACCAAAACTTCAGCCCCAACTACCACTACTGCAGCACCAACTACAACAGCACCAACTACCACTACAGCAGCACCAACTACCACTACTGCAGCCCCAACTACCACTACTGCAGCCCCAAATACCACTACTTCAGCCCCAACTACCACTACTGCAGCACCAACTACAACAGCACCAACTACCACTACTGCAGCCCCTACTACCACTACTTCAGCCCCAACTACCACTACTGCGGCCCAAACTACCACTACTTCAGCCCCAACTACCACTACTGCGGCCCAAACTACCACTACCCCAGCCCCAACTACCACTACTGCTGCCCCAACTACCACTACAGCAGCACCAACTACCACTACTGTAGCCCCAACTACTACTACTACAGCCCCAACTACCACTACAGCAGCACCAACAACCACTACTGCAGCACCAACTACCACTACTGCAGCCCCAACTACCACTACTTCAGCCCCAACTACCACTATTGCAGCACCAACTACAACAACACCAACTACCACTACTGTAGCCCCAACTACTACTACAGCAGCCCCAACTACCACTACTGCAGCCCCCACTACCACTACAGCAGCTCCAACTACCACTACTGTAGCCCCAACTACCACTACTGCAGCCCCAACTACAGCTACAGCAGCACCAACTACCACTACTGTAGCCCCAACTACTACAACTGCAGCCCCAACTACAGCTACAGCAGCACCAACAACCACTACTGCAGCACCAACTACCACTACTGCAGCCCCAACTACCACTACTTCAGCCCCAACTACCACTACTGCAGCACCAACTACAACAGCACCAACTACCACTACTGCAGCACCTACTACCACCACTACTGCAGCACCAACTACCACAACTGCGGCCCAAACTACCACTACTTCAGCCCCAACTACCACTACTGCGGCCCAAACTACCACTACTCCAGCCCCAACTACCAAAACTGCAGCCCCAACTACCACTACAGCAGCACCAACTACAACAGCACCAACTACCACTACTGCAGCCCCCACTACCGTTACAGCAGCACCAACTACCACTACTATAGCCCCAACTACAACTACTGCAGCTCCCACTACCACTACAGCAGCACCAACAACCACTACTGCAGCACCAACTACCACTACTGCAGCCCCAACTACAACTACTGCAGCCCGAACTACCACTACAGCAGCACCAACAACCACTACTGCAGCACCAACTACCACTACTGCAGCCCCAACTACCACTACTTCAGCCCCAACTACCACTACTGCAGCACCAACTACCACTACTGTAGCCCCAACTACTACTACTGCAGCCCCGACTACAACTACTGCAGCCCGAACTACCACTACAGCAGCACCAACTACCACTACTGCAGCACCAACTACCACTACTGCAGCCCCCACTACCACTACTTCAGCACCAACTACCACTACTGCAGCCCCAACTACCACTACTTCAGCCCCAACTACCACTACTGCAGCACCAACTACAACAGCACCAACTACCACTACTGTAGCCCCAACTACTACTACAGAGGCCCCAACTACCACTACTGCAGCCCCCACTACCACTACAGCAGCACCAACTACCACTACTGTAGCCCCAACTACAACTACTGCAGCCCCCACTACCACTACTGCAGCCCCAACTACCACTACTTCAGCCCCAACTATAACTACTGCAGCACCAACTACCAAAACTGCAGCCCCTACTACCACCACTACTGCAGCACCAACTACCACTACTGCAGCCTCAACTACCACTACTGTAGCCCCAACTACTACTACTGCAGCCCGAACTACCACTACAGCAGCACCAACAACCACTACTGCAGCACCAACTACCACTACTGCAGCCCCAAATACCACTACTTCAGCCCCAACTACCACTACTGCAGCACCAACTACCACTACTGTAGCCCCAACTACAACTACTGCAGCCCCCACTACCACTACAGCAGCACCAACAACCACTACTGCAGCACCAACTACCACTACTGCAGCCCCAACTACAACTACTGCAGCCCGAACTACCACTACAGCAGCACCAACAACCACTACTGCAGCACCAACTACCACTACTGCAGCCCCAACTACCACTACTTCAGCCCCAACTACCACTACTGCAGCACCAACTACCACTACTGTAGCCCCAACTACTACTACTGCAGCCCCGACTACAACTACTGCAGCCCGAACTACCACTACAGCAGCACCAACTACCACTACTGCAGCACCAACTACCACTACTGCAGCCCCCACTACCACTACTTCAGCACCAACTACCACTACTGCAGCCCCAACTACCACTACTTCAGCCCCAACTACCACTACTGCAGCACCAACTACAACAGCACCAACTACCACTACTGTAGCCCCAACTACTACTACAGAGGCCCCAACTACCACTACTGCAGCCCCCACTACCACTACAGCAGCACCAACTACCACTACTGTAGCCCCAACTACAACTACTGCAGCCCCCACTACCACTACTGCAGCCCCAACTACCACTACTTCAGCCCCAACTATAACTACTGCAGCACCAACTACCAAAACTGCAGCCCCTACTACCACCACTACTGCAGCACCAACTACCACTACTGCAGCCTCAACTACCACTACTGTAGCCCCAACTACTACTACTGCAGCCCGAACTACCACTACAGCAGCACCAACAACCACTACTGCAGCACCAACTACCACTACTGCAGCCCCAAATACCACTACTTCAGCCCCAACTACCACTACTGCAGCACCAACTACCACTACTGTAGCCCCAACTACTACTACTGCAGCCCCGACTACAACTACTGCAGCCCAAACTACCACTACAGCAGCACCAACTACCACTACTGCAGCACCAACTACCACTACTGCAGCCCCCACTACCACTACTTCAGCACCAACTACCACTACTGCAGCCCCAACTACCACTACTTCAGCCCCAACTACCACTACTGCAGCACCAACTACAACAGCACCAACTACCACTACTGTAGCCCCAACTACTACTACAGAGGCCCCAACTACCACTACTGCAGCCCCCACTACCACTACAGCAGCACCAACTACCACTACTGTAGCCCCAACTACAACTACTGCAGCCCCCACTACCACTACTGCAGCCCCAACTAACACTACTTCAGCCCCAACTATAACTACTGCAGCACCAACTACCAAAACTGCAGCCCCTACTACCACCACTACTGCAGCACCAACTACCACTACTGCAGCCTCAACTACCACTACTGTAGCCCAAACTACTACTACTGCAGCCCCGACTACAACTACTGAAGCCCCCACTACCACTACAGCAGCACCAACAACCACTACTGCAGCACCAACTACCACTACTGCAGCCCCAACTACCACTACTTCAGCCCCAACTACCACTACTGCAGCACCAATTACAACTACAGCAGCACCAACTACCACTACTGCAGCACCAACTACCACTACTGCGGCCCCAACTACCACTACTGCAGCCCCCACTACCACTACAGCAGCAGCAACAACCACTACTGCAGCACCAACTACCACTACTGCAGCCCCCAATACCACTACAGCAGCACCAACAACCACTACTGCAGCACCAACTACCACAACTGCAGCCCCAACTACCACTACTTCAGCCCCAACTACCACTACTGCAGCACCAACTACCACTACTGCAGCCCCAACTACCACTACTGCAGCCCCAACTACCACTACAGCAGCACCAACTACCACTACTGTAGCCCCAACTACAACTACTGCAGCCCCCACTACCACTACAGCAGCACCAACAACCACTACTGCAGCACCAACTACAACAGCACCAACTACCACTACTGCAACCCCTACTACCACTACAGCAGCACCAACTACCACTACTGCAGCCCCAACTACAACTACTGCAGCCCGAACTACCACTACAGCAGCACCAACAACCACTACTGCAGCACCAACTACCACTACTGCAGCCCCAACTACCACTACTTCAGCCCCAACTACCACTACTGCAGCACCAACTACCACTACTGCAGCCCCAACTACCACTACTGCAGCACCAATTACAACTACAGCAGCACCAACTACCACTACTGCAGCACCAACTACCACTACTGCGGCCCCAACTACCACTACTGCAGCCCCCACTACCACTACAGCAGCAGCAACAACCACTACTGCAGCACCAACTACCACTACTGCAGCCCCCAATACCACTACAGCAGCACCAACAACCACTACTGCAGCACCAACTACCACTACTGCAGCCCCAACTACCACTACTTCAGCCCCAACTACCACTACTGCAGCACCAACTACCACTACTGCAGCCCCAACTACCACTACTTCAGCCCCAACTACCACTACTGCAGCACCAACTACCACTACTGCAGCCCCAACTACCACTACTGCAGCCCCAACTACCACTACAGCAGCACCAACTACCACTACTGTAGCCCCAACTACAACTACTGCAGCCCCCACTACCACTACAGCAGCACCAACAACCACTACTGCAGCACCAACTACAACAGCACCAACTACCACTACTGCAGCCCCTACTACCACTACAGCAGCACCAACTACCACTACTGCAGCCCCAACTACAACTACTGCATTCCGAACTACCACTACAGCAGCACCAACAACCACTACTGCAGCCCCCACTACCACTACAGCAGCTCCAACTACCACTACTGTAGCCCCAACTACCACTACTGCAGCCCCAACTACAGCTACAGCAGCACCAACTACCACTACTGTAGCCCCAACTACTACAACTGCAGCCCCAACTACCACTACAGCAGCACCAACAACCACTACTGCAGCACCAACTACCACTACTGCAGCCCCAACTACCACTACTTCAGCCCCAACTACCACTACTGCAGCACCAACTACAACAGCACCAACTACCACTACTGCAGCACCTACTACCGCCACTACTGCAGCACCAACTACCACAACTGCGGCCCAAACTACCACTACTTCAGCCCCAACTACCACTACTGCGGCCCAAACTACCACTACTCCAGCCCCAACTACCACTACTGCAGCCCCAACTACCACTACAGCAGCACCAACTACAACAGCACCAACTACCACTACTGCAGCCCCCACTACCGTTACAGCAGCACCAACTACCACTACTATAGCCCCAACTACAACTACTGCAGCCCCCACTACCACTACAGCAGCACCAACAACCACTACTGCAGCACCAACTACCACTACTGCAGCCCCAACTACAACTACTGCAGCCCGAACTACCACTACAGCAGCACCAACAACCACTACTGCAGCACCAACTACCACTACTGCAGCCCCAACTACCACTACTTCAGCCCCAACTACCACTACTGCAGCACCAACTACCACTACTGCAGCCCCCACTACCACTACTGCAGCCCCAACTACCACTACTTCAGCCCCAACTATAACTACTGCAGCACCAACTACCAAAACTGCAGCCCCTACTACCACCACTACTGCAGCACCAACTACCACTACTGCAGCCTCAACTACCACTACTGTAGCCCCAACTACTACTACTGCAGCCCCGACTACAACTACTGAAGCCCCCACTACCACTACAGCAGCACCAACAACCACTACTGCAGCACCAACTACCACTACTGCAGCCCCAACTACCACTACTTCAGCCCCAACTACCACTACTGCAGCACCAATTACAACTACAGCAGCACCAACTACCACTACTGCAGCACCAACTACCACTACTGCGGCCCCAACTACCACTACTGCAGCCCCCACTACCACTACAGCAGCAGCAACAACCACTACTGCAGCACCAACTACCACTACTGCAGCCCCCAATACCACTACAGCAGTACCAACAACCACTACTGCAGCACCAACTACCACAACTGCAGCCCCAACTACCACTACTTCAGCCCCAACTACCACTACTGCAGCACCAACTACCACTACTGCAGCCCCAACTACCACTACTGCAGCCCCAACTACCACTACAGCAGCACCAACTACCACTACTGTAGCCCCAACTACAACTACTGCAGCCCCCACTACCACTACAGCAGCACCAACAACCACTACTGCAGCACCAACTACAACAGCACCAACTACCACTACTGCAACCCCTACTACCACTACAGCAGCACCAACTACCACTACTGCAGCCCCAACTACAACTACTGCAGCCCGAACTACCACTACAGCAGCACCAACAACCACTACTGCAGCACCAACTACCACTACTGCAGCCCCAACTACCACTACTTCAGCCCCAACTACCACTACTGCAGCACCAACTACCACTACTGCAGCCCCAACTACCACTACTGCAGCACCAATTACAACTACAGCAGCACCAACTACCACTACTGCAGCACCAACTACCACTACTGCGGCCCCAACTACCACTACTGCAGCCCCCACTACCACTACAGCAGCAGCAACAACCACTACTGCAGCACCAACTACCACTACTGCAGCCCCCAATACCACTACAGCAGCACCAACAACCACTTCTGCAGCACCAACTACCACTACTGCAGCCCCAACTACCACTACTTCAGCCCCAACTACCACTACTGCAGCACCAACTACCACTACTGCAGCCCCAACTACCACTACTGCAGCCCCAACTACCACTACAGCAGCACCAACTACCACTACTGTAGCCCCAACTACAACTACTGCAGCCCCCACTACCACTACAGCAGCACCAACAACCACTACTGCAGCACCAACTACAACAGCACCAACTACCACTACTGCAGCCCCTACTACCACTACAGCAGCACCAACTACCACTACAGCAGCCCCAACTACAACTACTGCAGCCCGAACTACCACTACAGCAGCACCAACAACCACTACTGCAGCACCAACTACCACTACTGCAGCCCCAACTACTACTACTTCAGCCCCAACTACCACTACTGCAGCACCAACTACCACTACTGCAGCCCCAACTACCACTACTGCAGCCCCAACTACCACTACAGCAGCACCAACTACCACTAATGTAGCCCGAACTACTACAACTGCAGCCCCAACTACCACTACAGCAGCACCAACTACCACTACTGCAGCACCAACTACAACAGCACCAACTACCACTACTGCAGCCCCCACTACCGTTACAGCAGCACCAACTACCACTACTATAGCCCCAACTACAACTACTGCAGCCCCCACTACCACTACAGCAGCACCAACAACCACTACTGCAGCACCAACTACCACTACTGCAGCCCCAACTACCACTACTATAGCCCCCACTACCACTACAGCAGCACCAACAACCACTACTGTAGCCCCAACTACAACTACTGCAGCCCCAACTACCACTACGGCAGCCCCAACTACTACTACTGCAGCCCCAACTACCACTGCAGCAGCACCAACTACCACTACTTCAGCCCCAACTACCACTACTTCAGCCCCAACTACCACTACTGCAGCACCAACTACAACAGCACCAACTACCACTACTGCAGCCCCTACTACCACTACAGCAGCACCAACTACCAAAACTTCAGCCCCAACTACCACTACTGCAGCACCAACTACAACAGCACTAACTACCACTACAGCAGCACCAACTACCACTACTGCAGCCCCAACTACCACTACTGCAGCCCCAACTACCACTACTTCAGCCCCAACTACCACTACTGCAGCACCAACTACAACAGCACCAACTACCACTACTGCAGCCCCTACTACCACTACAGCAGCACCAACTACCACTACTGCAGCCCCTACTACCACTACTGCAGCCCCAACTACAATTACAGCAGCACCAACAACCACTACTGCAGCAGCAACTACCACTACTGCAGCCCCAACTACCACTACTTCAGCCCCAACTACCACTACTGCAGCACCAACTACTACAGTAGCACCAACTACCACTACTCTAGCCCCAACTACTACCACTGCAGCCCCGACTACAACTACTGCAGCCCGAATTACCACTACAGCAGCCCCCACTACCACTACATCAGCCCCAACTACCACTACTGCAGCACCAACTACAACTACTGCAGCACCAACTACCACTACTGCAGCCCCCACTACCACTACATCAGCCCCAACTACCACTACTGCAGCACCAACTACAACTTCAGTAGCACCAACTACCACTACTGTAGCCCCAACTACTACTACTGCAGCCCCAACTACCACTACTGCAGCCCCAACTACCACTACTTTAGCCCCAACTACCACTCGTTCAGCCCCAACTACCACTACTGCAGCCCCTACTACCACCAATACTGCAAAACCAACTACCACTACTGCAGCCCCAACTACCACTACTTCAGCCCCAACTACCACTACTGCGGCCCCAACTACCACTACAGCAGCACCAACTACCACTACTGTAGCCCCAACTACTACTACTGCAGCCCCAACTACCACTACAGCAGCACCAACAACCACTACTGCAGCACCAACTACCACTACTGCAGCCCCAACTACCACTACTTCAGCCCCAACTACCACTACTGCAGCACCAACTACAACAGCACCAACTACCAATACTGCAGCCCCTACTACCACTACAGCAGCACCAACTACCACTACTGCAGCCCCAACTACAACTACTGCAGCCCGAACTACAACTACAGTAGCACCAACTACCACTACTGTAGCCACAACTACTACTACTGCAGCCCCAACTAAAACTACTGCAGCCCGAACTACCACTACAGCAGCACCAACTATCACTACTGCAGCCCCAACTACCACTACTTCAGCCCAAACTACCACTACTGCAGCACCAACTACAGCAGCACCAACTACCACTACTGTAGCCATAACTACAACTACTGCAGCCCCCACTACCACTACAGCAGCACCAATAACCACTACTGCAGCACCAACTACCACTACTGCAGCCCCAACTACCACTACTTCAGCCCCAACTACCACTACTGCAGCACCAACTACCACTACTGCAGCCCCTACTACCACCACTACTGCAGCACCAACTACCACAACTGCAGCCCCAACTACCACTACTTTAGCCCCAACTACCACTAGTTCAGCCCCAACTACCACTACTGCAGCACCAACTACAGCAGCACCAACTACCACTACTGTAGCCATAACTACAACTACTGCAGCCCCCACTACCACTACAGCAGCACCAATAACCACTACTGCAGCACCAACTACCACTACTGCAGCTACAACTACCACTACTTCAGCCCCAACTACCACTACTGCAGCACCAACTACCACTACTGCAGCCCCTACTACCACCACTACTGCAGCACCAACTACCACAACTGCAGCCCCAACTACCACTACTTTAGCCCCAACTACCACTAGTTCAGCCCCAACTACCACTACTGCAGCACCAACTACCACTACTGCAGCCCCTACTACCACCACTACTGCAGCACCAACTACCACTACTGCAGCTCCAACTACCACTACTGTAGCCCCAACTACCACTACTGCAGCCCCAACTACAGCTACAGCAGCACCAACTACCACTACTGTAGCCCCAACTACTACAACTGCAGCCCCAACTACCACTACAGCAGCACCAACAACCACTACTGCAGCACCAACTACCACTACTGCAGCCCCAACTACAACTACTTCAGCCCCAACTACCACTACTGCAGCACCAACTACAACAGCACCAACTACCACTACTGCAGCACCTACTACCGCCACTACTGCAGCACCAACTACCACAACTGCGGCCCAAACTACCACTACTTCAGCCCCAACTACCACTACTGCGGCCCAAACTACCACTACTCCAGCCCCAACTACCACTACTGCAGCCCCAACTACCACTACAGCAGCACCAACTACAACAGCACCAACTACCACTACTGCAGCCCCCACTACCGTTACAGCAGCACCAACTACCACTACTATAGCCCCAACTACAACTACTGCAGCCCCCACTACCACTACAGCAGCACCAACAACCACTACTGCAGCACCAACTACCACTACTGCAGCCCCAACTACAACTACTGCAGCCCGAACTACCACTACAGCAGCACCAACAACCACTACTGCAGCACCAACTACCACTACTGCAGCCCCAACTACCACTACTTCAGCCCCAACTACCACTACTGCAGCACCAACTACCACTACTGTAGCCCCAACTACTACTACTGCAGCCCCGACTACAACTACTGCAGCCCGAACTACCACTACAGCAGCACCAACTACCACTACTGCAGCACCAACTACCACTACTGCAGCCCCCACTACCACTACTTCAGCACCAACTACCACTACTGCAGCCCCAACTACCACTACTTCAGCCCCAACTACCACTACTGCAGCACCAACTACAACAGCACCAACTACCACTACTGTAGCCCCAACTACTACTACAGAGGCCCCAACTACCACTACTGCAGCCCCCACTACCACTACAGCAGCACCAACTACCACTACTGTAGCCCCAACTACAACTACTGCAGCCCCCACTACCACTACTGCAGCCCCAACTACCACTACTTCAGCCCCAACTATAACTACTGCAGCACCAACTACCAAAACTGCAGCCCCTACTACCACCACTACTGCAGCACCAACTACCACAACTGCAGCCCCAACTACCACTACTTTAGCCCCAACTACCACTAGTTCAGCCCCAACTACCACTACTGCAGCACCAACTACCACTACTGCAGCCCCTACTACCACCACTACTGCAGCACCAACTACCACTACTGCAGCTCCAACTACCACTACTGTAGCCCCAACTACCACTACTGCAGCCCCAACTACAGCTACAGCAGCACCAACTACCACTACTGTAGCCCCAACTACTACAACTGCAGCCCCAACTACCACTACAGCAGCACCAACAACCACTACTGCAGCACCAACTACCACTACTGCAGCCCCAACTACAACTACTTCAGCCCCAACTACCACTACTGCAGCACCAACTACAACAGCACCAACTACCACTACTGCAGCACCTACTACCGCCACTACTGCAGCACCAACTACCACAACTGCGGCCCAAACTACCACTACTTCAGCCCCAACTACCACTACTGCGGCCCAAACTACCACTACTCCAGCCCCAACTACCACTACTGCAGCCCCAACTACCACTACAGCAGCACCAACTACAACAGCACCAACTACCACTACTGCAGCCCCCACTACCGTTACAGCAGCACCAACTACCACTACTATAGCCCCAACTACAACTACTGCAGCCCCCACTACCACTACAGCAGCACCAACAACCACTACTGCAGCACCAACTACCACTACTGCAGCCCCAACTACCACTACTTCAGCCCCAACTACCACTACTGCAGCACCAACTACCACTACTGCAGCCCCAACTACCACTACTGCAGCCCCAACTACCACTACAGCAGCACCAACTACCACTACTGTAGCCCCAACTACAACTACTGCAGCCCCCACTACCACTACAGCAGCACCAACAACCACTACTGCAGCACCAACTACAACAGCACCAACTACCACTACTGCAGCCCCTACTACCACTACAGCAGCACCAACTACCACTACAGCAGCCCCAACTACAACTACTGCAGCCCGAACTACCACTACAGCAGCACCAACAACCACTACTGCAGCACCAACTACCACTACTGCAGCCCCAACTACTACTACTTCAGCCCCAACTACCACTACTGCAGCACCAACTACCACTACTGCAGCCCCAACTACCACTACTGCAGCCCCAACTACCACTACAGCAGCACCAACTACCACTAATGTAGCCCGAACTACTACAACTGCAGCCCCAACTACCACTACAGCAGCACCAACTACCACTACTGCAGCACCAACTACAACAGCACCAACTACCACTACTGCAGCCCCCACTACCGTTACAGCAGCACCAACTACCACTACTATAGCCCCAACTACAACTACTGCAGCCCCCACTACCACTACAGCAGCACCAACAACCACTACTGCAGCACCAACTACCACTACTGCAGCCCCAACTACCACTACTATAGCCCCCACTACCACTACAGCAGCACCAACAACCACTACTGCAGCACCAACTACCACTACTGCAGCCCCAACTACCACTACTTCAGCCCCAACTACCACTACTGCAGCACCAACTACCACTACTGTAGCCCCAACTACTACTACTGCAGCCCCGACTACAACTACTGCAGCCCGAACTACCACTACAGCAGCACCAACTACCACTACTGCAGCACCAACTACCACTACTGCAGCCCCCACTACCACTACTTCAGCACCAACTACCACTACTGCAGCCCCAACTACCACTACTTCAGCCCCAACTACCACTACTGCAGCACCAACTACAACAGCACCAACTACCACTACTGTAGCCCCAACTACTACTACAGAGGCCCCAACTACCACTACTGCAGCCCCCACTACCACTACAGCAGCACCAACTACCACTACTGTAGCCCCAACTACAACTACTGCAGCCCCCACTACCACTACTGCAGCCCCAACTACCACTACTTCAGCCCCAACTATAACTACTGCAGCACCAACTACCAAAACTGCAGCCCCTACTACCACCACTACTGCAGCACCAACTACCACTACTGCAGCCTCAACTACCACTACTGTAGCCCCAACTACTACTACTGCAGCCCCGACTACAACTACTGAAGCCCCCACTACCACTACAGCAGCACCAACAACCACTACTGCAGCACCAACTACCACTACTGCAGCCCCAACTACCACTACTTCAGCCCCAACTACCACTACTGCAGCACCAATTACAACTACAGCAGCACCAACTACCACTACTGCAGCACCAACTACCACTACTGCGGCCCCAACTACCACTACTGCAGCCCCCACTACCACTACAGCAGCAGCAACAACCACTACTGCAGCACCAACTACCACTACTGCAGCCCCCAATACCACTACAGCAGCACCAAAAACCACTACTGCAGCACCAACTACCACAACTGCAGCCCCAACTACCACTACTTCAGCCCCAACTACCACTACTGCAGCACCAACTACCACTACTGCAGCCCCAACTACCACTACTGCAGCCCCAAATACCACTACAGCAGCACCAACTACCACTACTGTAGCCCCAACTACAACTACTGCAGCCCCCACTACCACTACAGCAGCACCAACAACCACTACTGCAGCACCAACTACAACAGCACCAACTACCACTACTGCAACCCCTACTACCACTACAGCAGCACCAACTACCACTACTGCAGCCCCAACTACAACTACTGCAGCCCGAACTACCACTACAGCAGCACCAACAACCACTACTGCAGCACCAACTACCACTACTGCAGCCCCAACTACCACTACTTCAGCCCCAACTACCACTACTGCAGCACCAACTACCACTACTGCAGCCCCAACTACCACTACTGCAGCACCAATTACAACTACAGCAGCACCAACTACCACTACTGCAGCACCAACTACCACTACTGCGGCCCCAACTACCACTACTGCAGCCCCCACTACCACTACAGCAGCAGCAACAACCACTACTGCAGCACCAACTACCACTACTGCAGCCCCCAATACCACTACAGCAGCACCAACAACCACTACTGCAGCACCAACTACCACTACTGCAGCCCCAACTACCACTACTTCAGCCCCAACTACCACTACTGCAGCACCAACTACCACTACTGCAGCCCCAACTACCACTACTGCAGCCCCAACTACCACTACAGCAGCACCAACTACCACTACTGTAGCCCCAACTACAACTACTGCAGCCCCCACTACCACTACAGCAGCACCAACAACCACTACTGCAGCACCAACTACAACAGCACCAACTACCACTACTGCAGCCCCTACTACCACTACAGCAGCACCAACTACCACTACTGCAGCCCCAACTACAACTACTGCAGCCCGAACTACCACTACAGCAGCACCAACAACCACTACTGCAGCACCAACTACCACTACTGCAGCCCCAACTACTACTACTTCAGCCCCAACTACCACTACTGCAGCACCAACTACCACTACTGCAGCCCCAACTACCACTACTGCAGCCCCAACTACCACTACAGCAGCACCAACTACCACTAATGTAGCCCGAACTACTACAACTGCAGCCCCAACTACCACTACAGCAGCACCAACTACCACTACTGCAGCACCAACTACAACAGCACCAACTACCACTACTGCAGCCCCCACTACCGTTACAGCAGCACCAACTACCACTACTATAGCCCCAACTACAACTACTGCAGCCCCCACTACCACTACAGCACCACCAACAACCACTACTGCAGCACCAACTACCACTACTGCAGCCCCAACTACCACTACTATAGCCCCCACTACCACTACAGCAGCACCAACAACCACTACTGTAGCCCCAACTACAACTACTGCAGCCCCAACTACCACTACGGCAGCCCCAACTACTACTACTGCAGCCCCAACTACCACTGCAGCAGCACCAACAACCACTACTGCAGCACCAACTACCACTACTTCAGCCCCAACTACCACTACTTCAGCCCCAACTACCACTACTGCAGCACCAACTACAACAGCACCAACTACCACTACTGCAGCCCCTACTACCACTACAGCAGCACCAACTACCAAAACTTCAGCCCCAACTACCACTACTGCAGCACCAACTACAACAGCACTAACTACCACTACAGCAGCACCAACTACCACTACTGCAGCCCCAACTACCACTACTGCAGCCCCAACTACCACTACTTCAGCCCCAACTACCACTACTGCAGCACCAACTACAACAGCACCATCTACCACTACTGCAGCCCCTACTACCACTACAGCAGCACCAACTACCACTACTGCAGCCCCTACTACCACTACTGCAGCCCCAACTACAATTACAGCAGCACCAACAACCACTACTGCAGCAGCAACTACCACTACTGCAGCCCCAACTACCTTTACTTCAGCCCCAACTACCACTACTGCAGCACCAACTACTACAGTAGCACCAACTACCACTACTGTAGCCCCAACTACTACCACTGCAGCCCCGACTACAACTACTGCAGCCCGAATTACCACTACAGCGGCACCAACTACCATTACTGCAGCACCAACTACCACTACTGCAGCCCCCACTACCACTACATCAGCCCCAACTACCACTACTGCAGCACCAACTACAACTTCAGTAGCACCAACTACCACTACTGTAGCCCCAACTACTACTACTGCAGCCCCACCTACCACTACTGCAGCCCCAACTACCACTACTTTAGCCCCAACTACCACTCGTTCAGCCCCAACTACCACTACTGCAGCCCCTACTACCACCAATACTGCAAAACCAACTACCACTACTGCAGCCCCAACTACCACTACTTCAGCCCCAACTACCACTACTGCGGCCCCAACTACCACTACAGCAGCACCAACTACCACTACTGTAGCCCCAACTACTACTACTGCAGCCCCAACTACCACTACAGCAGCACCAACAACCACTACTGCAGCACCAACTACCACTACTGCAGCCCCAACTACCACTACTTCAGCCCCAACTACCACTACTGCAGCACCAACTACAACAGCACCAACTACCAATACTGCAGCCCCTACTACCACTACAGCAGCACCAACTACCACTACTGCAGCCCCAACTACAACTACTGCAGCCCGAACTACAACTACAGTAGCACCAACTACCACTACTGTAGCCACAACTACTACTACTGCAGCCCCAACTAAAACTACTGCAGCCCGAACTACCACTACAGCAGCACCAACTATCACTACTGCAGCCCCAACTACCACTACTTCAGCCCAAACTACCACTACTGCAGCACCAACTACAGCAGCACCAACTACCACTACTGTAGCCATAACTACAACTACTGCAGCCCCCACTACCACTACAGCAGCACCAATAACCACTACTGCAGCACCAACTACCACTACTGCAGCCCCAACTACCACTACTTCAGCCCCAACTACCACTACTGCAGCACCAACTACCACTACTGCAGCCCCTACTACCACCACTACTGCAGCACCAACTACCACAACTGCAGCCCCAACTACCACTACTTTAGCCCCAACTACCACTAGTTCAGCCCCAACTACCACTACTGCAGCACCAACTACAGCAGCACCAACTACCACTACTGTAGCCATAACTACAACTACTGCAGCCCCCACTACCACTACAGCAGCACCAATAACCACTACTGCAGCACCAACTACCACTACTGCAGCCCCAACTACCACTACTTCAGCCCCAACTACCACTACTGCAGCACCAACTACCACTACTGCAGCCCCTACTACCACCACTACTGCAGCACCAACTACCACAACTGCAGCCCCAACTACCACTACTTTAGCCCCAACTACCACTAGTTCAGCCCCAACTACCACTACTGCAGCACCAACTACCACTACTGCAGCCCCTACTACCACCACTACTGCAGCACCAACTACCACTACTGCAGCCCCAACTACCACTACTTCAGCCCCAACTACCACTACTGCGGCCCAAACTACCACTACCCCAGCCCCAACTACCACTACTGCTGCCCCAACTACCACTACAGCAGCACCAACTACCACTACTGTAGCCCCAACTACTACTACTACAGCCCCAACTACCACTACAGCAGCACCAACAACCACTACTGCAGCACCAACTACCACTACTGCAGCCCCAACTACCACTACTGCAGCCCCAACTACCACTACTTCAGCCCCAACTACCACTATTGCAGCACCAACTACAACAACACCAACTACCACTACTGTAGCCCCAACTACTACTACAGCAGCCCCAACTACCACTACTGCAGCCCCCACTACCACTACAGCAGCACCAACTACCACTACTGTAGCCCCAACTACCACTACTGCAGCCCCAACTACAGCTACAGCAGCACCAACTACCACTACTGTAGCCCCAACTACTACAACTGCAGCCCCAACTACCACTACAGCAGCACCAACAACCACTACTGCAGCACCAACTACCACTACTGCAGCCCCAACTACCACTACTTCAGCCCCAACTACCACTACTGCAGCACCAACTACAACAGCACCAACTACCACTACTGCAGCACCTACTACCACCACTACTGCAGCACCAACTACCACAACTGCGGCCCAAACTACCACTACTTCAGCCCCAACTACCACTACTGCGGCCCAAACTACCACTACTCCAGCCCCAACTACCACTACTGCAGCCCCAACTACCACTACAGCAGCACCAACTACCACTACTTCAGTCCCAACTACCACTATTGCAGCACCAACTACAACAACACCAACTACCACTACTGTAGCCCCAACTACTACTACAGCAGCCCCAACTACCACTACTGCAGCCCCCACTACAACTACAGCAGCACCAACTACCACTACTGTAGCCCCAACTACCACTACTGGAGCCCCAACTACCACTACAGCAGCACCAACTACCACTACTGTAGCCCCAACTACTACAAATGCAGCCCCAACTACCACTACAGCAGCACCAACTACCACTACTGCAGCACCAACTACAACAGCACCAACTACCACTACTGCAGCCCCCACTACCGTTACAGCAGCACCAACTACCACTACTATAGCCCCAACTACAACTACTGCAGCCCCCACTACCACTACAGCAGCACCAACAACCACTACTGCAGCACCAACTACCACTACTGCAGCCCCCACTACAACTACAGCAGCACCAACTACCACTACTGTAGCCCCAACTACCACTACTGGAGCCCCAACTACCACTACAGCAGCACCAACTACCACTACTTTAGCCCCAACTACTACAAATGCAGCCCCAACTACCACTACAGCAGCCATAACTACAACTACTGCAGCCCCCACTACCACTACAGCAGCACCAATAACCACTACTGCAGCACCAACTACCACTACTGCAGCCCCAACTACCACTACTTCAGCCCCAACTACCACTACTGCAGCACCAACTACCACTACTGCAGCCCCTACTACCACCACTACTGCAGCACCAACTACCACAACTGCAGCCCCAACTACAACTACTGCAGCCCGAACTACCACTACAGCAGTACCAACAACCACTAGTGCAGCACCAACTACCACTACTGCAGCCCCAACTACCACTACTTCAGCCCCAACTACCACTACTGCAGCACCAACTACCACTACTGTAGCCCCAACTACTACTACTGCAGCCCCGACTACAACTACTGCAGCCCGAACTACCACTACAGCAGCACCAACTACCACTACTGCAGCACCAACTACCACTACAGCAGCACCAACAACCACTACTGCAGCACCAACTACCACTACTGCAGGCCCAACTACCACTACTGCAGCACCAACTACCACTACTGCAGCCCCTACTACCACCACTACTGCAGCACCAACTACCACAACTGCAGCCCCAACTACCACTACTTTAGCCCCAACTACCACTAGTTCAGCCCCAACTACCACTACTGCAGCACCAACTACAGCAGCACCAACTACCACTACTGTAGCCATAACTACAACTACTGCAGCACCAACTACCACTACTGCAGCCCCCACTACCGTTACAGCAGCACCAACTACCACTACTATAGCCCCAACTACAACTACTGCAGCCCCCACTACCACTACAGCAGCACCAACAACCACTACTGCAGCACCAACTACCACTACTGCAGCCCCAACTACAACTACTGCAGCCCGAACTACCACTACAGCAGTACCAACAACCACTAGTGCAGCACTAACTACCACTACTGCAGCCCCAACTACCACTACTTCAGCCCCAACTACCACTACTGCAGCACCAACTACCACTACTGTAGCCCCAACTACTACTACTGCAGCCCCGACTACAACTACTGCAGCCCGAACTACCACTACAGCAGCACCAACTACCACTACTGCAGCACTAAATACCACTACAGCAGCACCAACAACCACTACTGCAGCACCAACTACCACTACTGCAGCCCCAACTACCACTACTTCAGCCCCAACTACCACTACTGCAGCACCAATTACAACTACAGCAGCACCAACTACCACTACTGCAGCACCAACTACCACTACTGCGGCCCCAACTACCACTACTGCAGCCCCCACTACCACTACAGCAGCAGCAACAACCACTACTGCAGCACCAACTACCACTACTGCAGCCCCCAATACCACTACAGCAGCACCAACAACCACTACTGCAGCACCAACTACCACAACTGCAGCCCCAACTACCACTACTTCAGCCCCAACTACCACTACTGCAGCACCAACTACCACTACTGCAGCCCCAACTACCACTACTGCAGCCCCCACTACCACTACAGCAGCACCAACAACCACTACTGCAGCACCAACTACAACAGCACCAACTACCACTACTGCAACCCCTACTACCACTACAGCAGCACCAACTACCACTACTGCAGCCCCAACTACAACTACTGCAGCCCGAACTACCACTACAGCAGCACCAACAACCACTACTGCAGCACCAACTACCACTACTGCAGCCCCAACTACCACTACTTCAGCCCCAACTACCACTACTGCAGCACCAACTACCACTACTGCAGCCCCAACTACCACTACTGCAGCACCAATTACAACTACAGCAGCACCAACTACCACTACTGCAGCACCAACTACCACTACTGCGGCCCCAACTACCACTACTGCAGCCCCCACTACCACTACAGCAGCAGCAACAACCACTACTGCAGCACCAACTACCACTACTGCAGCCCCCAATACCACTACAGCAGCACCAACAACCACTACTGCAGCACCAACTACCACTACTGCAGCCCCAACTACCACTACTTCAGCCCCAACTACCACTACTGCAGCACCAACTACCACTACTGCAGCTCCAACTACCACTACTGCAGCCCCAACTACCACTACAGCAGCACCAACTACCACTACTGTAGCCCCAACTACAACTACTGCAGCCCCCACTACCACTACAGCAGCACCAACAACCACTACTGCAGCACCAACTACAACAGCACCAACTACCACTACTGCAGCCCCTACTACCACTACAGCAGCACCAACTACCACTACTGCAGCCCCAACTACAACTACTGCAGCCCGAACTACCACTACAGCAGCACCAACAACCACTACTGCAGCACCAACTACCACTACTGCAGCCCCAACTACTACTACTTCAGCCCCAACTACCACTACTGCAGCACCAACTACCACTACTGCAGCCCCAACTACCACTACTGCAGCCCCAACTACCACTACAGCAGCACCAACTACCACTAATGTAGCCCGAACTACTACAACTGCAGCCCCAACTACCACTACAGCAGCACCAACTACCACTACTGCAGCACCAACTACAACAGCACCAACTACCACTACTGCAGCCCCCACTACCGTTACAGCAGCACCAACTACCACTACTATAGCCCCAACTACAACTACTGCAGCCCCCACTACCACTACAGCAGCACCAACAACCACTACTGCAGCACCAACTACCACTACTGCAGCCCCAACTACCACTACTATAGCCCCCACTACCACTACAGCAGCACCAACAACCACTACTGTAGCCCCAACTACAACTACTGCAGCCCCAACTACCACTACGGCAGCCCCAACTACTACTACTGCAGCCCCAACTACCACTGCAGCAGCACCAACAACCACTACTGCAGCACCAACTACCACTACTTCAGCCCCAACTACCACTACTTCAGCCCCAACTACCACTACTGCAGCACCAACTACAACAGCACCAACTACCACTACTGCAGCCCCTACTACCACTACAGCAGCACCAACTACCAAAACTTCAGCCCCAACTACCACTACTGCAGCACCAACTACAACAGCACTAACTACCACTACAGCAGCACCAACTACCACTACTGCAGCCCCAACTACCACTACTGCAGCCCCAACTACCACTACTTCAGCCCCAACTACCACTACTGCAGCACCAACTACAACAGCACCAACTACCACTACTGCAGCCCCTACTACCACTACAGCAGCACCAACTACCACTACTGCAGCCCCTACTACCACTACTGCAGCCCCAACTACAATTACAGCAGCACCAACAACCACTACTGCAGCAGCAACTACCACTACTGCAGCCCCAACTACCACTACTTCAGCCCCAACTACCACTACTGCAGCACCAACTACTACAGTAGCACCAACTACCACTACTGTAGCCCCAACTACTACCACTGCAGCCCCGACTACAACTACTGCAGCCCGAATTACCACTACAGCGGCACCAACTACCATTACTGCAGCACCAACTACCACTACTGCAGCCCCCACTACCACTACATCAGCCCCAACTACCACTACTGCAGCACCAACTACAACTTCAGTAGCACCAACTACCACTACTGTAGCCCCAACTACTACTACTGCAGCCCCAACTACCACTACTGCAGCCCCAACTACCACTACTTTAGCCCCAACTACCACGCGTTCAGCCCCAACTACCACTACTGCAGCCCCTACTACCACCAATACTGCAAAACCAACTACCACTACTGCAGCCCCAACTACCACTACTTCAGCCCCAACTACCACTACTGCGGCCCCAACTACCACTACAGCAGCACCAACTACCACTACTGTAGCCCCAACTACTACTACTGCAGCCCCAACTACCACTACAGCAGCACCAACAACCACTACTGCAGCACCAACTACCACTACTGCAGCCCCAACTACCACTACTTCAGCCCCAACTACCACTACTGCAGCACCAACTACAACAGCACCAACTACCAATACTGCAGCCCCTACTACCACTACAGCAGCACCAACTACCACTACTGCAGCCCCAACTACAACTACTGCAGCCCGAACTACAACTACAGTAGCACCAACTACCACTACTGTAGCCACAACTACTACTACTGCAGCCCCAACTAAAACTACTGCAGCCCGAACTACCACTACAGCAGCACCAACTATCACTACTGCAGCCCCAACTACCACTACTTCAGCCCAAACTACCACTACTGCAGCACCAACTACAGCAGCACCAACTACCACTACTGTAGCCATAACTACAACTACTGCAGCCCCCACTACCACTACAGCAGCACCAATAACCACTACTGCAGCACCAACTACCACTACTGCAGCCCCAACTACCACTACTTCAGCCCCAACTACCACTACTGCAGCACCAACTACCACTACTGCAGCCCCTACTACCACCACTACTGCAGCACCAACTACCACAACTGCAGCCCCAACTACCACTACTTTAGCCCCAACTACCACTAGTTCAGCCCCAACTACCACTACTGCAGCACCAACTACAGCAGCACCAACTACCACTACTGTAGCCATAACTACAACTACTGCAGCCCCCACTACCACTACAGCAGCACCAATAACCACTACTGCAGCACCAACTACCACTACTGCAGCCCCAACTACCACTACTTCAGCCCCAACTACCACTACTGCAGCACCAACTACCACTACTGCAGCCCCTACTACCACCACTACTGCAGCACCAACTACCACAACTGCAGCCCCAACTACCACTACTTTAGCCCCAACTACCACTAGTTCAGCCCCAACTACCACTACTGCAGCACCAACTACCACTACTGCAGCCCCTACTACCACCACTACTGCAGCACCAACTACCACTACTGCAGCCCCAACTACCACTACTTCAGCCCCAACTACCACTACTGCGGCCCAAACTACCACTACCCCAGCCCCAACTACCACTACTGCTGCCCCAACTACCACTACAGCAGCACCAACTACCACTACTGTAGCCCCAACTACTACTACTACAGCCCCAACTACCACTACAGCAGCACCAACAACCACTACTGCAGCACCAACTACCACTACTGCAGCCCCAACTACCACTACTGCAGCCCCAACTACCACTACTTCAGCCCCAACTACCACTATTGCAGCACCAACTACAACAACACCAACTACCACTACTGTAGCCCCAACTACTACTACAGCAGCCCCAACTACCACTACTGCAGCCCCCACTACCACTACAGCAGCACCAACTACCACTACTGTAGCCCCAACTACCACTACTGCAGCCCCAACTACAGCTACAGCAGCACCAACTACCACTACTGTAGCCCCAACTACTACAACTGCAGCCCCAACTACCACTACAGCAGCACCAACAACCACTACTGCAGCACCAACTACCACTACTGCAGCCCCAACTACCACTACTTCAGCCCCAACTACCACTACTGCAGCACCAACTACAACAGCACCAACTACCACTACTGCAGCACCTACTACCACCACTACTGCAGCACCAACTACCACAACTGCGGCCCAAACTACCACTACTTCAGCCCCAACTACCACTACTGCGGCCCAAACTACCACTACTCCAGCCCCAACTACCACTACTGCAGCCCCAACTACCACTACAGCAGCACCAACTACCACTACTTCAGCCCCAACTACCACTATTGCAGCACCAACTACAACAACACCAACTACCACTACTGTAGCCCCAACTACTACTACAGCAGCCCCAACTACCACTACTGCAGCCCCCACTACAACTACAGCAGCACCAACTACCACTACTGTAGCCCCAACTACCACTACTGGAGCCCCAACTACCACTACAGCAGCACCAACTACCACTACTGTAGCCCCAACTACTACAAATGCAGCCCCAACTACCACTACAGCAGCACCAACTACCACTACTGCAGCACCAACTACAACAGCACCAACTACCACTACTGCAGCCCCCACTACCGTTACAGCAGCACCAACTACCACTACTATAGCCCCAACTACAACTACTGCAGCCCCCACTACCACTACAGCAGCACCAACAACCACTACTGCAGCACCAACTACCACTACTGCAGCCCCCACTACAACTACAGCAGCACCAACTACCACTACTGTAGCCCCAACTACCACTACTGGAGCCCCAACTACCACTACAGCAGCACCAACTACCACTACTTTAGCCCCAACTACTACAAATGCAGCCCCAACTACCACTACAGCAGCACCAACTACCACTACTGCAGCACCAACTACAACAGCACCAACTACCACTACTGCAGCCCCCACTACCGTTACAGCAGCACCAACTACCACTACTATAGCCCCAACTACAACTACTGCAGCCCCCACTACCACTACAGCAGCACCAACAACCACTACTGCAGCACCAACTACCACTACTGCAGCCCCAACTACAACTACTGCAGCCCGAACTACCACTACAGCAGTACCAACAACCACTAGTGCAGCACCAACTACCACTACTGCAGCCCCAACTACCACTACTTCAGCCCCAACTACCACTACTGCAGCACCAACTACCACTACTGTAGCCCCAACTACTACTACTGCAGCCCCGACTACAACTACTGCAGCCCGAACTACCACTACAGCAGCACCAACTACCACTACTGCAGCACCAACTACCACTACTGCAGCCCCCACTACCACTACTTCAGCACCAACTACCACTACTGCAGCCCCAACTACCACTACTTCAGCCCCAACTACCACTACTGCAGCACCAACTACCACTACTGTAGCCCCAACTACTATTACAGAGGCCCCAACTACCACTACTGCAGCCCCCACTACCACTACAGCAGCACCAACTACCACTACTGTAGCCCCAACTACAACTACTGCAGCCCCCACTACCACTACTGCAGCCCCAACTACCACTACTTCAGCCCCAACTATAACTACTGCAGCACCAACTACCAAAACTGCAGCCCCTACTACCACCACTACTGCAGCACCAACTACCACTACTGCAGCCTCAACTACCACTACTGTAGCCCCAACTACTACTACTGCAGCCCCGACTACAACTACTGAAGCCCCCACTACCACTACAGCAGCACCAACAACCACTACTGCAGCACCAACTACCACTACTGCAGCCCCAACTACCACTACTTCAGCCCCAACTACCACTACTGCAGCACCAATTACAACTACAGCAGCACCAACTACCACTACTGCAGCACCAACTACCACTACTGCGGCCCCAACTACCACTACTGCAGCCCCCACTACCACTACAGCAGCACCAACAACCACTACTGCAGCACCAACTACCACTACTGCAGCCCCCACTACCACTACAGCAGCACCAACAACCACTACTGCAGCACCAACTACCACTACTGCAGCCCCAACTACCACTACTTCAGCCCCAACTACCACTACTGCAGCACAAACTACCACTACTGCAGCCCCAACTACCACTACTGCAGCCCCAACTACCACTACAGCAGCACCAACTACCACTACTGTAGCCCCAACTACAACTACTGCAGCCCCCACTACCACTACAGCAGCACCAACAACCACTACTGCAGCACCAACTACAACAGCCCCAACTACCACTACAGCAGCACCAACTACCACTACTGCAGCCCCAACTACAACTACTGCAGCCCGAACTACCACTACAGCAGCACCAACAACCACTACTGCAGCACAAACTACCACTACTGCAGCCCCAACTACCACTACTTCAGCCCCAACTACCACTACTGCAGCACCAACTACCACTACCGCAGCCCCAACTACCACTACTGCAGCCCCAACTACAACTACTGCAGCCGGAACTACCACTACAGCAGCACCAACAACCACTACTGCAGCACCAACTACCACTACCGCAGCCCCAAGTACCACTACTGCAGCACCAACTACCACTACCGCAGCCCCAACTACTACAACTGCAGCCCCAACTACCACTACAGCAGCACCAACTACCACTACTGCAGCACCAACTACAACAGCATCAACTACCACTACTGCAGCCCCCACTACCGTTACAGCAGCACCAACTACCACTACTGCAGCCCGAACTACCACTACTTCAGCCCCAACTACCACTACAGCAGCACCAACTACCACTACTGCAGCCCCAACTACCACTACTGCAGCCCCAACTACAACTACAGCAGCACCAACTACCACTAATGTAGCCCCAACTACAACTACTGCAGCCCCAACTACAACTACAGCAGCACCAAATACCACTACTATAGCCCCCACTACTACTACTGCAGCACAAATTACTACTACTGCAGCCCCAACTACCACTACGGCAGCCCCAACTACTACTACTGCAGCCCCAACTACCACTACAGCAGCACCAACAACCACTACTGCAGCACCAACTACCACTACTTCAGCCCCAACTACCACTACTTCAGCCCCAACTACCACTACTGCAGCACCAACTACAACAGCACCAACTACCACTACTGCAGCCCCTACTACCACTACAGCAGCACCAACTACCAAAACTTCAGCCCAAACTACCACTACTGCAGCACCAACTACAACAGCACCAACTACCACTACAGCAGCACCAACTACCACTACTGCAGCCCCAAATACCACTACTGCAGCCCCAACTACCACTACTTCAGCCCCAACTACCACTACTGCAGCACCAACTACAACAGCACCAACTACCACTACTGCAGCCCCTACTGCCACTACAGCAGCACCAACTACCACTACTGCAGCCCCTACTACCACTACTGCAGCCCCAACTACAACTACAGCAGCACCAACGACCACTACTGCAGCAGCAACTACCACTACTGCAGCCCCAACTACCATTACTTCAGCCCCAACTACCACTACTGCAGCACCAACTACTACAGTAGCACCAACTACCACTACTGTAGCCCCAACTACTACCACTGCAGCCCCGACTACAACTACTGCAGCCCGAATTACCACTACTTCAGCCCCAACTACCACTACTCCAGCACCAATTACAACTACAGCAGCACCAACTACCACTACTGCAGCACCAACTACCACTACTGCGGCCCCAACTACCACTACTGCAGCCCCCACTACCACTACAGCAGCACCAACAACCACTACTGCAGCACCAACTACCACTACTGCAGCCCCCACTACCACTACAGCAGCACCAACAACCACTACTGCAGCACCAACTACCACTACTGCAGCCCCAACTACCACTACTTCAGCCCCAACTACCACAACTGCAGCACAAACTACCACTACTGCAGCCCCAACTACCACTACTGCAGCCCCAACTACCACTACAGCAGCACCAACTACCACTACTGTAGCCCCAACTACAACTACTGCAGCCCCCACTACCACTACAGCAGCACCAACAACCACTACTGCAGCACCAACTACAACAGCCCCAACTACCACTACAGCAGCACCAACTACCACTACTGCAGCCCCAACTACAACTACTGCAGCCCGAACTACCACTACAGCAGCACCAACAACCACTACTGCAGCACAAACTACCACTACTGCAGCCCCAACTACCACTACTTCAGCCCCAACTACCACTACTGCAGCACCAACTACCACTACCGCAGCCCCAACTACCACTACTGCAGCCCCAACTACAACTACTGCAGCCGGAACTACCACTACAGCAGCACCAACAACCACTACTGCAGCACCAACTACCACTACCGCAGCCCCAAGTACCACTACTGCAGCACCAACTACCACTACCGCAGCCCCAACTACTACAACTGCAGCCCCAACTACCACTACAGCAGCACCAACTACCACTACTGCAGCACCAACTACAACAGCATCAACTACCACTACTGCAGCCCCCACTACCGTTACAGCAGCACCAACTACCACTACTGCAGCCCGAACTACCACTACTTCAGCCCCAACTACCACTACAGCAGCACCAACTACCACTACTGCAGCCCCAACTACCACTACTGCAGCCCCAACTACAACTACAGCAGCACCAACTACCACTAATGTAGCCCCAACTACAACTACTGCAGCCCCAACTACAACTACAGCAGCACCAAATACCACTACTATAGCCCCCACTACTACTACTGCAGCACAAATTACTACTACTGCAGCCCCAACTACCACTACGGCAGCCCCAACTACTACTACTGCAGCCCCAACTACCACTACAGCAGCACCAACAACCACTACTGCAGCACCAACTACCACTACTTCAGCCCCAACTACCACTACTTCAGCCCCAACTACCACTACTGCAGCACCAACTACAACAGCACCAACTACCACTACTGCAGCCCCTACTACCACTACAGCAGCACCAACTACCAAAACTTCAGCCCAAACTACCACTACTGCAGCACCAACTACAACAGCACCAACTACCACTACAGCAGCACCAACTACCACTACTGCAGCCCCAAATACCACTACTGCAGCCCCAACTACCACTACTTCAGCCCCAACTACCACTACTGCAGCACCAACTACAACAGCACCAACTACCACTACTGCAGCCCCTACTGCCACTACAGCAGCACCAACTACCACTACTGCAGCCCCTACTACCACTACTGCAGCCCCAACTACAACTACAGCAGCACCAACGACCACTACTGCAGCAGCAACTACCACTACTGCAGCCCCAACTACCATTACTTCAGCCCCAACTACCACTACTGCAGCACCAACTACTACAGTAGCACCAACTACCACTACTGTAGCCCCAACTACTACCACTGCAGCCCCGACTACAACTACTGCAGCCCGAATTACCACTACAGCGGCACCAACTACCACTACTCCAGCACCAACTACCACTACTGCAGCCCCCACTACCACTACATCAGCCCCAACTACCACTACTGCAGCACCAACTACAACTTCAGTAGCACCAACTACCACTACTGTAGCCCCAACTACTACTACTGCAGCCCCAACTACCACTACAGCAGCACCAACTACCACTACTGCAGCCCCAACTACCACTACTGCAGCCCCCACTACCACTACAGCGGCACCAACAACCACTACTGCAGCACCAACTACCACTACTGCAGCACCAACTACAGCAGCACCAACTACCACTACTTTAGCCCCAACTACTATTACAGCAGCCCCAACTACCACTACTGCAGCCCCCACTACCACTATAGCAGCACCAAATACCACTACTGTATTCCCAACTACAACTACTGCAGCCCCCACTACCACTACAGCAGCACCAACAACCACTACTGCAGCACCAAATACCACTACTGCAGCCCCTACTACCACCACTACTGCAGCACCAACTACCACAACTGCAGCCCCAACTACCACTACTTTAGCCCCAACTACCACTAGTTCAGCCCCAACTACCACTACTGCAGCACCAACTACCACTACTGAAGCCCCTACTACCACCACTACTGCAGCACCAACTACCACTACTGCAGCCCCAACTACCACTACTTCAGCCCCAACTATCACTACTGCGGCCCAAACTACCACTACTGCAGCCCCAACTACCACTACTTCAGCCCCAACTACCACTACAGCAGCACCAACAACCACTACTGCAGCACCAACAACCACTACTGCAGCCCCAACTACCACTACTTCAGCCCCAACTACCACTACTGCAGCACCAACTACAACAGCACCAACTACCACTACTGTAGCCCCAACTACTACTACAGCAGCCCCAACTACCACTACTGCAGCCCCCACTACCACTACAGCAGCACCAACTACCACTACTGTAGCCCCAACTACAACTACTGCAGCCCCCACTACCACTACTGCAGCCCCAACTACCACTACTTCAGCCCCAACTACCACTACTGCAGCACCAATTACAACTACAGCAGCACCAACTACCACTACTGCAGCACCAACTACCACTACTGCAGCCCCTACTACCACTACAGCAATACCAACAACCACTACTGCAGCACCAACTACCACTACTGCAGCCCCAACTACCACTACTTCAGACCCAACTACCACTACTGCAGCACCAACTACCACTACTGCAGCCCCAACTACCACTACTGCAGCCCCAACTACCACTACAGCAGCACCAACTACCACTACTGTAGCCCCAACTACAACTACTGCAGCCCCCACTACCACTACAGCAGCACCAACAACCACTACTGCAGCACCAACTACCACTACTGCAGCCCCAACTACCACTACTTCAGCCCAAAATACCACTACTGCAGCACCAACTACAGCAGCACCAACTACCACAACTGTAGCCCGAACTACCACTACTGCAGCCCCAACTACCACTACTTCAGGCCAAACTACCACTACTGCAGCACCAACTACAGCAGCCCCAACTACCACTACTGCAGCCCCCACTACCACAACAGCAGCACCAAATTCCACTACTGCAGCCCCAACTACAACTACTGCAGCCCCCACTACCACTACAAAAGCACCAACAACCACTACTGCATCCCCAACTACCACTACTGCAGCACCAACTACAACAGCACCAACTACCAGTACTGCAGCCCCTACTACCACTACAGCAGCACCAACTACCACTACTGCAGCCCCAACTACAACTACTGCAGCCCGAACTACCACTACAGCAGCACCAACAACCACTACTGCAGCACCAACTACAACTACTGCAGCCCCAACTACCACTACTTCAGCCCCAACTACCACTACTGCAGCACCAACTACCACTACTGCAGCCCTCACTACCACTACAGCAGCACCAAATACCACTACTGCAGCCCCCACTACCACTACAGCAGCACCAACAACCACTACTGCAGCCCCAACTACCACTACTATAGCCCCCACTACTACTACTGCAGCACAAATTACTACTACTGCAGGCCCAACTACCACTACGGCAGCCCAAACTACTACTACTGCAGCCCCAACTACCACTACAGCAGCACCAACAACCACTACTGCAGCACCAACTACCACTACTTCAGCCCCAACTACCACTACTTCAGCCCCAACTACAACTACTGCAGCACCAACCACAACAGCACCAACTACTACTACTGCAGCCCCAACTACAACTACTGCAGCCCCAACTACAACTACTGCAGCCCGAACTACCACTACAGCAGCACCAACAACCACTACTGCAGCAACAACTACCACTACTGCAGCCCCAACTACCACTACTTCAGCCCCAACTACCACTACTGCAGCACCAACTACAACTACAGTAGTACCAACTACCACTACTGTAGCCCCAACTACTACTACTGCAGCCCCGACTACAACTACTGCAGCCCGAACTACCACTACAGCAGCACCAACTACCACTACTGCAGCACCAACTACCACTACTGCAGCCCTCACTACCACTACTTCAGCCCCAACTACCACTACTGCAGCACCAATTACAACTACAGTAGCACCAACTACCACTACTGTAGCCCCAACTACTACTACTGCAGCCCCAACTACAAATACTGCAGCCCGAACTACCACTACAGCAGCATCAACAACCACTACTGCAGCACCAACTACCACTACTGCAGCCCCAACTACCACTACTGCAGCCCCAACTACCACTACTGCAGCCACAACTACAACTACTGCATCCCCCACTACCACTACAGCAGCACCAACAAACACTACTGCAGCACCAACTACCACTACTGCAGCCCCAACTACCACTACTTCAGCCCAAACTACCACTACTGCAACCCCAACTACCACTACTATAGCCCCAACTACTACTACTGCAGCACAAATTACTACTACTGTAGCCCCAACTACTACTACTGCAGCCCCAACTACCACTACAGCAGCACCAACAACCACTACTGCAGCACCAACTACCACTACTGCAGCCCCAACTACCACTACTTCAGCCCCAACTACCACTACTGCAGCACCAACTACAACAGCACCAACTACCACTACTGCAGCCCCCACTACCGTTACAGCAGCACCAACTACCAATACTGTAGCCCCAACTACAACTACTGCAGCCCCCACTACCACTACAGCAGCACCAACAACAACTACTGCAGCACCACCTACCACTACTGCAGCGCCAACTACCAATACTTCAGCCCCAACTACCACTACTGCAGCACCAACTACAACAGCACCAACTACCACTACTGCAGCCCCTACTACCACTACTGCTGCCCGAACTACCACTACAGCAGCACCAACAACAACTACTGCAGCACCAACCACAACTACAGTAGCACCAAATACCACTACTGTAGCCCCAACTACTACTACTGCAGCCCCAACTACAACTACTGCAGCCCTCACTACCACTACTTCAGCCCCAACTACCACTACTGCAGCACCAATTACAACTACAGTAGCACCAACTACC
Source organism: Eucyclogobius newberryi (assembly GCF_026437365.1). Lineage (NCBI taxonomy): Eukaryota > Metazoa > Chordata > Actinopteri > Gobiiformes > Gobiidae > Eucyclogobius > Eucyclogobius newberryi. The sequence continues at coordinate 17,167,803 of NW_027315724.1, read as the reverse complement.
ACTACTGTAGCCCCAACTACTACTACTGCAGCCCCAACTACAAATACTGCAGCCCGAACTACCACTACAGCAGCATCAACAACCACTACTGCAGCACCAACTACCACTACTGCAGCCCCAACTACCACTACTGCAGCCCCAACTACCACTACTGCAGCCACAACTACAACTACTGCATCCCCCACTACCACTACAGCAGCACCAACAAACACTACTGCAGCACCAACTACCACTACTGCAGCCCCAACTACCACTACAGCAGCACCAACAACCACTACTGCAGCACCAACTACCACTACTGCAGCCCCAACTACCACTACTTCAGCCCAAACTACCACTACTGCAGCACCAACTACAGCAGCACCAACTACCACTACTGTAGCCCGAACTACTACTACAGCAGCCCCAACTACCACTACTGCAGCCCCCACTACACCTACAGCAGCACCAACAACCACTACTGCAGCACCAACTACCACTACTGCAGCCCCAACTACCACTACTTCAGCCCCAACTACCACTACTGCAGCACCAACTACAACTACAGTAGCACCAACTACCACTACTGTAGCCCCAACTACTACTACTGCAGCCCCAACTACAACTACTGCAGCCCGAACTACCACTACAGCAGCACCAACAACCACTACTGCAGGACCAACTACCACTACTGCAGCCCCAACTACCACTACTTCAGCCCCAACTACCACTACTGCAGCACCAACTACAACTTCAGTAGCACCAACTACCACTACTGTAGCCCCAACTACTGCTACTGCAGCCCCAACTACAACTACTGCAGCCCGAACTACCACTACAGCAGCACCAACAACCAATACTGCAGCACCAACTACCATTACTGCAGCCCCAACTACCTCTACTTTAGCCCCAACTACCACTACTTCAGCACCAACTACCACTACTGCAGCCCCAACTACCACTACTGCAGCCCCAACTACCACTACTCCAGCCCCAACTACCACTACTGCAGCCCCAACTGCCACTACAGCAGCACCAACTACCACTACTGTAGCCCCAACTACCACTACTGCAGCCCCGACTACAACTACTGCAGCCCGAACTACCACTACAGCAGCACCAACTACCACTACTGCAGCCCCAACTACCACTACTTCAGCCCGAACTACCACTACTGCAGCACCAACTACAACTACAGTAGCACCAACTTCCACTACTGTAGCCCCAACTACTACTACTGCAGCCCCGACTACAACTACTGCAGCCCGAACTACCACTACAGCAGCACCAACTACCACTACTGCAGCACCAACTACCACTACTGCAGCCCCAACTACCACTACTTCAGCCCCAACTACAACTACTGCAGCACCAACTAATACAGCACCAACTACCACTACTGCAGCCCCCACTAGCGTTACAGCAGCACCAACTACCACTACTGTAGCCCCAACTACAACTACTGCAGCCCCCACTACCACTACAGCAGCACCAACAACCACTACTGTAGCCCCAACTACCACTACTGCAGCACCAACTACAACAGCACCAACTACCACTACTGCAGCCCCTACTACCACTACAGCAGCACCAACTACCACTACTGCAGCCCCAACTACCACTACAGTAGCACCAACTACTATTACTGCAGCACAAATTACTACTACTGCAGCCCCAACTACCACTACGGCAGCCCCAACTCCTACTACTGCAGCCCCAACTACCACTACAGCAGCACCAACAACCACTACTGCAGCACCAACTACCACTACTTCAGCCCCAACTACCACTACTGCAGCACCAACTACAACAGCACCAACTACCACTACTGCAGCCCCTACTACAACTACAGCAGCACCAACTACCATTACTTCAGCCCCAACTACCACTACAGCAGCACCAACTAACACTACTGCAGCCCCAACTACAACTACTGCTGCCCGAACTACCACTACAGCAGCACAAACAACAACTACGACAGCACCAACTACCACTACTGCAGCCCCAACTACCACTACTGCAGCCCCAACTACCACTACTGCAGCACCAACCACAACTACAGTAGCACCAACTACCACTACTGTAGCCCCAACTACTACTACTGCAGCCCCAACTACAACTACTGCAGCCCAAACTACCACTACAGCAGCACCAACAACCACTACTGCAGCACCAACTACCACTACTGCAGCCCCAACTACCACCACTGCAGCACCAACTACCACTATTATAGCCCCAACTACAACTACTGCAGCCCCCACTACCACTACAGCAGCACCAACAACCACTACTGCAGCACCAACTACCACTACTGCAGCCCCAACTACCACTACTTCAGCCCCAACTACCACTACTGCAGCACCAACTACCACTACTGCAGCCCCAACTACCACTACTGCAGCCCCAACTACCACTACAGCAGCACCAACTACCACTACTGTAGCCCCAACTACAACTACTGCAGCCCCCAATACCACTACAGCAGCACCAACAACCACTACTGGAGCACCAACTACCACTACTGCAGCCCCAACTACCACTACTTCAGCCCAAACTACCACTACTGCAGCACCAACTACAGCAGCACCAACTACCACTACTGTAGCCCGAACTACTACTACAGCAGCCCCAACTACCACTACTGCAGCCCCCACTACCACTACAGCAGCACCAACAACCACTACTTCAGCCCCAACTACCACTACTGCAGCACCAACTACAACTTCAGTAGCACCAACTACCACTACTGTAGCCCCAACTACTGCTACTGCAGCCCCAATTACTACTACTGCAGCCCCAACTACAACTACGGCAGCCCCAACTCCTACTACTGCAGCCCCAACTACCACTACAGCAGCACCAACAACCACTACTGCAGCACCAACTACCACTACTTCAGCCCCAACTACCACTACTGCAGCACCAACTACAACAGCACCAACTACCACTACTGCAGCCCCTACTACAACTACAGCAGCACCAACTACCACTACTTCAGCCCCAACTACCACTACTGCAACACCAACTACAACAGCACCAACTACCACTACAGCAGCACCAACTACCAATACTGCAGCCCCAACTACCACTACTGCAGCCCCAACTACCACTACTTCAGCCCCAACGACCACTACTGCAGCCCCAACTACCACTACTGCAGCACCAACTACAACTTCAGTAGCACCAACTACCACTACTGTAGCCCCAACTACTACTACTGCAGCCCCAACTACAACTACTGCAGCCCGAACTACCACTACAGCAGCACCAACAACCACTACTGCAGCACCAACTACCACTACTGCAGCCCCAACTACCACTACTTCAGCCCAAACTACCACTACTGCAGCACCAACTACAGCAGCACCAACTACCACTACTGTAGCCCGAACTACTACTACAGCAGCCCCAACTACCACTACTGCAGCCCCCACTACCATTACAGCAGCACCAAATACCACTACTGTAGCCCCAACTACAACTACTGCAGCCCCCACTACCACTACTGCAGCCCCAACTACCATTACTTCAGCCCCAACTACCACTACTGCAGCACCAACTACCACTACTGCAGCCCCAACTACCACTACTGCAGCCCCAACTACCACTACAGCAGCACCAACTACCACTACTGTAGCCCCAACTACAACTACTGCAGCCCCCAATACCACTACAGCAGCACCAACAACCACTACTGGAGCACCAACTACCACTACTGCAGCCCCAACTACCACTACTTCAGCCCAAACTACCACTACTGCAGCACCAACTACAGCAGCACCAACTACCACTACTGTAGCCCGAACTACTACTACAGCAGCCCCAACTACCACTACTGCAGCCCCCACTACCACTACAGCAGGACCAACAACCACTACTTCAGCCCCAACTACCACTACTGCAGCACCAACTACAACTTCAGTAGCACCAACTACCACTACTGTAGCCCCAACTACTGCTACTGCAGCCCCAATTACTACTACTGCAGCCCCAAATACAACTACGGCAGCCCCAACTCCTACTACTGCAGCCCCAACTACCACTACAGCAGCACCAACAACCACTACTGCAGCACCAACTACCACTACTTCAGCTCCAACTACCACTACTGCAGCACCAACTACAACAGCACCAACTACCACTACTGCAGCCCCTACTACAACTACAGCAGCACCAACTACCGCTACTTCAGCCCCAACTACCACTACTGCAACACCAACTACAACAGCACCAACTACCACTACAGCAGCACCAACTACCACTACTGCAGCCCCAACTACCACTACTGCAGCCCCAACTACCACTACTTCAGCCCCAACTACCACTACTGCAGCCCCAACTACCACTACTGCAGCACCAACTACAACTTCAGTAGCACCAACTACCACTACTGTAGCCCCAACTACTACTACTGCAGCCCCAACTACAACTACTGCAGCCCGAACTACCACTACAGCAGCACCAACAACCACTACTGCAGCACCAACTACCACTACTGCAGCCCCAACTACCACTACTTCAGCCCAAACTACCACTACTGCAGCACAAACTACAGCAGCACCAACTACCACTACTGTAGCCCGAACTACTACTACAGCAGCCCCAACTACCACTACTGCAGCCCCCACTACCATTACAGCAGCACCAAATACCACTACTGTAGCCCCAACTACAACTACTGCAGCCCCCACTACCACTAAAAAAGCACCAACAACCACTACTGCAGCCCCAACTACCACTACTGCAGCACCAACTACAACAGCACCAACTACCACTACTGCAGCCCGAACTACCAATACAGTAGCACCAACAACCACTACTGCAGCACCAACTACCACTACTGCAGCCCCAACTACCACTACTGCAGCCCCAACTACCACTACTGCAGCACCAACTACAACTACAGTAGCACCAACTTCCACTACTGTAGCCCCAACTACTACTACTGCAGCCCCGACTACAACTACTGCAGCCCGAACTACCACTACAGCAGCACCAACTACCACTACAGCAGCACCAACTACCACTACTGCAGCCCCCACTACCACTACTTCAGCACCAAATACCACTACTGCAGCACCAACTACAACTACAGTAGCACCAACTACCACTACTGTAGCCCCAACTACTACTACTGCAGCCCCAAATAAAACTACTGCAGCCCGAACTACCACTACAGCAGCACCAACAACCACTACTGCAGCACCAACTACCACTACTGCAGCCCCAACTACCACTACTTCAGCCCCAACTACCACTACTGCAGCACCAACTACAACTTCAGTAGCACCAACTACCACTACTGTAGCCCCAACTACTACTACTGCAGCCCCAACTACAACTACTGCAGCCCGAACTACCACTACAGCAGCACCAACAACCACTACTGCAGCACCAACTACCACTACTGCAGCCCCAACTACCTCTACTTTAGCCCCAACTACCACTACTGCAGCCCCAACTACCACTACTGCAGCACCTACTACCACTACTGTAGCCCCAACTACCACTACTTCAGCCCCAACTACCACTACTGCAGCACCAACTACCACTACTGCAGCCCCAACTACCTCTACTTTAGCCCCAACAACCACTACTGCAGCACCAACTACCACTACTGTAGCCCCAACTACCACTACTGCAGCACCTACTACCACTACTGCAGCCACAACTACCACTACTTCAGCCCCAACTACCACTACTGCAGCACCAACTACCACTACTTCAGCCCAAACTACCACTACTGCAGCACCAACTACAGCAGCACCAACTACCACTACTGTAGCCCCAATTACTACTACAGCAGCCCCAACTACCACTACTGCAGCACCAAATACCACTACTGTAGCCCCAACTACAACTACTGCAGCCCCCACTACCACTACAGCAGCACCAACAGCCACTACTACAGCACCAACTACCACTACTGCAGCCCCAACTACAACTACTTCAACCCCAACTACCACTACTGCAGCACCAACTACAACTACAGTAGCACCAACTACCACTACTGTAGCCCCAACTACTACTACTGCAGCCCCAACGCTAACTACTGCAGCCCGAACTACCACTACAGCAGCACCAACAACCACTACTGCAGCACCAACTACCACTACTGCAGCCCCAACTACCACCACTGCAGCACCAACTACCACTACTGCGGCCCCAACTACCACTACTGCAGCCCTCACTAACACTACAGCAGCACAAACAACCACTACTGCAGCACCAACTACCACTACTGCAGCCCCAACTACCACTACTTCAGCCCCAACTACCACTACTGCAGCACCAACTACCACTACTGCAGCCCCAACTACCATTACTGCAGCCCCAACTACAACTACAGCAGCACCAACTACCACTACTGTAGCCCCAACTACAACTACTGCAGCCCCCACTACCACTACAGCAGCACAAACAACCACTACTGCGGCACCAACTACCACTACTGTAGCCCGAACTACCACTACAGCAGCACCAAATACCACTACTGTAGCCCCAACTACAACTACTGCAGCCCCGACTACAACTACTGCAGCCCGAACTACCACTACAGCAGCACCAACTACCACTACTGCAGCACCAACTACCACTACTGCAGCCCCCACTACAACTACTTCAGCACCAAATACCACTACTGCAGCCCTTACTACCACCACTACTGCAGCACCAACTACCACAACTGCAGCCCCAACTACCACTACTGCAGCCCCTACTACCACCACTACTGCAGCCCCAACTACCACTACTGCAGCACCAACTACAACAGCACCAACTACCACTACTGCAGCCCGAACTACCAATACAGCAGCACCAACAACCACTACTGCAGCACCAACTACCACTACTGCAGCCCCAACTACCACTACTGCAGCCCCAACTACCACTACTGCAGCACCAACTACAACTACAGTAGCACCAACTTCCACTACTGTAGCCCCAACTACTACTACTGCAGCCCCGACTACAACTACTGCAGCCCGAACTACCACTACAGCAGCACCAACTACCACTACAGCAGCACCAACTACCACTACTGCAGCCCCCACTACCACTACTTCAGCACCAAATACCACTACTGCAGCACCAACTACAACTACAGTAGCACCAACTACCACTACTGTAGCCCCAACTACTACTACTGCAGCCCCAAATAAAACTACTGCAGCCCGAACTACCACTACAGCAGCACCAACAACCACTACTGCAGCACCAACTACCACTACTGCAGCCCCAACTACCACTACTTCAGCCCCAACTACCACTACTGCAGCACCAACTACAACTTCAGTAGCACCAACTACCACTACTGTAGCCCCAACTACTACTACTGCAGCCCCAACTACAACTACTGCAGCCCGAACTACCACTACAGCAGCACCAACTACCACTACTGCAGCCCCAACTACCACTACTGCAGCCCCAACTACCACTACTGCAGCACCTACTACCACTACTGCAGCCCCAACTACCACTACTTCAGCCCCAACTACCACTACTGCAGCACCAACTACCACTACTGCAGCCCCAACTACCTCTACTTTAGCCCCAACAACCACTACTGCAGCACCAACTACCACTACTGTAGCCCCAACTACCACTACTGCAGCACCTACTACCACTACTGCAGCCCCAACTACCACTACTTCAGCCCCAACTACCACTACTGCAGCACCAACTACCACTACTTCAGCCCAAACTACCACTACTGCAGCACCAACTACAGCAGCACCAACTACCACTACTGTAGCCCCAATTACTACTACAGCAGCCCCAACTACCACTACTGCAGCACCAAATACCACTACTGTAGCCCCAACTACAACTACTTCAGCCCCAACTACCACTACTGCAGCACCAACTACAACTTCAGTAGCACCAACAACCACTACTGCAGCACCAACTACCACTACTGCAGCCCCAACTACCTCTACTTTAGCCCCAACTACCACTACTGCAGCACCAACTACCACTACTGCAGCCCCAACTACCACTACTGCAGCCCCAACTACTACTACTGCAGCACCTACTACCACTACTGCAGCCCCAACTACCACTACTTCAGCCCCAACTACCACTACTGCAGCACCAACTACCACTACTGCAGCCCCAACTACCTCTACTTTAGCCCCAACAACCACTACTGCAGCACCAACTACCACTACTGTAGCCCCAACTACCACTACTGCAGCACCTACTACCACTACTGCAGCCCCAACTACCACTACTTCAGCCCCAACTACCACTACTGCAGCACCAACTACCACTACTTCAGCCCAAACTACCACTACTGCAGCACCAACTACAGCAGCACCAACTACCACTACTGTAGCCCCAATTACTACTACAGCAGCCCCAACTACCACTACTGCAGCACCAAATACCACTACTGTAGCCCCAACTACAACTACTGCAGCCCCCACTACCACTACAGCAGCACCAACAGCCACTACTACAGCACCAACTACCACTACTGCAGCCCCAACTACAACTACTTCAACCCCAACTACCACTACTGCAGCACCAACTACAACTACAGTAGCACCAACTACCACTACTGTAGTCCCAACTACTACTACTGCAGCCCCAACGCTAACTACTGCAGCCCGAACTACCACTACAGCAGCACCAACAACCACTACTGCAGCACCAACTACCACTACTGCAGCCCCAACTACCACCACTGCAGCACCAACTACCACTACTGCGGCCCCAACTACCACTACTGCAGCCCTCACTACCACTACAGCAGCACAAACAACCACTACTGCAGCACCAACTACCACTACTGCAGCCCCAACTACCACTACTTCAGCCCCAACTACCACTACTGCAGCACCAACTACCACTACTGCAGCCCCAACTACCATTACTGCAGCCCCAACTACAACTACAGCAGCACCAACTACCACTACTGTAGCCCCAACTACAACTACTGCAGCCCCCACTACCACTACAGCAGCACAAACAACCACTACTGCGGCACCAACTACCACTACTGTAGCCCGAACTACCACTACAGCAGCACCAAATATCACTACTGTAGCCCCAACTACAACTACTGCAGCCCCGACTACAACTACTGCAGCCCGAACTACCACTACAGCAGCACCAACTACCACTACTGCAGCACCAACTACCACTACTGCAGCCCCCACTACAACTACTTCAGCACCAAATACCACTACTGCAGCCCCTACTACCACCACTACTGCAGCACCAACTACCACAACTGCAGCCCCAACTACCACTACTGCAGCCCCTACTACCACCACTACTGCAGCACCAACTACCACAACTGCAGCCCGAACTACCACTACAGCAGCACCAACTACCACTACTGCAGCACCAACTACCACTACTGCAGCCCCCACTACAACTACTTCAGCACCAAATACCACTACTGCAGCCCCTACTACCACCACTACTGCAGCACCAACTACCACAACTGCAGCCCCAACTACCACTACTGCAGCCCCTACTACCACCACTACTGCAGCACCAACTACCACTACTGTAGCCCCAACTACTACTACTGCAGCCCCAAATAAAACTACTGCAGCCCGAACTACCACTACAGCAGCACCAACAACCACTACTGCAGCACCAACTACCACTACTGCAGCCCCAACTACCACTACTTCAGCCCCAACTACCACTACTGCAGCACCAACTACAACTTCAGTAGCACCAACTACCACTACTGTAGCCCCAACTACTACTACTGCAGCCCCAACTACAACTACTGCAGCCCGAACTACCACTACAGCAGCACCAACAACCACTACTGCAGCACCAACTACCACTACTGCAGCCCCAACTACCTCTACTTTAGCCCCAACTACCACTACTGCAGCCCCAACTACCACTACTGCAGCACCTACTACCACTACTGTAGCCCCAACTACCACTACTTCAGCCCCAACTACCACTACTGCAGCACCAACTACCACTACTGCAGCCCCAACTACCTCTACTTTAGCCCCAACTACCACTACTGCAGCACCTACTACCACTACTGTAGCCCGAACTACCACTACTTCAGCCCCAACTACCACTACTGCAGCACCAACTACCACTACTGCAGCCCCAACTACCTCTACTTTAGCCCCAACAACCACTACTGCAGCACCAACTACCACTACTGTAGCCCCAACTACCACTACTGCAGCACCTACTACCACTACTGCAGCCACAACTACCACTACTTCAGCCCCAACTACCACTACTGCAGCACCAACTACCACTACTTCAGCCCAAACTACCACTACTGCAGCACCAACTACAGCAGCACCAACTACCACTACTGTAGCCCCAATTACTACTACAGCAGCCCCAACTACCACTACTGCAGCACCAAATACCACTACTGTAGCCCCAACTACAACTACTGCAGCCCCCACTACCACTACAGCAGCACCAACAGCCACTACTACAGCACCAACTAACACTACTGCAGCCCCAACTACAACTACTTCAACCCCAACTACCACTACTGCAGCACCAACTACAACTACAGTAGCACCAACTACCACTACTGTAGCCCCAACTACTACTACTGCAGCCCCAACGCTAACTACTGCAGCCCGAACTACCACTACAGCAGCACCAACAACCACTACTGCAGCACCAACTACCACTACTGCAGCCCCAACTACCACCACTGCAGCACCAACTACCACTACTGCGGCCCCAACTACCACTACTGCAGCCCTCACTACCACTACAGCAGCACAAACAACCACTACTGCAGCACCAACTACCACTACTGCAGCCCCAACTACCACTACTTCAGCCCCAACTACCACTACTGCAGCACCAACTACCACTACTGCAGCCCCAACTACCATTACTGCAGCCCCAACTACAACTACAGCAGCACCAACTACCACTACTGTAGCCCCAACTACAACTACTGCAGCCCCCACTACCACTACAGCAGCACAAACAACCACTACTGCGGCACCAACTACCACTACTGTAGCCCGAACTACCACTACAGCAGCACCAAATACCACTACTGTAGCCCCAACTACAACTACTGCAGCCCCGACTACAACTACTGCAGCCCGAACTACCACTACAGCAGCACCAACTACCACTACTGCAGCACCAACTACCACTACTGCAGCCCCCACTACAACTACTTCAGCACCAAATACCACTACTGCAGCCCCTACTACCACCACTACTGCAGCACCAACTACCACAACTGCAGCCCCAACTACCACTACTGCAGCCCCTACTACCACCACTACTGCAGCCCCAACTACCACTACTGCAGCACCAACTACAACAGCACCAACTACCACTACTGCAGCCCGAACTACCAATACAGCAGCACCAACAACCACTACTGCAGCACCAACTACCACTACTGCAGCCCCAACTACCACTACTGCAGCCCCAACTACCACTACTGCAGCACCAACTACAACTACAGTAGCACCAACTTCCACTACTGTAGCCCCAACTACTACTACTGCAGCCCCGACTACAACTACTGCAGCCCGAACTACCACTACAGCAGCACCAACTACCACTACAGCAGCACCAACTACCACTACTGCAGCCCCCACTACCACTACTTCAGCACCAAATACCACTACTGCAGCACCAACTACAACTACAGTAGCACCAACTACCACTACTGTAGCCCCAACTACTACTACTGCAGCCCCAAATAAAACTACTGCAGCCCGAACTACCACTACAGCAGCACCAACAACCACTACTGCAGCACCAACTACCACTACTGCAGCCCCAACTACCACTACTTCAGCCCCAACTACCACTACTGCAGCACCAACTACAACTTCAGTAGCACCAACTACCACTACTGTAGCCCCAACTACTACTACTGCAGCCCCAACTACAACTACTGCAGCCCGAACTACCACTACAGCAGCACCAACTACCACTACTGCAGCCCCAACTACCACTACTGCAGCCCCAACTACCACTACTGCAGCACCTACTACCACTACTGCAGCCCCAACTACCACTACTTCAGCCCCAACTACCACTACTGCAGCACCAACTACCACTACTGCAGCCCCAACTACCTCTACTTTAGCCCCAACAACCACTACTGCAGCACCAACTACCACTACTGTAGCCCCAACTACCACTACTGCAGCACCTACTACCACTACTGCAGCCCCAACTACCACTACTTCAGCCCCAACTACCACTACTGCAGCACCAACTACCACTACTGCAGCCCCAACTACCTCTACTTTAGCCCCAACAACCACTACTGCAGCACCAACTACCACTACTGTAGCCCCAACTACCACTACTGCAGCACCAACTACCACTACTGCAGCCCCAACTACCACTACTGCAGCCCCAACTACCACTACTGCAGCACCAACTACAACTACAGTAGCACCAACTTCCACTACTGTAGCCCCAACTACTACTACTGCAGCCCCGACTACAACTACTGCAGCCCGAACTACCACTACAGCAGCACCAACTACCACTACAGCAGCACCAACTACCACTACTGCAGCCCCCACTACCACTACTTCAGCACCAAATACCACTACTGCAGCCCCAACTACCACTACTGCAGCACCAAATACCACTACTGCAGCCCCTACTACCACCACTACTGCAGCACCAACTACCACAACTGCAGCCCCAACTACCACTACTGTAGCCCCAACTACTACTACAGCAGCCCCAACTACCACTACTGCAGCCCCCACTACCACTACAGCAGCACCAAATACCACTACTGCGGCCCCAACTACAACTACTGCAGCCCCAACTACAACTACTGCAGCACCAACTACCACTACTGCAGCACCAACTACCACTACTGCGGCCCCAACTACAACTACTGCAGCCCCAACTACCTTTAGTGCAGCCCCAACTACCACTACAGCAGCACCAACTTCTACTACTACTGCAGCCCCAACTACTACTACTACAGCCCCAACTACAACTACTGCAGCCACAACTACCAATACTGTAGCCCCAACTACTACTACTGCAGCCCGAACTACAACTACTGCAGCACCAACTACCACTACTGCAGCCCCAACTACTACTACTTCAGCCCCAACTACCACTACTGCAGCACCAACTACTACTACTCTAGCCCCAACTACCACTACTTCAGAACCAACTAATACTACTGCAGCCCCTACTACCACCACTACAGCAGCACCAACTACCAATACTGTAGCCACTACTACTGCAGCCCCAACTACAACTACTGCAGCCCGAACTACCACTACAGCAGCACCAACTACTACTACTGCAGCCCCAATTACTACTACTGCAGCCCCAACTACCACCACTGCAGCACCAACTACCACTACTGCGGCCCCAACTACCTCTACTTCAGCCCTAACTACCAGTACTGCAGCACCAACTACCACTACTGCAGCCCCTACTACCACCACTACTGCAGCACCAACTACCACTACTGCAGCCCCAACTACCACTACTTCAGCCCCAACTACCACTACTGCAGCCCCAACTTCCACTACAGCAGCACAAACTACCACTACTGTAGCCCCAACTACCACTACTGCAGCCCCAACTACCACTACAGCAGCACAAACTACCACTACTGTAGCCCCAACTACAACTACTGCAGCCCCCACTACCACTACAGCAACACCAACAACCACAACTATAATAACTACAAATACATCAGCCCAACTACCACAGCAACCAATTACTTCAATTGTACTACCAACTACCACTATTGCAGCCCCAACTACTAGTACTGTAGCACCAACTACCAGTACTGCAGCCCCAACTACAACTACAGCAGAACCAACTACCACTACTGCAGCCCTAACTAGTACGACTGCAGCAACAACTACTACTACTGCAGCCCCCACTACCAGTACTGCAGCCCCAACTACCACTACTGAAGCCCCAACTACCACTACTGCAGCCCCAACTACCACTACTGCAGCACCAACTACCACAACAGCAGCACCAACTACCACAACAGAAGCACCAACTACCAAAGCAGCAGCAACAACTACCACTACTGCAGCCCCAACTACCACTACTGCAGCCCCAACTACCACTACTGCCGCCCCAACTACCACTACTGCAGCCCCAACTACTACTACTGCAGCCCCAACTACCACTACTGCAGCCCCAACTACCACTACTGCAGCCCTAACTACCACTACGGCAGCCCTGACTAGTACTACTGCTTCACCAACTACCACAACTATAATAACTACAAATACATCAGCCCAACTACCACGACTGCAGCAACCAATTACTTTAATTGTACTACCAACTACCACTATTGCAGCCCCAACTACTAGTACTGTAGCACCAACTACCACTACAGCAGCACCAACTACTACTACTGCAGCACCAACTACTACTACTGCAGCCCCAACTACAACTACTGAAGCCCAAACTACCACTACTGCAGCCCCAACTACCACTACTTCAGCCCCAACTACCACTACTGCAGCACCAACTACCACTACTGCAGCCCCTACTACCACCACTACTGCAGCACCAACTACTACTACTTCAGCCCCAACTACCACTACTTCAGCACCAACTACCACTACTGCAGCCCCTACTACCACCACTACTGCAGCACCAACTACTACTACTGCAGCCCCAACTACCACTACTTCAGCACCAACTACCACTACTGCAGCCCCTACTACCACCACTACTGCAGCACCAACTACTACTACTGCAGCCCCAACTACAACTACTTCAGCCCCAACTACCACTGCTGCAGCCCCTACTACCACTACAGCAGCACCAACTACCACTACTGTAGCCCCAACTACAACTACTGCAGCCCCCAATACAACTACAGCAGCACCAACAACCACTACTGCAGCACTAAATACCACTACTGCAGCCCCAACTACCACTACTTCAGCCCCAACTACCACTACTGCAGCACCAACTACAGCTACAGTAGCACCAACTACCACTACTGTAGCCCCAACTACTACTACAGCAGCCCCAACTACCACTACTGCAGCCCCCACTACCACTACAGCAGCACCAACAACCACTACTCCAGCACCAACTACCACTACTGCAGCCCCAACTACAACTACTGTAGCCCCAACTACTACTACTGCAGCCCCAACTACCACTACTGCAGCCTCAACTACAACTACTTTAGCCCCAACTACCACCAGTTCAGCCCCAACTACCACTACTGCAGCACCAACTACCACTACTGCAGCCCCTACTACCACCACTACTGCAGCACCAACTACCACTACTGCAGCCCCAACTACCACTACTTTAGCCCCAACTACCACTACTGCAGCACCAACTACCACTACTTCAGCCCAAACTACCACTACTGCAGCACCAACTACAGCAGCACCAACTACCACTACTGTAGCCCCAATTACTACTACAGCAGCCCCAACTACCACTACTGCAGCACCAACTTCCACTACTGTAGCCCCAACTACTACTACTGCAGCCCCGACTACAACTACTGCAGCCCGAACTACCACTACAGCAGCACCAACTACCACTACAGCAGCACCAACTACCACTACTGCAGCCCCCACTACCACTACTTCAGCACCAAATACCACTACTGCAGCACCAACTACAACTACAGTAGCACCAACTACCACTACTGTAGCCCCAACTACTACTACTGCAGCCCCAAATAAAACTACTGCAGCCCGAACTACCACTACAGCAGCACCAACAACCACTACTGCAGCACCAACTACCACTACTGCAGCCCCAACTACCACTACTTCAGCCCCAACTACCACTACTGCAGCACCAACTACAACTTCAGTAGCACCAACTACCACTACTGTAGCCCCAACTACTACTACTGCAGCCCCAACTACAACTACTGCAGCCCGAACTACCACTACAGCAGCACCAACTACCACTACTGCAGCCCCAACTACCACTACTGCAGCCCCAACTACCACTACTGCAGCACCTACTACCACTACTGCAGCCCCAACTACCACTACTTCAGCCCCAACTACCACTACTGCAGCACCAACTACCACTACTGCAGCCCCAACTACCTCTACTTTAGCCCCAACAACCACTACTGCAGCACCAACTACAACTACTGTAGCCCCAACTACCACTACTGCAGCACCTACTACCACTACTGCAGCCCCAACTACCACTACTTCAGCCCCAACTACCACTACTGCAGCACCAACTACCACTACTGCAGCCCCAACTACCTCTACTTTAGCCCCAACAACCACTACTGCAGCACCAACTACCACTACTGTAGCCCCAACTACCACTACTGCAGCACCAACTACCACTACTGCAGCCCCAACTACCACTACTGCAGCCCCAACTACCACTACTGCAGCACCAACTACAACTACAGTAGCACCAACTTCCGCTACTGTAGCCCCAACTACTACTACTGCAGCCCCGACTACAACTACTGCAGCCCGAACTACCACTACAGCAGCACCAACTACCACTACAGCAGCACCAACTACCACTACTGCAGCCCCCACTACCACTACTTCAGCACCAAATACCACTACTGCAGCCCCAACTACCACTACTGCAGCACCAAATACCACTACTGCAGCCCCTACTACCACCACTACTGCAGCACCAACTACCACAACTGCAGCCCCAACTACCACTACTGTAGCCCCAACTACTACTACAGCAGCCCCAACTACCACTACTGCAGCCCCCACTACCACTACAGCAGCACCAAATACCACTACTGCGGCCCCAACTACAACTACTGCAGCCCCAACTACAACTACTGCAGCACCAACTACCACTACTGCAGCACCAACTACCACTACTGCGGCCCCAACTACAACTACTGCAGCACCAACTACCTTTAGTGCAGCCCCAACTACCACTACAGCAGCACCAACTTCTACTACTACTGCAGCCCCAACTACTACTACTACAGCCCCAACTACAACTACTGCAGCCACAACTACCAATACTGTAGCCCCAACTACTACTACTGCAGCCCGAACTACAACTACTGCAGCACCAACTACCACTACTGCAGCCCCAACTACTACTACTTCAGCCCCAACTACCACTACTGCAGCACCAACTACTACTACTCTAGCCCCAACTACCACTACTTCAGAACCAACTAATACTACTGCAGCCCCTACTACCACCACTACAGCAGCACCAACTACCAATACTGTAGCCACTACTACTGCAGCCCCAACTACAACTACTGCAGCCCGAACTACCACTACAGCAGCACCAACTACTACTACTGCAGCCCCAATTACTACTACTGCAGCCCCAACTACCACCACTGCAGCACCAACTACCACTACTGCGGCCCCAACTACCACTACTACAACCCCGACTACCACTACTTCAAGCCCAACTACCACTACTGCGGCCCCAACTACCACTACTGCAGCCCCAACTACCACTACTGCAGCCCTAACTACCACAACAGCAGCACCAACTACAACTACTGTAGCCCCAACTATAACTACTGCAGCCCCCACTACCACTACTGCAGCCCCAACTACCACTACTTCAGCCCCAACTACCACTACTGCAGCATCAACTACCACTACTGCAGCCCCAACTACCACTACTGCAGCCCCAACTACCACTACAGCAGCACCAACTACCACTACTGCAACACCAACTACCACTACTGCAGCCCCAACTACCACTACTGCAGCCCCCACTACCACTACAGCAGCACGAAATACCACTACTGTAGCCCCATATACAACTACTGCAGCCCCCACTACCACTACAGCAGCACCAACAACCACTACTGCAGCACCAACTACCACTACTGCAGCCCCAACTACCACTACTTCAGCCCCAACTACCACTACTGCAGCACCAAATACCACTACTGCAGCCCCTACTACCACCACTACTGCAGCACCAACTACCACAACTGCAGCCCCAACTACCACTACTGTAGCCCCAACTACTACTACAGCAGTCCCAACTACCACTACTGCAGCCCCCACTACCACTACAGCAGCACTAAATACCACTACTGTAGCCCCAACTACAACTATTGCAGCCCCAACTACCACTACAAAAGCACCAACAACCACTACTGCAGCACCAACTACCACAGCACCAACTACCACTACTGCGGCCCCAACTACCTCTACTTCAGCCCTAACTACCAGTACTGCAGCACCAACTACCACTACTGCAGCCCCTACTACCACCACTACTGCAGCACCAACTACCACTACTGCAGCCCCAACTACCACTACTTCAGCCCCAACTACCACTACTGCAGCCCCAACTTCCACTACAGCAGCACAAACTACCACTACTGTAGCCCCAACTACCACTACTGCAGCCCCAACTACCACTACAGCAGCACAAACTACCACTACTGTAGCCCCAACTACAACTACTGCAGCCCCCACTACCACTACAGCAACACCAACAACCACAACTATAATAACTACAAATACATCAGCCCAACTACCACAGCAACCAATTACTTCAATTGTACTACCAACTACCACTATTGCAGCCCCAACTACTAGTACTGTAGCACCAACTACCAGTACTGCAGCCCCAACTACAACTACAGCAGAACCAACTACCACTACTGCAGCCCTAACTAGTACGACTGCAGCAACAACTACTACTACTGCAGCCCCCACTACCAGTACTGCAGCCCCAACTACCACTACTGAAGCCCCAACTACCACTACTGCAGCCCCAACTACCACTACTGCAGCACCAACTACCACAACAGCAGCACCAACTACCACAACAGAAGCACCAACTACCAAAGCAGCAGCAACAACTACCACTACTGCAGCCCCAACTACCACTACTGCAGCCCCAACTACCACTACTGCCGCCCCAACTACCACTACTGCAGCCCCAACTACTACTACTGCAGCCCCAACTACCACTACTGCAGCCCCAACTACCACTACTGCAGCCCTAACTACCACTACGGCAGCCCTGACTAGTACTACTGCTTCACCAACTACCACAACTATAATAACTACAAATACATCAGCCCAACTACCACGACTGCAGCAACCAATTACTTTAATTGTACTACCAACTACCACTATTGCAGCCCCAACTACTAGTACTGTAGCACCAACTACCACTACAGCAGCACCAACTACTACTACTGCAGCACCAACTACTACTACTGCAGCCCCAACTACAACTACTGAAGCCCAAACTACCACTACTGCAGCCCCAACTACCACTACTTCAGCCCCAACTACCACTACTGCAGCACCAACTACCACTACTGCAGCCCCTACTACCACCACTACTGCAGCACCAACTACTACTACTTCAGCCCCAACTACCACTACTTCAGCACCAACTACCACTACTGCAGCCCCTACTACCACCACTACTGCAGCACCAACTACTACTACTGCAGCCCCAACTACCACTACTTCAGCACCAACTACCACTACTGCAGCCCCTACTACCACCACTACTGCAGCACCAACTACTACTACTGCAGCCCCAACTACAACTACTTCAGCCCCAACTACCACTGCTGCAGCCCCTACTACCACTACAGCAGCACCAACTACCACTACTGTAGCCCCAACTACAACTACTGCAGCCCCCAATACAACTACAGCAGCACCAACAACCACTACTGCAGCACTAAATACCACTACTGCAGCCCCAACTACCACTACTTCAGCCCCAACTACCACTACTGCAGCACCAACTACAGCTACAGTAGCACCAACTACCACTACTGTAGCCCCAACTACTACTACAGCAGCCCCAACTACCACTACTGCAGCCCCCACTACCACTACAGCAGCACCAACAACCACTACTCCAGCACCAACTACCACTACTGCAGCCCCAACTACAACTACTGTAGCCCCAACTACTACTACTGCAGCCCCAACTACCACTACTGCAGCCTCAACTACAACTACTTTAGCCCCAACTACCACCAGTTCAGCCCCAACTACCACTACTGCAGCACCAACTACCACTACTGCAGCCCCTACTACCACCACTACTGCAGCACCAACTACCACTACTGCAGCCCCAACTACCACTACTTTAGCCCCAACTACCACTACTGCGGCCCCAACTACCACTACTGCAGCCCCAACTACCACTACTGCAGCCCCAACTACCAATACAGCAGCACAAACTACCACTACTTCAGCCCCAACTACCACTACAGCAGCACCAACTATCACTACTGTAGCCCCAACTACAACTACTGCAGCCCCCAATACCACTACTTCAGCCCCAACTACTACTACTGCAGCCCCTACTACCACCACTACTGCAGCACCAAATACCACTACTGCAGCCCCAACTACCACTACTTCAGCCCCAACTACCACTACTGCAATACCAACTTCCACTACAGCACCACCAACTACCACTACTGCAGCCCCTACTACCACCACTACTGCAGCACCAAATACCACTTCTGCAGCCCCAACTACCACTACTTCAGCCCCAACTACCACTACTGCGGCCAAAACTACCACTACTCCAGCCCCAACTACCACTACTGCAGCCCCAACTACCACTACAGCAGCACCAACTACCACTACTGTAGCCCCAACTACTACTACTGCTGCCCCAACTACCACTACAGCAGCACCAACAACCACTACTGCAGCACCAACTACCACTACTGCAGCCCCAACTACCACTACTTCAGCCCCAACTACCACTACTGCAGCACCAACTACAACAGCACCAACTACCACTACTGCAGCCCCCTCTACCACTACAGCAGTACCAACAACCACTACTGCAGCACCAACTACCACTACTGCAGCCCCAACTACCACTACTTCAACCCCAACTAACACTACTGCAGCACCAACTACAACAGCACCAACTACCACTACTGCAGCCCCAACTACAACTACTGCCGCCCCAACTACAACTACTGCAGCCCCAACTACCACTACTGCAGCACCAACTACAACTACAGCAGCACCAACTACCACTACTGTAGCCCCAACTATTACTACAGCAGCCCCAAGTACCACTACTGCAGCCCCCAATACCACTACACCAGCACCAACTACCACTACTGCAGCCCCAACTACTACTACTGCAGCCCCAACTACCACTACTTCAGCCCCAACTACCACTACTGCGGCCCCAACTACCACTACTGCAGCCCCAACTACCACTACTGCAGCCCCAACTACCACAACAGCAGCACCAACTACAACTACTGTAGCCCCAACTACAACTACTGCAGCCCCCACTACCACTACTGCAGCATCAACTACCACTACTGCAGCACCAACAACCACTACTGCAGCACCAACTACCACTACTGCAGCCCCAACTACAACTACTGCAGCCCGAACTACCACTACAGCAGCACCAACAACCACTACTGCAGCACCAACTACCACTACTGCAGCCCCAACTACTACTACTGAAGCCCCAACTACAACTACTGCAGCCCCAACTACCAATACTGTAGCCCCAACTACTACTACTGCAGCCCCAACTACCACTACAGCAGCACCAACAACCATTACTGCAGCACCAACTACCACTACTGCAGCCCCAACTACCACTACTTCAGCCCCAACTACCACTACTGCAGCACCAACTACCACTACTGCAGCCCCTACTACCACCACTACTGCAGCACCAACTACCATTACTGCAGCCCCAACTACTACTACTGCAGCACCAACTGCCACTACTGCAGCCCCAACTACCACTACTTCAGCCCCAACTACCACTACTGCAGCACCAACTACCACTACTGCAGCACCAACTACAGCAGCACCAACTACCACTACTGTAGCTCCAACTACTACTACTGCAGCCCCCACTACCACTACAGCAGCCCCAACTACAACTACTGCAGCCCCCACTACCACTACAGCAGCCCCAACTACCACTACTTTAGCCCCAACTACATCTACTGCAGCCCCCACTACAACTACAGCAGCACCAACAACCACTACTGCAGCACCAACTACCACTACTGCAGCCTCAACTACTACTACTGCAGCCCCAAATACCACTACTGCAGCACCAACTACAACTACAGTAGCACCAACTACCACTACTGTAGGCCCAACTACTACTACTGCAGCCCCAACTACAACTACTGCAGCCCGAACTACCACTACAGCAGCAGCAACAACCACTACAGCAGCACCAACTACCACTACAGCAGCACCAACAACCACTACTGCAGCACCAACTACCACCACTGCAGCCCCAACTACCACTACAGCAGCACCAACTACTACTAATGCAGCCCCAACTACCACCACTGCAGCACCAACTACCACTACTGCAGCCCCAACTACCACTACAGCAGCACCAACTACTACTACTGCAGCCCCAACTACTACTACTGCAGCCCCAACTACCACTACTTCTGCCCCAACTACCACTACTACAGCAGCACCAACAACCACTACTGCAGCACCAACTACCACTACTGCAGCCCCAACTACCACTACTGCAGCACCAACTACCACTACAGCAGCACCAACTACTACTACTGCAGCCCCAACTACTACTACTGCAGCCCCAACTACCACTACTGCAGCACCAACTACAACTACAGTAGCACCAACTACCACTACTGTAGCCCCAACTACTACTACTGCAGCTCCAACTACAACTACTGCAGCCCGAACTACCACTACAGCAGCACCAACAACCACTACTGCAGCACCAACTACCACTACAGCAGCACCAACAACCACTACTGCAGCACCAACTACCACCACTGCAGCCCCAACTACCACTACAGCAGCACCAACTACTACTACTGCAGCCCCATCTACCACTACAGCAGCACCAACTACTACGACTGCAGCCCCAACTACTACTACTGCAGCCCCAACTACCACTACTTCTTCCCCAACTACCACTACTGCAGCCCCAACTACCACTACTGCAGCCCCAACTACCACTACTGCAGCCCCAACTACCACTACAGCAGCACCAACTACCACTACTGTAGCCCCAACTACCACTACAGCAGCACCAACTACCACTACTGCAGCCCCAACTACTACTACTGCAGCCCCAACTACAACTACTGCAGCCCCAACTACTACTACTGCAGCCCCAACTACAACTACTGCAGCACCAACTATCACTACTGCAGCCCAAATTATTACTACCGCAGCACCAACTATCACTACTTCAGCCCGAACTACTACTACTGCAGCACCAACTACCACTACTGCAGCACCAACTACCACTACTGCAGCCCCAACTACAACTACTGCAGCCCAAACTACCACTACTGCAGCCCCAACTACTACTACTGCAGCAGCACCTACTACAACTACTGCAGCCCAAACTACCACTACTGCAGCCCCAACTACTACTACTGCAGCAGCACCTACTACCACTACTGCAGCACCAACTACCACTACTGCAGACCCAACTACAACTACTGCAGCACCAACTATCACTACTGCAGCCCAAATTATTACTACCGCAGCACCAACTATCACTACTTCAGCCCGAACTACTACTACTGCAGCACCACCTACCACTACTGCAGCACCAACTACCACTACTGCAGCCCCAACTACAACTACTGCAGCCCAAACTACCACTACTGCAGCCCCAACTACTACTACTGCAGCAGCACCTACTACAACTACTGCAGCCCAAACTACCACTACTGCAGCCCCAACTACTACTACTGCAGCAGCACCTACTACCACTACTGCAGCACCAACTACCACTACTGCAGCACCAACTACCACTACTGCAGCACCAACTACCACTACTGCAGCCCCAACTACAACTACTGCAGCCCAAACTACCACTACTGCAGCCCCAACTACAACTACTGCACACCCAACTACTACTACTGCAGCACAAACTATCACTACTGCAGCCCCAACTACAACTACTGCAGCACCAACTACCACTACTGCAGCCCGAACTACTACTACTGCAGCACCAACTACAACTACTGCAGCACCAACTACCACTACTGCAGCACCAACTACAACTACTGCAGCCCGAACTACCACTACAGCAGCACCAACAACCACTACTGCAGCACCAACTACCACTACTGCAGCCCCTACTACCACCACTACTGCAGCACCAACTACCACTACTGCAGCCCCAACTACTACTACTGAAGCCCCAACTACAACTACTGCAGCCCCAACTACCAATACTGTAGCCCCAACTACTACTACTGCTGCCCCAACTACCACTACAGCAGCACCAACAACCACTACTGCAGCACCAACTACCACTACTGCAGCCCCAACTACCACTACTTCAGCCCCAACTACCACTACTGCAGCACCAACTACAACAGCACCAACTACCACTACTGCAGCCCCCTCTACCACTACAGCAGTACCAACAACCACTACTGCAGCACCAACTACCACTACTGCAGCCCCAACTACCACTACTTCAGCCCCAACTAACACTACTGCAGCACCAACTACAACAGCACCAACTACCACTACTGCAGCCCCAACTACAACTACTGCCGCCCCAACTACAACTACTGCAGCCCCAACTACCACTACTGCAGCACCAACTACAACTACAGCAGCACCAACTACCACTACTGTAGCCCCAACTATTACTACAGCAGCCCCAAGTACCACTACTGCAGCCCCCAATACCACTACACCAGCACCAACTACCACTACTGCAGCCCCAACTACTACTACTGCAGCCCCAACTACCACTACTTCAGCCCCAACTACCACTACTGCGGCCCCAACTACCACTACTGCAGCCCCAACTACCACTACTGCAGCCCCAACTACCACAACAGCAGCACCAACTACAACTACTGTAGCCCCAACTACAACTACTGCAGCCCCCACTACCACTACTGCAGCATCAACTACCACTACTGCAGCACCAACAACCACTACTGCAGCACCAACTACCACTACTGCAGCCCCAACTACAACTACTGCAGCCCGAACTACCACTACAGCAGCACCAACAACCACTACTGCAGCACCAACTACCACTACTGCAGCCCCAACTACTACTACTGAAGCCCCAACTACAACTACTGCAGCCCCAACTACCAATACTGTAGCCCCAACTACTACTACTGCAGCCCCAACTACCACTACAGCAGCACCAACAACCATTACTGCAGCACCAACTACCACTACTGCAGCCCCAACTACCACTACTTCAGCCCCAACTACCACTACTGCAGCACCAACTACCACTACTGCAGCCCCTACTACCACCACTACTGCAGCACCAACTACCACTACTGCAGCCCCAACTACTACTACTGCAGCACCAACTGCCACTACTGCAGCCCCAACTACCACTACTTCAGCCCCAACTACCACTACTGCAGCACCAACTACCACTACTGCAGCACCAACTACAGCAGCACCAACTACCACTACTGTAGCTCCAACTACTACTACTGCAGCCCCCACTACCACTACAGCAGCCCCAACTACAACTACTGCAGCCCCCACTACCACTACAGCAGCCCCAACTACCACTACTTTAGCCCCAACTACATCTACTGCAGCCCCCACTACAACTACAGCAGCACCAACAACCACTACTGCAGCACCAACTACCACTACTGCAGCCTCAACTACTACTACTGCAGCCCCAAATACCACTACTGCAGCACCAACTACAACTACAGTAGCACCAACTACCACTACTGTAGGCCCAACTACTACTACTGCAGCCCCAACTACAACTACTGCAGCCCGAACTACCACTACAGCAGCAGCAACAACCACTACAGCAGCACCAACTACCACTACAGCAGCACCAACAACCACTACTGCAGCACCAACTACCACCACTGCAGCCCCAACTACCACTACAGCAGCACCAACTACTACTAATGCAGCCCCAACTACCACCACTGCAGCACCAACTACCACTACTGCAGCCCCAACTACCACTACAGCAGCACCAACTACTACTACTGCAGCCCCAACTACTACTACTGCAGCCCCAACTACCACTACTTCTGCCCCAACTACCACTACTACAGCAGCACCAACAACCACTACTGCAGCACCAACTACCACTACTGCAGCCCCAACTACCACTACTGCAGCACCAACTACCACTACAGCAGCACCAACTACTACTACTGCAGCCCCAACTACTACTACTGCAGCCCCAACTACCACTACTGCAGCACCAACTACAACTACAGTAGCACCAACTACCACTACTGTAGCCCCAACTACTACTACTGCAGCTCCAACTACAACTACTGCAGCCCGAACTACCACTACAGCAGCACCAACAACCACTACTGCAGCACCAACTACCACTACAGCAGCACCAACAACCACTACTGCAGCACCAACTACCACCACTGCAGCCCCAACTACCACTACAGCAGCACCAACTACTACTACTGCAGCCCCATCTACCACTACAGCAGCACCAACTACTACGACTGCAGCCCCAACTACTACTACTGCAGCCCCAACTACCACTACTTCTGCCCCAACTACCACTACTGCAGCCCCAACTACCACTACTGCAGCCCCAACTACCACTACTGCAGCCCCAACTACCACTACAGCAGCACCAACTACCACTACTGTAGCCCCAACTACCACTACAGCAGCACCAACTACCACTACTGCAGCCCCAACTACTACTACTGCAGCCCCAACTACAACTACTGCAGCCCCAACTACTACTACTGCAGCCCCAACTACAACTACTGCAGCACCAACTATCACTACTGCAGCCCAAATTATTACTACCGCAGCACCAACTATCACTACTTCAGCCCGAACTACTACTACTGCAGCACCAACTACCACTACTGCAGCACCAACTACCACTACTGCAGCCCCAACTACAACTACTGCAGCCCAAACTACCACTACTGCAGCCCCAACTACTACTACTGCAGCAGCACCTACTACAACTACTGCAGCCCAAACTACCACTACTGCAGCCCCAACTACTACTACTGCAGCAGCACCTACTACCACTACTGCAGCACCAACTACCACTACTGCAGACCCAACTACAACTACTGCAGCACCAACTATCACTACTGCAGCCCAAATTATTACTACCGCAGCACCAACTATCACTACTTCAGCCCGAACTACTACTACTGCAGCACCAACTACCACTACTGCAGCACCAACTACCACTACTGCAGCCCCAACTACAACTACTGCAGCCCAAACTACCACTACTGCAGCCCCAACTACTACTACTGCAGCAGCACCTACTACAACTACTGCAGCCCAAACTACCACTACTGCAGCCCCAACTACTACTACTGCAGCAGCACCTACTACCACTACTGCAGCACCAACTACCACTACTGCAGCACCAACTACCACTACTGCAGCACCAACTACCACTACTGCAGCCCCAACTACAACTACTGCAGCCCAAACTACCACTACTGCAGCCCCAACTACAACTACTGCACACCCAACTACTACTACTGCAGCACAAACTATCACTACTGCAGCCCCAACTACAACTACTGCAGCACCAACTACCACTACTGCAGCCCGAACTACTACTACTGCAGCACCAACTACAACTACTGCAGCACCAACTACCACTACTGCAGCACCAACTACAACTACTGCAGCCCGAACTACCACTACAGCAGCACCAACAACCACTACTGCAGCACCAACTACCACTACTGCAGCCCCTACTACCACCACTACTGCAGCACCAACTACCACTACTGCAGCCCCAACTACTACTACTGAAGCCCCAACTACAACTACTGCAGCCCCAACTACCAATACTGTAGCCCCAACTACTACTACTGCAGCCCCAACTACAACTACTGCAGCCCGAACTACCACTACAGCAGCACCAACAACCACTACTGCAGCACCAACTACCACTACTGCAGCCCCAACTACCACTACTTCAGCCCCAACTACCACTACTGCAGCACCAACTACCACTACTGCAGCCCCTACTACCACCACTACTGCAGCACCAACTACCACTACTGCAGCCCCAACTACTACTACTGAAGCCCCAACTACAACTACTGCAGCCCCAACTACCAATACTGTAGCCCCAACTACTACTACTGCAGCCCCTACTACCACCACTACTGCAGCACCAACTACTACTACTTCAGCACCAACTACAACTACTGCAGACCCTACTACCACCACTACTTCAGCCCCAACTACCACTACTGCAGCACCAACTACTACTACTGCAGCCCCTACTACCACCACTACTGCAGCACCAACTACTACTACTTCAGCACCAACTACAACTACTGCAGACCCCACTACCACCACTACTGCAGCACCAACTACCACTACTGCAGCCCCAACTACTACTACTGAAGCCCCAACTACAACTACTGCAGCCCCAACTACCAATACTGTAGCCCCAACTACAACTACTGCAGCCCAAACTACCACTACAGCAGCACCAACAACCACTACTGCAGCACCAACTACCACTACTGCAGCCCCAACTACCACTACTTCAGCCCCAACTACCTCTACTGCAGCACCAACTACCACTACTGCAGCCCCTACTACCACCACTACTGCAGCACCAACTACTACTACTGCAGCCCCAACTACCACTACTTCAGCACCAACTACCACTACTGCAGCCCCTACTACCACCACTACAGCAGCACCAACTACCAATACTGTAGCCCCAACTACAACTACTGCAGCACCAACTGCCATTACTGCAGCCCCAACTACCACTACTTCAGCCCCAACTACCACTACTGCAGCACCAACTACCACTACTGCAGCACCAACTACAGCAGCACCAACTACCACTACTGTAGCCCCAACTACTACTACTGCAGCACTAAGTACCACTACTGCAGCACCAACTACCACTACTGCAGCCCTAACTACAACTACTGCAGCCCCCACTACCACTACAGCAGCACCAACTACTACTACTGTAGCCCCAACTACTACTACTGCAGCACTAAGTACCACTACTGCAGCCCCCACTACCACTACAGCAGCCCCAACTACAACTACTGCAGCCCCCACTACCACTACAGCAGCCCCAACTACCACTACTGTAGCCCCAACTACATCTACTGCAGTCCCCACTACAACTACAGCAGCACCAACAACCACTACTGCAGCACCAACTACCACTACTACAGCCCCAACTACCACTACTGCAGCCCCAACTACCACTACTTCAGCCCCAACTACCACTACTGCAGCACCAACTACAGCAGCACCATCTACCACTACAGCAGCACCAACAACCACTACTGCAGCACCAACTACCACTACTGCAGCCCCAACTACCAGTACTTCAGCCCCAACTACCACTACTGTAGCTCCAACTACTACTACTGCAGCCCCAACTACCACTACTTCAGCCCCAACTACCACTACAGCAGCACCAACTACCAATACTGCAGCCCCAACTAGCACTACTTCAGCCCCTACTACCACTACTGCAGCACCAACTACCACTACTGCAGCCCCCACTACCGTTACAGCAACACCAACTACCACTACTGTAGCCCCAACTACAACTACTGCAGCCCCCACTACCACTACAGCAGCACCAACAACCACTACTGCAGCACCAACTACCACTACTGCAGCCCCAACTACTACTACTGAAATCCCAACTACAACTACTGCAGCCCCAACTACCAATACTGTAGCCCCAACTACTACTACTGCAGCCCCAACTACAACTACTGCAGCCCGAACTACCACTACAGCAGCACTAACAACAACTACTGCAGCACCAACTACCACTACTGCAGCCCCAACTACCACTACTTCAGCCCCAACTACCACTACTGCAGCACCAACTACCACTACTGCAGCCCCTACTACCACCACTACTGCAGCACCAACTACCACTACTGCAGCCCCAACTACTACTACTGAAGCCCCAACTACAACTACTGCAGCCCCAACTACCAATACTGTAGCCCCAACTACTACTACTGCAGCCCCAACCACAACTACTGCAGCCCGAACTACCACTACAGCAGCACCAACAACCACTACTGCAGCACCAACTACCACTACTGCAGCCCCAACTACCACTACTTCAGCCCCAACTACCACTACTGCAGCACCAACTACTACTACTGCAGCACCAACTACTACTACTGCAGCCCCTACTACCACCACTACTGCAGCACCAACTACTACTACTTCAGCACCAACTACAACTACTGCAGACCCTACTACCACCACTACTGCAGCACCAACTACCACTACTGCAGCCCCAACTACTACTACTGAAGCCCCAACTACAACTACTGCAGCCCCAACTACCAATACTGTAGCCCCAACTACAACTACTGCAGCCCCAACTACCACTACAGCAGCACCAACAACCACTACTGCAGCACCAACTACCACTACTGCAGCCCCAACTACCACTACTTCAGCCCCAACTACCTCTACTGCAGCACCAACTACCACTACTGCAGCCCCTACTACCACCACTACTGCAGCACCAACTACTACTACTGCAGCCCCAACTACCACTACTTCAGCACCAACTACCACTACTGCAGCCCCAACTACCACTACTTCAGCCCCAACTACCTCTACTGCAGCACCAACTACCACTACTGCAGCCCCTACTACCACCACTACTGCAGCACCAACTACTACTACTGCAGCCCCAACTACCACTACTTCAGCACCAACTACCACTACTGCAGCCCCTACTACCACCACTACAGCAGCACCAACTACCAATACTGTAGCCCCAACTACAACTACTGCAGCACCAACTGCCATTACTGCAGCCCCAACTACCACTACTTCAGCCCCAACTACCACTACTGCAGCACCAACTACCACTACTGCAGCACCAACTACAGCAGCACCAACTACCACTACTGTAGCCCCAACTACTACTACTGCAGCACTAAGTACCACTACTGCAGCACCAACTACCACTACTGCAGCCCTAACTACAACTACTGCAGCCCCCACTACCACTACAGCAGCACCAACTACTACTACTGTAGCCCCAACTACTACTACTGCAGCACTAAGTACCACTACTGCAGCCCCCACTACCACTACAGCAGCCCCAACTACAACTACTGCAGCCCCCACTACCACTACAGCAGCCCCAACTACCACTACTGTAGCCCCAACTACATCTACTGCAGTCCCCACTACAACTACAGCAGCACCAACAACCACTACTGCAGCACCAACTACCACTACTGCAGCCCCAACTACCACTACTGCAGCCCCAACTACCACTACTTCAGCCCCAACTACCACTACTGCAGCACCAACTACAGAAGCACCATCTACCACTACAGCAGCACCAACAACCACTACTGCAGCACCAACTACCACTACTGCAGCCCCAACTACCAGTACTTCAGCCCCAACTACCACTACTGCAGCACCAACTACCACTACAGCAGCACCAACTACCACTACTGTAGCTCCAACTACTACTACTGCAGCCCCAACTACCACTACTTCAGCCCCAACTACCACTACAGCAGCACCAACTACCAATACTGCAGCCCCAACTAGCACTACTTCAGCCCCTACTACCACTACTGCAGCACCAACTACCACTACTGCAGGCCCCACTACCGTTACAGCAACACCAACTACCACTATTGTAGCCCCAACTACAACTACTGCAGCCCCCACTACCACTACAGCAGCACCACCAACCACTACTGCAGCACCAACTACCACTACTGCAGCCCCAACTACTACTACTGAAGCCCCAACTACAACTACTGCAGCCCCAACTACCAATACTGTAGCCCCAACTACTACTACTGCAGCCCCAACTACAACTACTGCAGCCCGAACTACCACTACAGCAGCACCAACAACCACTACTGCAGCACCAACTACCACTACTGCAGCCCCAACTACCAGTACTTCAGCCCCAACTACCACTACTGCAGCACCAACTACCACTACAGCAGCACCAACTACCACTACTGTAGCTCCAACTACTACTACTGCAGCCCCAACTGCCACTACTTCAGCCCCAACTACCACTACAGCAGCACCAACTACCAATACTGCAGCCCCAACTAGCACTACTTCAGCCCCTACTACCACTACTGCAGCACCAACTACCACTACTGCAGCCCCCACTACCGTTACAGCAACACCAACTACCACTACTGTAGCCCCAACTACAACTACTGCAGCCCCCACTACCACTACAGCAGCACCAACAACCACTACTGCAGCACCAACTACCACTACTGCAGCCCCAACTACTACTACTGAAGCCCCAACTACAACTACTGCAGCCCCAACTACCAATACTGTAGCCCCAACTACTACTACTGCAGCCCCAACTACAACTACTGCAGCCCGAACTACCACTACAGCAGCACTAACAACCACTACTGCAGCACCAACTACCACTACTGCAGCCCCAACTACCACTACTTCAGCCCCAACTACCACTACTGCAGCACCAACTACCACTACTGCAGCCCCTACTACCACCACTACTGCAGCACCAACTACCACTACTGCAGCCCCAACTACTACTACTGAAGCCCCAACTACAACTACTGCAGCCCCAACTACCAATACTGTAGCCCCAACTACTACTACTGCAGCCCCAACCACAACTACTGCAGCCCGAACTACCACTAGAGCAGCACCAACAACCACTACTGCAGCACCAACTACCACTACTGCAGCCCCAACTACCACTACTTCAGCCCCAACTACCACTACTGCAGCACCAACTACTACTACTGCAGCACCAACTACTACTACTGCAGCCCCTACTACCACCACTACTGCAGCACCAACTACTACTACTTCAGCACCAACTACAACTACTGCAGACCCTACTACCACCACTACTGCAGCACCAACTACCACTACTGCAGCCCCAACTACTACTACTGAAGCCCCAACTACAACTACTGCAGCCCCAACTACCAATACTGTAGCCCCAACTACAACTACTGCAGCCCCAACTACCACTACAGCAGCACCAACAACCACTACTGCAGCACCAACTACCACTACTGCAGCCCCAACTACCACTACTTCAGCCCCAACTACCTCTACTGCAGCACCAACTACCACTACTGCAGCCCCTACTACCACCACTACTGCAGCACCAACTACTACTACTGCAGCCCCAACTACCACTACTTCAGCACCAACTACCACTACTGCAGCCCCAACTACCACTACTTCAGCCCCAACTACCTCTACTGCAGCACCAACTACCACTACTGCAGCCCCTACTACCACCACTACTGCAGCACCAACTACTACTACTGCAGCCCCAACTACCACTACTTCAGCACCAACTACCACTACTGCAGCCCCTACTACCACCACTACAGCAGCACCAACTACCAATACTGTAGCCCCAACTACAACTACTGCAGCACCAACTGCCATTACTGCAGCCCCAACTACCACTACTTCAGCCCCAACTACCACTACTGCAGCACCAACTACCACTACTGCAGCACCAACTACAGCAGCACCAACTACCACTACTGTAGCCCCAACTACTACTACTGCAGCACTAAGTACCACTACTGCAGCACCAACTACCACTACTGCAGCCCTAACTACAACTACTGCAGCCCCCACTACCACTACAGCAGCACCAACTACTACTACTGTAGCCCCAACTACTACTACTGCAGCACTAAGTACCACTACTGCAGCCCCCACTACCACTACAGCAGCCCCAACTACAACTACTGCAGCCCCCACTACCACTACAGCAGCCCCAACTACCACTACTGTAGCCCCAACTACATCTACTGCAGTCCCCACTACAACTACAGCAGCACCAACAACCACTACTGCAGCACCAACTACCACTACTGCAGCCCCAACTACCACTACTGCAGCCCCAACTACCAGTACTTCAGCCCCAACTACCACTACTGCAGCACCAACTACAGAAGCACCATCTACCACTACTGCAGCACCAACTACCACTACTGCAGCACCAACTACCACTACTGCAGCCCTAACTACAACTACTGCAGCCCCCACTACCACTACAGCAGCACCAACTACTACTACTGTAGCCCCAACTACTACTACTGCAGCACTAAGTACCACTACTGCAGCCCCCACTACCACTACAGCAGCCCCAACTACAACTACTGCAGCCCCCACTACCACTACAGCAGCCCCAACTACCACTACTGTAGCCCCAACTACATCTACTGCAGTCCCCACTACAACTACAGCAGCACCAACAACCACTACTGCAGCACCAACTACCACTACTGCAGCCCCAACTACCAATACTGTAGCCCCAACTACTACTACTGCAGCCCCAACTACAACTACTGCAGCCCGAACTACCACTACAGCAGCACTAACAACCACTACTGCAGCACCAACTACCACTACTGCAGCCCCAACTACCACTACTTCAGCCCCAACTACCACTACTGCAGCACCAACTACCACTACTGCAGCCCCTACTACCACCACTACTGCAGCACCAACTACCACTACTGCAGCCCCAACTACTACTACTGAAGCCCCAACTACAACTACTGCAGCCCCAACTACCAATACTGTAGCCCCAACTACTACTACTGCAGCCCCAACCACAACTACTGCAGCCCGAACTACCACTACAGCAGCACCAACAACCACTACTGCAGCCCTAACTACAACTACTGCAGCCCCCACTACCACTACAGCAGCACCAACTACTACTACTGTAGCCCCAACTACTACTACTGCAGCACTAAGTACCACTACTGCAGCCCCCACTACCACTACAGCAGCCCCAACTACAACTACTGCAGCCCCCACTACCACTACAGCAGCCCCAACTACCACTACTGTAGCCCCAACTACATCTACTGCAGTCCCCACTACAACTACAGCAGCACCAACAACCACTACTGCAGCACCAACTACCACTACTGCAGCCCCAACTACCACTACTGCAGCCCCAACTACCACTACTTCAGCCCCAACTACCACTACTGCAGCACCAACTACAGAAGCACCATCTACCACTACTGCAGCACCAACTACCACTACTGCAGCACCAACTACCACTACTGCAGCCCTAACTACAACTACTGCAGCCCCCACTACCACTACAGCAGCACCAACTACTACTACTGTAGCCCCAACTACTACTACTGCAGCACTAAGTACCACTACTGCAGCCCCCACTACCACTACAGCAGCCCCAACTACAACTACTGCAGCCCCCACTACCACTACAGCAGCCCCAACTACCACTACTGTAGCCCCAACTACATCTACTGCAGTCCCCACTACAACTACAGCAGCACCAACAACCACTACTGCAGCACCAACTACCACTACTGCAGCCCCAACTACCAATACTGTAGCCCCAACTACTACTACTGCAGCCCCAACTACAACTACTGCAGCCCGAACTACCACTACAGCAGCACTAACAACCACTACTGCAGCACCAACTACCACTACTGCAGCCCCAACTACCACTACTTCAGCCCCAACTACCACTACTGCAGCACCAACTACCACTACTGCAGCCCCTACTACCACCACTACTGCAGCACCAACTACCACTACTGCAGCCCCAACTACTACTACTGAAGCCCCAACTACAACTACTGCAGCCCCAACTACCAATACTGTAGCCCCAACTACTACTACTGCAGCCCCAACCACAACTACTGCAGCCCGAACTACCACTACAGCAGCACCAACAACCACTACTGCAGCACCAACTACCACTACTGCAGCCCCAACTACCACTACTTCAGCCCCAACTACCACTACTGCAGCACCAACTACTACTACTGCAGCACCAACTACTACTACTGCAGCCCCTACTACCACCACTACTGCAGCACCAACTACTACTACTTCAGCACCAACTACAACTACTGCAGACCCTACTACCACCACTACTGCAGCACCAACTACCACTACTGCAGCCCCAACTACTACTACTGAAGCCCCAACTACAACTACTGCAGCCCCAACTACCAATACTGTAGCCCCAACTACAACTACTGCAGCCCCAACTACCACTACAGCAGCACCAACAACCACTACTGCAGCACCAACTACCACTACTGCAGCCCCAACTACCACTACTTCAGCCCCAACTACCTCTACTGCAGCACCAACTACCACTACTGCAGCCCCTACTACCACCACTACTGCAGCACCAACTACTACTACTGCAGCCCCAACTACCACTACTTCAGCACCAACTACCACTACTGCAGCCCCAACTACCACTACTTCAGCCCCAACTACCTCTACTGCAGCACCAACTACCACTACTGCAGCCCCTACTACCACCACTACTGCAGCACCAACTACTACTACTGCAGCCCCAACTACCACTACTTCAGCACCAACTACCACTACTGCAGCCCCTACTACCACCACTACAGCAGCACCAACTACCAATACTGTAGCCCCAACTACAACTACTGCAGCACCAACTGCCATTACTGCAGCCCCAACTACCACTACTTCAGCCCCAACTACCACTACTGCAGCACCAACTACCACTACTGCAGCACCAACTACAGCAGCACCAACTACCACTACTGTAGCCCCAACTACTACTACTGCAGCACTAAGTACCACTACTGCAGCACCAACTACCACTACTGCAGCCCTAACTACAACTACTGCAGCCCCCACTACCACTACAGCAGCACCAACTACTACTACTGTAGCCCCAACTACTACTACTGCAGCACTAAGTACCACTACTGCAGCCCCCACTACCACTACAGCAGCCCCAACTACAACTACTGCAGCCCCCACTACCACTACAGCAGCCCCAACTACCACTACTGTAGCCCCAACTACATCTACTGCAGTCCCCACTACAACTACAGCAGCACCAACAACCACTACTGCAGCACCAACTACCACTACTGCAGCCCCAACTACCACTACTGCAGCCCCAACTACCACTACTTCAGCCCCAACTACCACTACTGCAGCACCAACTACAGAAGCACCATCTACCACTACAGCAGCACCAACAACCACTACTGCAGCACCAACTACCACTACTGCAGCCCCAACTACCAGTACTTCAGCCCCAACTACCACTACTGCAGCACCAACTACCACTACAGCAGCACCAACTACCACTACTGTAGCTCCAACTACTACTACTGCAGCCCCAACTACCACTACTTCAGCCCCAACTACCACTACAGCAGCACCAACTACCAATACTGCAGCCCCAACTAGCACTACTTCAGCCCCTACTACCACTACTGCAGCACCAACTACCACTACTGCAGGCCCCACTACCGTTACAGCAACACCAACTACCACTATTGTAGCCCCAACTACAACTACTGCAGCCCCCACTACCACTACAGCAGCACCACCAACCACTACTGCAGCACCAACTACCACTACTGCAGCCCCAACTACTACTACTGAAGCCCCAACTACAACTACTGCAGCCCCAACTACCAATACTGTAGCCCCAACTACTACTACTGCAGCCCCAACTACAACTACTGCAGCCCGAACTACCACTACAGCAGCACCAACAACCACTACTGCAGCACCAACTACCACTACTGCAGCCCCAACTACCAGTACTTCAGCCCCAACTACCACTACTGCAGCACCAACTACCACTACAGCAGCACCAACTACCACTACTGTAGCTCCAACTACTACTACTGCAGCCCCAACTGCCACTACTTCAGCCCCAACTACCACTACAGCAGCACCAACTACCAATACTGCAGCCCCAACTAGCACTACTTCAGCCCCTACTACCACTACTGCAGCACCAACTACCACTACTGCAGCCCCCACTACCGTTACAGCAACACCAACTACCACTACTGTAGCCCCAACTACAACTACTGCAGCCCCCACTACCACTACAGCAGCACCAACAACCACTACTGCAGCACCAACTACCACTACTGCAGCCCCAACTACTACTACTGAAGCCCCAACTACAACTACTGCAGCCCCAACTACCAATACTGTAGCCCCAACTACTACTACTGCAGCCCCAACTACAACTACTGCAGCCCGAACTACCACTACAGCAGCACTAACAACCACTACTGCAGCACCAACTACCACTACTGCAGCCCCAACTACCACTACTTCAGCCCCAACTACCACTACTGCAGCACCAACTACCACTACTGCAGCCCCTACTACCACCACTACTGCAGCACCAACTACCACTACTGCAGCCCCAACTACTACTACTGAAGCCCCAACTACAACTACTGCAGCCCCAACTACCAATACTGTAGCCCCAACTACTACTACTGCAGCCCCAACCACAACTACTGCAGCCCGAACTACCACTAGAGCAGCACCAACAACCACTACTGCAGCACCAACTACCACTACTGCAGCCCCAACTACCACTACTTCAGCCCCAACTACCACTACTGCAGCACCAACTACTACTACTGCAGCACCAACTACTACTACTGCAGCCCCTACTACCACCACTACTGCAGCACCAACTACTACTACTTCAGCACCAACTACAACTACTGCAGACCCTACTACCACCACTACTGCAGCACCAACTACCACTACTGCAGCCCCAACTACTACTACTGAAGCCCCAACTACAACTACTGCAGCCCCAACTACCAATACTGTAGCCCCAACTACAACTACTGCAGCCCCAACTACCACTACAGCAGCACCAACAACCACTACTGCAGCACCAACTACCACTACTGCAGCCCCAACTACCACTACTTCAGCCCCAACTACCTCTACTGCAGCACCAACTACCACTACTGCAGCCCCTACTACCACCACTACTGCAGCACCAACTACTACTACTGCAGCCCCAACTACCACTACTTCAGCACCAACTACCACTACTGCAGCCCCAACTACCACTACTTCAGCCCCAACTACCTCTACTGCAGCACCAACTACCACTACTGCAGCCCCTACTACCACCACTACTGCAGCACCAACTACTACTACTGCAGCCCCAACTACCACTACTTCAGCACCAACTACCACTACTGCAGCCCCTACTACCACCACTACAGCAGCACCAACTACCAATACTGTAGCCCCAACTACAACTACTGCAGCACCAACTGCCATTACTGCAGCCCCAACTACCACTACTTCAGCCCCAACTACCACTACTGCAGCACCAACTACCACTACTGCAGCACCAACTACAGCAGCACCAACTACCACTACTGTAGCCCCAACTACTACTACTGCAGCACTAAGTACCACTACTGCAGCACCAACTACCACTACTGCAGCCCTAACTACAACTACTGCAGCCCCCACTACCACTACAGCAGCACCAACTACTACTACTGTAGCCCCAACTACTACTACTGCAGCACTAAGTACCACTACTGCAGCCCCCACTACCACTACAGCAGCCCCAACTACAACTACTGCAGCCCCCACTACCACTACAGCAGCCCCAACTACCACTACTGTAGCCCCAACTACATCTACTGCAGTCCCCACTACAACTACAGCAGCACCAACAACCACTACTGCAGCACCAACTACCACTACTGCAGCCCCAACTACCACTACTGCAGCCCCAACTACCACTACTTCAGCCCCAACTACCACTACTGCAGCACCAACTACAGAAGCACCATCTACCACTACAGCAGCACCAACAACCACTACTGCAGCACCAACTACCACTACTGCAGCCCCAACTACCAGTACTTCAGCCCCAACTACCACTACTGCAGCACCAACTACCACTACAGCAGCACCAACTACCACTACTGTAGCTCCAACTACTACTACTGCAGCCCCAACTACCACTACTTCAGCCCCAACTACCACTACAGCAGCACCAACTACCAATACTGCAGCCCCAACTAGCACTACTTCAGCCCCTACTACCACTACTGCAGCACCAACTACCACTACTGCAGCCCCCACTAGCGTTACAGCAACACCAACTACCACTACTGTAGCCCCAACTACTACTACTGAAGCCCCAACTACAACTACTGCAGCCCCAACTACCAATACTGTAGCCCCAACTACTACTACTGCAGCCCCAACTACAACTACTGCAGCCCGAACTACCACTACAGCAGCACCAACAACCACTACTGCAGCACCAACTACCACTACTGCAGCCCCAACTACCAGTACTTCAGCCCCAACTACCACTACTGCAGCACCAACTACCACTACAGCAGCACCAACTACCACTACTGTAGCTCCAACTACTACTACTGCAGCCCCAACTACCACTACTTCAGCCCCAACTACCACTACAGCAGCACCAACTACCAATACTGCAGCCCCAACTAGCACTACTTCAGCCCCTACTACCACTACTGCAGCACCAACTACCACTACTGCAGCCCCCACTACCGTTACAGCAACACCAACTACCACTACTGTAGCCCCAACTACAACTACTGCAGCCCCCACTACCACTACAGCAGCACCAACAACCACTACTGCAGCACCAACTACCACTACTGCAGCCCCAACTACTACTACTGAAGCCCCAACTACAACTACTGCAGCCCCAACTACCAATACTGTAGCCCCAACTACTACTACTGCAGCCCCAACTACAACTACTGCAGCCCGAACTACCACTACAGCAGCACTAACAACCACTACTGCAGCACCAACTACCACTACTGCAGCCCCAACTACCACTACTTCAGCCCCAACTACCACTACTGCAGCACCAACTACCACTACTGCAGCCCCTACTACCACCACTACTGCAGCACCAACTACCACTACTGCAGCCCCAACTACTACTACTGAAGCCCCAACTACAACTACTGCAGCCCCAACTACCAATACTGTAGCCCCAACTACTACTACTGCAGCCCCAACCACAACTACTGCAGCCCGAACTACCACTACAGCAGCACCAACAACCACTACTGCAGCACCAACTACCACTACTGCAGCCCCAACTACCACTACTTCAGCCCCAACTACCACTACTGCAGCACCAACTACTACTACTGCAGCACCAACTACTACTACTGCAGCCCCTACTACCACCACTACTGCAGCACCAACTACTACTACTTCAGCACCAACTACAACTACTGCAGACCCTACTACCACCACTACTGCAGCACCAACTACCACTACTACAGCCCCAACTACTACTACTGAAGCCCCAACTACAACTACTGCAGCCCCAACTACCAATACTGTAGCCCCAACTACAACTACTGCAGCCCCAACTACCACTACAGCAGAACCAACAACCACTACTGCAGCACCAACTACCACTACTGCAGCCCCAACTACCACTACTTCAGCCCCAACTACCTCTACTGCAGCACCAACTACCACTACTGCAGCCCCTACTACCACCACTACTGCAGCACCAACTACTACTACTGCAGCCCCAACTACCACTACTTCAGCACCAACTACCACTACTGCAGCCCCAACTACCACTACTTCAGCCCCAACTACCTCTACTGCAGCACCAACTACCACTACTGCAGCCCCTACTACCACCACTACTGCAGCACCAACTACTACTACTGCAGCCCCAACTACCACTACTTCAGCACCAACTACCACTACTGCAGCCCCTACTACCACCACTACAGCAGCACCAACTACCAATACTGT
This sequence comes from Eucyclogobius newberryi, assembly GCF_026437365.1. Taxonomy (NCBI): domain Eukaryota; kingdom Metazoa; phylum Chordata; class Actinopteri; order Gobiiformes; family Gobiidae; genus Eucyclogobius; species Eucyclogobius newberryi. The sequence continues at coordinate 17,126,284 of NW_027315724.1, read as the reverse complement.
AGCCCCAACTACAACTACTGCAGCACCAACTGCCATTACTGCAGCCCCAACTACCACTACTTCAGCCCCAACTACCACTACTGCAGCACCAACTACCACTACTGCAGCACCAACTACAGCAGCACCAACTACCACTACTGTAGCCCCAACTACTACTACTGCAGCACTAAGTACCACTACTGCAGCACCAACTACCACTACTGCAGCCCTAACTACAGCTACTGCAGCCCCCACTACCACTACAGCAGCACCAACTACTACTACTGTAGCCCCAACTACTACTACTGCAGCACTAAGTACCACTACTGCAGCCCCCACTACCACTACAGCAGCCCCAACTACAACTACTGCAGCCCCCACTACCACTACAGCAGCCCCAACTACCACTACTGTAGCCCCAACTACATCTACTGCAGTCCCCACTACAACTACAGCAGCACCAACAACCACTACTGCAGCACCAACTACCACTACTGCAGCCCCAACTACCACTACTGCAGCCCCAACTACCACTACTTCAGCCCCAACTACCACTACTGCAGCACCAACTACAGAAGCACCATCTACCACTACAGCAGCACCAACAACCACTACTGCAGCACCAACTACCACTACTGCAGCCCCAACTACCAGTACTTCAGCCCCAACTACCACTACTGCAGCACCAACTACCACTACAGCAGCACCAACTACCACTACTGTAGCTCCAACTACTACTACTGCAGCCCCAACTACCACTACTTCAGCCCCAACTACCACTACAGCAGCACCAACTACCAATACTGCAGCCCCAACTAGCACTACTTCAGCCCCTACTACCACTACTGCAGCACCAACTACCACTACTGCAGCCCCCACTACCGTTACAGCAACACCAACTACCACTACTGTAGCCCCAACTACAACTACTGCAGCCCCCACTACCACTACAGCAGCACCAACAACCACTACTGCAGCACCAACTACCACTACTGCAGCCCCAACTACTACTACTGAAGCCCCAACTACAACTACTGCAGCCCCAACTACCAATACTGTAGCCCCAACTACTACTACTGCAGCCCCAACTACAACTACTGCAGCCCGAACTACCACTACAGCAGCACCAACAACCACTACTGCAGCACCAACTACCACTACTGCAGCCCCAACTACCACTACTTCAGCCCCAACTACCACTACTGCAGCACCAACTACCACTACTGCAGCCCCTACTACCACCACTACTGCAGCACCAACTACCACTACTGCAGCCCCAACTACTACTACTGAAGCCCCAACTACAACTACTGCAGCCCCAACTACCAATACTGTAGCCCCAACTACTACTACTGCAGCCCCAACCACAACTACTGCAGCCCGAACTACCACTACAGCAGCACCAACAACCACTACTGCAGCACCAACTACCACTACTGCAGCCCCAACTACCACTACTTCAGCCCCAACTACCACTACTGCAGCACCAACTACTACTACTGCAGCCCCTACTACCACCACTACTGCAGCACCAACTACTACTACTTCAGCCCCAACTACCACTACTGCAGCACCAACTACTACTACTGCAGCACCAACTACTACTACTGCAGCCCCTACTACCACCACTACTGCAGCACCAACTACTACTACTTCAGCACCAACTACAACTACTGCAGACCCTACTACCACCACTACTGCAGCACCAACTACCACTACTACAGCCCCAACTACTACTACTGAAGCCCCAACTACAACTACTGCAGCCCCAACTACCACTACTTCAGCCCCAACTACCTCTACTGCAGCACCAACTACCACTACTGCAGCCCCTACTACCACCACTACTGCAGCACCAACTACTACTACTGCAGCCCCAACTACCACTACTTCAGCACCAACTACCACTACTGCAGCCCCTACTACCACCACTACAGCAGCACCAACTACCAATACTGTAGCCCCAACTACAACTACTGCAGCACCAACTGCCATTACTGCAGCCCCAACTACCACTACTTCAGCCCCAACTACCACTACTGCAGCACCAACTACCACTACTGCAGCACCAACTACAGCAGCACCAACTACCACTACTGTAGCCCCAACTACTACTACTGCAGCACTAAGTACCACTACTGCAGCACCAACTACCACTACTGCAGCCCTAACTACAGCTACTGCAGCCCCCACTACCACTACAGCAGCACCAACTACTACTACTGTAGCCCCAACTACTACTACTGCAGCACTAAGTACCACTACTGCAGCCCCCACTACCACTACAGCAGCCCCAACTACAACTACTGCAGCCCCCACTACCACTACAGCAGCCCCAACTACCACTACTGTAGCCCCAACTACATCTACTGCAGTCCCCACTACAACTACAGCAGCACCAACAACCACTACTGCAGCACCAACTACCACTACTGCAGCCCCAACTACCACTACTGCAGCCCCAACTACCACTACTTCAGCCCCAACTACCACTACTGCAGCACCAACTACAGAAGCACCATCTACCACTACAGCAGCACCAACAACCACTACTGCAGCACCAACTACCACTACTGCAGCCCCAACTACCAGTACTTCAGCCCCAACTACCACTACTGCAGCACCAACTACCACTACAGCAGCACCAACTACCACTACTGTAGCTCCAACTACTACTACTGCAGCCCCAACTACCACTACTTCAGCCCCAACTACCACTACAGCAGCACCAACTACCAATACTGCAGCCCCAACTAGCACTACTTCAGCCCCTACTACCACTACTGCAGCACCAACTACCACTACTGCAGCCCCCACTACCGTTACAGCAACACCAACTACCACTACTGTAGCCCCAACTACAACTACTGCAGCCCCCACTACCACTACAGCAGCACCAACAACCACTACTGCAGCACCAACTACCACTACTGCAGCCCCAACTACTACTACTGAAGCCCCAACTACAACTACTGCAGCCCCAACTACCAATACTGTAGCCCCAACTACTACTACTGCAGCCCCAACTACAACTACTGCAGCCCGAACTACCACTACAGCAGCACCAACAACCACTACTGCAGCACCAACTACCACTACTGCAGCCCCAACTACCACTACTTCAGCCCCAACTACCACTACTGCAGCACCAACTACCACTACTGCAGCCCCTACTACCACCACTACTGCAGCACCAACTACCACTACTGCAGCCCCAACTACTACTACTGAAGCCCCAACTACAACTACTGCAGCCCCAACTACCAATACTGTAGCCCCAACTACTACTACTGCAGCCCCAACCACAACTACTGCAGCCCGAACTACCACTACAGCAGCACCAACAACCACTACTGCAGCACCAACTACCACTACTGCAGCCCCAACTACCACTACTTCAGCCCCAACTACCACTACTGCAGCACCAACTACTACTACTGCAGCCCCTACTACCACCACTACTGCAGCACCAACTACTACTACTTCAGCCCCAACTACCACTACTGCAGCACCAACTACTACTACTGCAGCACCAACTACTACTACTGCAGCCCCTACTACCACCACTACTGCAGCACCAACTACTACTACTTCAGCACCAACTACAACTACTGCAGACCCTACTACCACCACTACTGCAGCACCAACTACCACTACTACAGCCCCAACTACTACTACTGAAGCCCCAACTACAACTACTGCAGCCCCAACTACCAATACTGTAGCCCCAACTACAACTACTGCAGCCCCAACTACCACTACAGCAGAACCAACAACCACTACTGCAGCACCAACTACCACTACTGCAGCCCCAACTACCACTACTTCAGCCCCAACTACCTCTACTGCAGCACCAACTACCACTACTGCAGCCCCTACTACCACCACTACTGCAGCACCAACTACTACTACTGCAGCCCCAACTACCACTACTTCAGCACCAACTACCACTACTGCAGCCCCAACTACCACTACTTCAGCCCCAACTACCTCTACTCCAGCACCAACTACCACTACTGCAGCCCCTACTACCACCACTACTGCAGCACCAACTACTACTACTGCAGCCCCAACTACCACTACTTCAGCACCAACTACCACTACTGCAGCCCCTACTACCACCACTACAGCAGCACCAACTACCAATACTGTAGCCCCAACTACAACTACTGCAGCACCAACTGCCATTACTGCAGCCCCAACTACCACTACTTCAGCCCCAACTACCACTACTGCAGCACCAACTACCACTACTGCAGCACCAACTACAGCAGCACCAACTACCACTACTGTAGCCCCAACTACTACTACTGCAGCACTAAGTACCACTACTGCAGCACCAACTACCACTACTGCAGCCCTAACTACAACTACTGCAGCCCCCACTACCACTACAGCAGCACCAACTACTACTACTGTAGCCCCAACTACTACTACTGCAGCACTAAGTACCACTACTGCAGCCCCCACTACCACTACAGCAGCCCCAACTACAACTACTGCAGCCCCCACTACCACTACAGCAGCCCCAACTACCACTACTGTAGCCCCAACTACATCTACTGCAGTCCCCACTACAACTACAGCAGCACCAACAACCACTACTGCAGCACCAACTACCACTACTGCAGCCCCAACTACCACTACTGCAGCCCCAACTACCACTACTTCAGCCCCAACTACCACTACTGCAGCACCAACTACAGAAGCACCATCTACCACTACAGCAGCACCAACAACCACTACTGCAGCACCAACTACCACTACTGCAGCCCCAACTACCAGTACTTCAGCCCCAACTACCACTACTGCAGCACCAACTACCACTACAGCAGCACCAACTACCACTACTGTAGCTCCAACTACTACTACTGCAGCCCCAACTACCACTACTTCAGCCCCAACTACCACTACAGCAGCACCAACTACCAATACTGCAGCCCCAACTAGCACTACTTCAGCCCCTACTACCACTACTGCAGCACCAACTACCACTACTGCAGCCCCCACTACCGTTACAGCAACACCAACTACCACTACTGTAGCCCCAACTACAACTACTGCAGCCCCCACTACCACTACAGCAGCACCAACAACCACTACTGCAGCACCAACTACCACTACTGCAGCCCCAACTACTACTACTGAAGCCCCAACTACAACTACTGCAGCCCCAACTACCAATACTGTAGCCCCAACTACTACTACTGCAGCCCCAACTACAACTACTGCAGCCCGAACTACCACTACAGCAGCACCAACAACCACTACTGCAGCACCAACTACCACTACTGCAGCCCCAACTACCACTACTTCAGCCCCAACTACCACTACTGCAGCACCAACTACCACTACTGCAGCCCCTACTACCACCACTACTGCAGCACCAACTACCACTACTGCAGCCCCAACTACTACTACTGAAGCCCCAACTACAACTACTGCAGCCCCAACTACCAATACTGTAGCCCCAACTACTACTACTGCAGCCCCAACCACAACTACTGCAGCCCGAACTACCACTACAGCAGCACCAACAACCACTACTGCAGCACCAACTACCACTACTGCAGCCCCAACTACCACTACTTCAGCCCCAACTACCACTACTGCAGCACCAACTACTACTACTGCAGCCCCTACTACCACCACTACTGCAGCACCAACTACTACTACTTCAGCACCAACTACAACTACTGCAGACCCTACTACCACCACTACTGTAGCACCAACTATCACTACTGCAGCCCCAACTACTACTACTGAAGCCCCAACTACAACTACTGCAGCCCCAACTACCAATACTGTAGCCCCAACTACAACTACTGCAGCCCCAACTACCACTACAGCAGCACCAACAACCACTACTGCAGCACCAACTACCACTACTGCAGCACCAACTACCACTACTGCAGCCCCTACTACCACCACTACTGCAGCACCAACTACTACTACTGCAGCCCCAACTACCACTACTTCAGCACCAACTACCACTACTGCAGCCCCTACTACCACCACTACAGCAGCACCAACTACCAATACTGTAGCCCCAACTACAACTACTGCAGCACCAACTGACATTACTGCAGCCCCAACTACCACTACTTCAGCCCCAACTACCACTACTGCAGCACCAACTACCACTACTGCAGCACCAACTACCACTACTGCAGCACCAACTACAGCAGCCCCAACTACCACTACTTCAGCCCCAACTACTACTACTGCAGCCCCCACTACCACTACAGCAGCCCCAACTACAACTACTACAGCCCCCACTACCATTACAGCAGCCCCAACTACCACTACTGTAGCCCCAACTACATCTACTGCAGCCCCCACTACAACTACAGCAGCACCAACAACCACTACTGCAGCACCAACTACCACTACTGCAGCCCCAACTACCACTACTGCAGCCCCAACTACCACTACTTCAGCCCCAACTACCACTACTGCAGCACCAACTACAGCAGCACCATCTACCACTACAGCAGCACCAACAACCACTACTGCAGCACCAACTACCACTACTGCAGCCCCAACTACCAGTACTTCAGCCCCAACTACCACTACTGCAGCACCAACTACCACTACAGCAGCACCAACTACAGCAGCCCCAACTACCACTACTTCAGCCCCAACTACTACTACTGCAGCCCCCACTACCACTACAGCAGCCCCAACTACAACTACTACAGCCCCCACTACCATTACAGCAGCCCCAACTACCACTACTGTAGCCCCAACTACATCTACTGCAGCCCCCACTACAACTACAGCAGCACCAACAACCACTACTGCAGTACCAACTACCACTACTGCAGCCCCAACTACCACTACTGCAGCCCCAACTACCACTACTTCAGCCCCAACTACCACTACTGCAGCACCAACTACAGCAGCACCATCTACCACTACAGCAGCACCAACAACCACTACTGCAGCACCAACTACCACTACTGCAGCCCCAACTACCAGTACTTCAGCCCCAACTACCACTACTGCAGCACCAACTACCACTACAGCAGCACCAACTACCACTACTGTAGCTCCAACTACTACTACTGCAGCCCCAACTACCACTACTTCAGCCCCAACTACCACTACAGCAGCACCAACTACCAATACTGCAGCCCCAACTACCACTACTGCAGCACCAACTACCACTACTGCAGCCCCCACTACCGTTACAGCAACACCAACTACCACTACTGTAGCCCCAACTACAACTACTGCAGCCCCCACTACCACTACAGCAGCACCAACAACCACTACTGCAGCACCAACTACCACTACTGCAGCCCCAACTACCACTACTGCAGCCCCAACTACCACTACTGTAGCTCTTACTACAACTACAGTAGCACCGACTACCACTACTGTAGCCCCAACTACTACTACTGCAGCCCCAACTACCACTACAGCAGCACCAACAACCACTACTGCAGCACCAACTACCACTACAGCAGCACCAACTACTACTACTGCAGCCCCAACTACTACTACTGCAGCCCCAAATACCACTACTGCAGCACCAACTACAACTACAGTAGCAGCAACTACCACTACTGTAGCCCCAACTACTACTACTGCAGCCCCAACTACAACTACTGCAGCCCGAACTACCACTACAGCAGCAGCAACAACCACTACAGCAGCACCAACTACCACTACAGCAGCACCAACAACCACTACTGCAGCACCAACTACCACTACTGCAGCCCCAACTACCACTACAGCAGCACCAACTACTACTAATGCAGCCCCAACTACCACCACTGCAGCACCAACTACCACTACTGCAGCCCCAACTACCACTACAGCAGCACCAACTACTACTACTGCAGCCCCAACTACTACTACTGCAGCCCCAACTACCACTACTTCTGCCCCAACTACCACTACAGCAGCACCAACAACCACTACTGCAGCCCCAACTACCACTACAGCAGCACCAACTACTACTACTGCAGCCCCAACTACTACTACTGCAGCCCCAACTACCACTACTGCAGCACCAACTACAACTACAGTAGCACCAACTACCACTACTGTAGCCCCAACTACTACTACTGCAGCCCCAACTACAACTACTGCAGCCCGAACTACCACTACAGCAGCACCAACAACCACTACTGCAGCACCAACTACCACTACAGCAGTACCAACAACCACTACTGCAGCACCAACTACCACCACTGCAGCCCCAACTACCACTACAGCAGCACCAACTACTACTACTGCAGCCCCAACTACCACTACAGCAGCACCAACTACTACTACTGCAGCCCCAACTACTACTACTGCAGCCCCAACTACCACTACTTCTGCCCCAACTACCACTACTGCAGCCCGAACTACCACTACTGCAGCCCCAACTACCACTACTGCAGCCCCAACTACCACTACAGCAGCACCAACTACCACTACTGTAGCCCCAACTACCACTACAGCAGCACCAACTACCACTACTGCAGCCCCAACTACTACTACTGCAGCCCCAACTACAACTACTGCAGCCCCAACTACTACTACTGCAGCCCCAACTACAACTACTGCAACACCAACTATCACTACTGCAGCCCAAATTACTACTACCGCAGCACCAACTATCACTACTTCAGCCCGAACTACTACTACTGCAGCACCAACTACCACTACTGCAGCACCAACTACCACTACTGCAGCCCCAACTACAACTACTGCAGCACAAACTACCACTACTGCAGCCCCAACTACCACTACAGCAGCACCAACTACTACTAATGCAGCCCCAACTACCACCACTGCAGCACCAACTACCACTACTGCAGCCCCAACTACCACTACAGCAGCACCAACTACTACTACTGCAGCCCCAACTACTACTACTGCAGCCCCAACTACCCCTACTTCTGCCCCAACTACCACTACAGCAGCACCAACAACCACTACTGCAGCCCCAACTACCACTACAGCAGCACCAACTACTACTACTGCAGCCCCAACTACTACTACTGCAGCCCCAACTACCACTACTGCAGCACCAACTACAACTACAGTAGCACCAACTACCACTACTGTAGCCCCAACTACTACTACTGCAGCCCCAACTACAACTACTGCAGCCCGAACTACCACTACAGCAGCACCAACAACCACTACTGCAGCACCAACTACCACTACAGCAGTACCAACAACCACTACTGCAGCACCAACTACCACCACTGCAGCCCCAACTACCACTACAGCAGCACCAACTACTACTACTGCAGCCCCAACTACCACTACAGCAGCACCAACTACTACTACTGCAGCCCCAACTACTACTACTGCAGCCCCAACTACCACTACTTCTGCCCCAACTACCACTACTGCAGCCCGAACTACCACTACTGCAGCCCCAACTACCACTACTGCAGCCCCAACTACCACTACAGCAGCACCAACTACCACTACTGTAGCCCCAACTACCACTACAGCAGCACCAACTACCACTACTGCAGCCCCAACTACTACTACTGCAGCCCCAACTACAACTACTGCAGCCCCAACTACTACTACTGCAGCCCCAACTACAACTACTGCAACACCAACTATCACTACTGCAGCCCAAATTACTACTACCGCAGCACCAACTATCACTACTTCAGCCCGAACTACTACTACTGCAGCACCAACTACCACTACTGCAGCACAAACTACCACTACTGCAGCCCCAACTACTACTACTGCAGCAGCACCTACTACAACTACAGCAGCCCAAACTACCACTACTGCAGCCCCAACTACTACTACTGCAGCAGCACCTACTACCACTACTGCAGCACCAACTACCACTACTGCAGCACCAACTATCACTACAGCAGCACCAACTACCACTACTGCAGCCCCAACTACAACTACTGCAACCCAAACTACCACTACTGCAGCCCCAACTACAACTACTGCACACCCAACTACTACTACTGCAGCACAAACTATCACTACTGCAGCCCCAACTACAACTACTACAGCCCGAACTACTACTACTGCAGCACCAACTACAACTACTGCAGCACCAACTACCACTACTGCAGCACCAACTACTACTACTCTAGCACCAATTACTACTACTGTAACCCCAAGTTCCACTACTGCAGCCCGAACTACCACTACAGCAGCACCAACAACCACTACTGCAGCACCAACTACCACTACTGCAGCCCCTACTACCACCACTACTGCAGCCCCAACTACTACTACTGAAGCCCCAACTACAACTACTGCAGCCCGAACTACCACTAAAGCAGCACCAACAACCACTACTGCAGCACCAACTACCACTACTGCAGCCCCTACTACAACCACTACTGCAGCACCAACTACCAATACTGTAGCCCCAACTACTACTACTGCAGCCCCAACTACAACTACTGCAGCCCCAACTACCACTACAACAGCACCAACAACCACTACTGCAGCACCAACTACCACTACTGCAGCCCAAACTACCACTACTTCAGCCCCAACTACCACTACTGCAGCACCAACTACCACTACTGCAGCCCCTACTACCACCACTACTGCAGCACCAACTACCACTACTGCAGCCCCAACTACTACTACTGAAGCCCCAACTACAACTACTGCAGCCCCAACTACCAATACTGTAGCCCCAACTACAACTACTGCAGCCCGAACTACCACTACAGCAGCACCAACAACCACTACTGCAGCACCAACTACCACTACTGCAGCCCCAACTACCACTACTTCAGCCCCAACTACCACTACTGCAGCACCAACTACTACTACTGCAGCCCCTACTACCACCACTACTGCAGCACCAACTACTACTACTTCAGCACCAACTACAACTACTGCAGACCCTACTACCACCACTACTGCAGCACCAACTACCACTACTGCAGCCCCAACTACTACTACTGAAGCCCCAACTACAACTACTGCAGCCCCAACGACCAATACTGTAGCCCCAACTACAACTACTGCAGCCCCAACTACCACTACAGCAGCACCAACAACCACTATTGCAGAACCAACTACCACTACTGCAGCCCCAACTACCACTACTTCAGCCCCAACTACCTCTTTTGCAGCACCAACTACCACTACTGCAGCCCCTACTACCACCACTACTGCAGCACCAACTACTACTACTGCAGCCCCAACTACCACTACTTCAGCACCAACTACCACTACTGTAGCCCCAACTACTACTACTGCAGCCCCAACTACAACTACTGCAGCCCGAACTACCACTACAACAGCAGCAACAACCACTACAGCAGCACCAACTACCACTACAGCAGCACCAACAACCACTACTGCAGCACCAACTACCACTACTGCAGCCCCAACTACCACTACAGCAGCACCAACTACTACTAATGCAGCCCCAACTACCACCACTGCAGCACCAACTACCACTACTGCAGCCCCAACTACCACTACAGCAGCACCAACTACTACTACTGCAGCCCCAACTACTACTACTGCAGCCCCAACTACCACTACTTCTGCCCCAACTACCACTACAGCAGCACCAACAACCACTACTGCAGCACCAACTACCACTACTGCAGCCCCAACTACCACTACTGCAGCCCCAACTACCACTACAGCAGCACCAACTACTACTACTGCAGCCCCAACAACTACTACTGCAGCCCCAACTACCACTACTGCAGCACCAACTACAACTACAGTAGCACCAACTACCACTACTGTAGCCCCAACTACTACTACTGCAGCCCCAACTACAACTACTGCAGCCCGAACTACCACTACTGCAGCACCAACTACCACTACAGCAGTACCAACAACCACTACTGCAGCACCAACTACCACCACTGCAGCCCCAACTACCACTACAGCAGCACCAACTACTACTACTGCAGCCCCAACTACCACTACAGCAGCACCAACTACTACTACTGCAGCCCCAACTACTACTACTGCAGCCCCAACTACCACTACTTCTGCCCCAACTACCACTACTGCAGCCCCAACTACCACTACTGCAGCCCCAACTACCACTACTGCAGCCCCAACTACCACTACAGCAGCACCAACTACCACTACTGTAGCCCCAACTACCACTACAGCAGCACCAACTACCACTACTGCAGCCCCAACTACTACTACTGCAGCCCCAACTACAACTACTGCAGCCCCAACTACTACTACTGCAGCCCCAACTACAACTACTGCAGCACCAACTATCACTACTGCAGCCCAAATTACTACTACCGCAGCACCAACTATCACTACTTCAGCCCGAACTACTACTACTGCAGCACCAACTACCACTACTGCAGCACCAACTACCACTACTGCAGCCCCAACTACAACTACTGCAGCCCAAACTACCACTACTGCAGCCCCAACTACTACTACTGCAGCAGCACCTACTACAACTACAGCAGCCCAAACTACCACTACTGCAGCCCCAACTACTACCACTACTGCAGCACCAACTACCACTACTGCAGCACCAACTATCACTACTGCAGCACCAACTACCACTACTGCAGCCCCAACTACAACTACTGCAGCCCAAACTACCACTACTGCAGCCCCAACTACAACTACTGCACACCCAACTACTACTACTGCAGCACAAACTATCACTACTGCAGCCCCAACTACAACTACTACAGCCCGAACTACTACTACTGCAGCACCAACTACAACTACTGCAGCACCAACTACCACTACTGCAGCACCAACTACTACTACTCTAGCACCAACTACTACTACTGTAACCCCAAGTTCCACTACTGCAGCCCGAACTACCACTACAGCAGCACCAACAACCACTACTGCAGCACCAACTACCACTACTGCAGCCCCTACTACCACCACTACTGCAGCACCAACTACCACTACTGCAGCCCCAACTACTACTACTGAAGCCCCAACTACAACTACTGCAGCCCCAACTACCAATACTGTAGCCCCAACTACTACTACTGCAGCCCCAACTACAACTACTGCAGCCCGAACTACCACTACAATAGCACCAACAACCACTACTGCAGCACCAACTACCACTACTGCAGCCCAAACTACCACTACTTCAGCCCCAACTACCACTACTGCAGCACCAACCACCACTACTGCAGCCCCTACTACCACCACTACTGCAGCACCAACTACCACTACTGCAGCCCCAACTACTACTACTGAAGCCCCAACTACAACTACTGCAGCCCCGACTACCAATACTGTAGCCCCAACTACAACTACTGCAGCCCGAACTACCACTACAGCAGCACCAACAACCACTACTGCAGCACCAACTACCACTACTGCAGCCCCAACTACCACTACTTCAGCCCCAACTACCACTACTGCAGCACCAACTACTACTACTGCAGCCCCTACTACCACCACTACTGCAGCACCAACTACTACTACTTCAGCACCAACTACAACTACTGCAGACCCTACTACCACCACTACTGCAGCACCAACTACCACTACTGCAGCCCCAACTACTACTACTGAAGCCCCAACTACAACTACTGCAGCCCCAACGACCAATACTGTAGCCCCAACTACAACTACTGCAGCCCCAACTACCACTACAGCAGCACCAACAACCACTACTGCAGCACCAACTACCACTACTGCTGCCCCAACTACAACTACTTCAGCCCCAACTACCTCTTTTGCAGCACCAACTACCACTACTGCAGCCCCTATTACCACCACTACTGCAGCACCAACTACTACTACTGCAGCCCCAACTACCACTACTTCAGCACCAACTACCACTACTGCAGCCCCTACTACCACCACTACAGCAGCACCAACTACCAATACTGTAGCCCCAACTACAACTACTGCAGCACCAACTGCCACTACTGCAGCCCCAACTAACACTACTTCAGCCCCAACTACCACTACTGCAGCACCAACTACCACTACTGCAGCACCAACTACAGCAGCACCAACTACCACTACTGTAGCCCCAACTACTACTACTGCAGCCCCCACTACCACTACAGCAGCCCCAACTACAACTACTGCAGCCCCCACTACCACTACAGCAGCCCCAACTACCACTACTGTAGCCCCAACTACATCTACTGCAGCCCCCACTACAACTACAGCAGCACCAACAACCACTACTGCAGCACCAACTACCACTACTGCAGCCCCAACTACCACTACTGCAGCCCCAACTACCACTACTTCAGCCCCAACTACCACTACTGCAGCACCAACTACAGCAGCACCAACTACCACTACTGTAGCCCAAACTACTACTACTGCAGCCCCCACTACCACTACAGCAGCACAATCTACCACTACAGCAGCACCAACAACCACTACTGCAGCCCCAACTACCAGTACTTCAGCCCCAACTACCACTACTGCAGCACCAACTACCACTACAGCAGCACCAACTACCACTACTGTAGCTCCAACTACTACTACTGCAGCCCCAACTACCACTACTTCAGCCCCAACTACCACTACAGCAGCACCAACTACCAATACTGCAGCCCCAACTAGCACTACTTCAGCCCCTACTACCACTACTGCAGCACCATCTACCACTACTGCAGCCCCCACTACCGTTACAGCAACACCAACTACCACTACTGTAGCCCCAACTACATCTACTGCAGCCCCCACTACCACTACAGCAGCACCAACAACCACTACTGCAGCACCAACTACCACTACTGCAGCCCCAACTACCACTACTGCAGCCCCAACTACCACTACTGTAGCCCCAACTACAACTACAGTAGCACCAACTACCACTACTGTAGCCCCAACTACTACTACTGCAGCCCCAACTACCACTACTGCAGCCCCAACTACTACTACTGCAGCCCCAACTACTACTACTGCAGCCCCAACTACCACTACAGCAGCACCAACAACCACTACTGCAGCACCAACTACCACTACTGCAGCCCCAACTACCACTACAGCAGCACCAACTACTACTACTGCAGCCCCAACTACTACTACTGCAGCCCCAACTACCACTACTGCAGCACCAACTACAACTACAGTAGCACCAACTACCACTACTGTAGCCCCAACTACTACTACTGCAGCCCCAACTACAACTACTGCAGCCCGAACTACCACTACAGCAGCAGCAACAACCACTACAGCAGCACCAACTACCACTACAGCAGCACCAACAACCACTACTGCAGCACCAACTACCACCACTGCAGCCCCAACTACCACTACAGCAGCACCAACTACTACTACTGCAGCCCCAACTACCACCACTGCAGCACCAACTACCACTACTGCAGCCCCAACTACCACTACAGCAGCACCAACTACTACTACTGCAGCCCCAACTACTACTACTGCAGCCCCAACTACCACTACTTCTGCCCCAACTACCACTACAGCAGCACCAACAACCACTACTGCAGCACCAACTACCACTACTGCAGCACCAACTACTACTACTGCAGCCCCAACTACTACTACTGCAGCCCCAACTACCACTACTGCAGCACCAACTACAACTACAGCATTACCAACTACTACTACTGCAGCCCCAACTACTACTACTACTGCAGCCCCAACTACAACTTCTGCAGCCCGAACTACCACTACAGCAGCACCAACAACCACTACTGCAGCACCAACTACCACTACAGCTGCACCAACAACCACTACTGCAGCACCAACTACCACCACTGCAGCCCCAACTACCACTACAGCAGCACCAACTACTACTACTGCAGCCCCAACTACCACTACAGCAGCACCAACTACTACTACTGCAGCCCCAACTACTACTACTGCAGCCCCAACTACCACTACTTCTGCCCCAACTACCACTACTGCAGCCCCAACTACCACTACTGCAGCCCCAACTACCACTACTGCAGCCCCAACTACCACTACAGCAGCACCAAATACCACTACTGTAGCCCCAACTACCACTACAGCAGCACCAACTACCACTACTGCAGCCCCAACTACTACTACTGCAGCCCCAACTACAACTACTGCAGCCCCAACTACTACTATTGCAGCCCCAACTACAACTACTGCAGCACCAACTATCACTACTGCAGCCCAAATTACTACTACCGCAGCACCAACTATCACTACTTCAGCCCGAACTACTACTACTGCAGCACCAACTACCACTACTGCAGCACCAACTACCACTACTGCAGCCCCAACTACTACTACTGCAGCCCCAACTACAACTACTGCAGCCCCAACTACTACTACTGCAGCCCCAACTACAACTACTGCAACACCAACTATCACTACTGCAGCCCAAATTACTACTACCGCAGCACCAACTATCACTACTTCAGCCCGAACTACTACTACTGCAGCACCAACTACCACTACTGCAGCACTAACTACCACTACTGCAGCCCCAACTACAACTACTGCAGCACAAACTACCACTACTGCAGCCCCAACTACTACTACTGCAGCAGCACCTACTACAACTACAGCAGCCCAAACTACCACTACTGCAGCCCCAACTACTACTACTGCAGCAGCACCTACTACCACTACTGCAGCACCAACTACCACTACTGCAGCACCAACTATCACTACAGCAGCACCAACTACCACTACTGCAGCCCCAACTACAACTACTGCAACCCAAACTACCACTACTGCAGCCCCAACTACAACTACTGCACACCCAACTACTACTACTGCAGCACAAACTATCACTACTGCAGCCCCAACTACAACTACTACAGCCCGAACTACTACTACTGCAGCACCAACTACAACTACTGCAGCACCAACTACCACTACTGCAGCACCAACTACTACTACTCTAGCACCAACTACTACTACTGTAACCCCAAGTTCCACTACTGCAGCCCGAACTACCACTACAGCAGCACCAACAACCACTACTGCAGCACCAACTACCACTACTGCAGCCCCTACTACCACCACTACTGCAGCCCCAACTATTACTACTGAAGCCCCAACTACAACTACTGCAGCCCGAACTACCACTACAGCAGCACCAACAACCACTACTGCAGCACCAACTACCACTACTGCAGCCCCTACTACAACCACTACTGCAGCACCAACTACCAATACTGTAGCCCCAACTACTACTACTGCAGCCCCAACTACAACTACTGCAGCCCGAACTACCACTACAACAGCACCAACAACCACTACTGCAGCACCAACTACCACTACTGCAGCCCAAACTACCACTACTTCAGCCCCAACTACCACTACTGCAGCACCAACTACCACTACTGCAGCCCCTACTACCACCACTACTGCAGCACCAACTACCACTACTGCAGCCCCAACTACTACTACTGAAGCCCCAACTACAACTACTGCAGCCCCAACTACCAATACTGTAGCCCCAACTACAACTACTGCAGCCCGAACTACCACTACAGCAGCACCAACAACCACTACTGCAGCACCAACTACCACTACTGCAGCCCCAACTACCACTACTTCAGCCCCAACTACCACTACTGCAGCACCAACTACTACTACTGCAGCCCCTACTACCACCACTACTGCAGCACCAACTACTACTACTGCAGCACCAACTACCACTACTGCAGCCCCAACTACTACTACTGAAGCCCCAACTACAACTACTGCAGCCCCAACGACCAATACTGTAGCCCCAACTACAACTACTGCAGCCCCAACTACCTCTACAGCAACACCAACAACCACTACTGCAGAACCAACTACCACTACTGCAGCCCCAACTACCACTACTTCAGCCCCAACTACCTCTTTTGCAGCACCAACTACCACTACTGCAGCCCCTACTACCACCACTACTGCAGCACCAACTACTACTACTGCAGCCCCAACTACCACTACTTCAGCACCAACTACCACTACTGTAGCCCCAACTACTACTACTGCAGCCCCAACTACAACTACTGCAGCCCGAACTACCACTACAGCAGCAGCAACAACCACTACAGCAGCACCAACTACCACTACAGCAGCACCAACAACCACTACTGCAGCACCAACTACCACTACTGCAGCCCCAACTACCACTACAGCAGCACCAACTACTACTAATGCAGCCCCAACTACCACCACTGCAGCACCAA
Source organism: Eucyclogobius newberryi (assembly GCF_026437365.1). Lineage (NCBI taxonomy): Eukaryota > Metazoa > Chordata > Actinopteri > Gobiiformes > Gobiidae > Eucyclogobius > Eucyclogobius newberryi. The sequence continues at coordinate 17,108,225 of NW_027315724.1, read as the reverse complement.
CTACCACTACTGCAGCCCCAACTACCACTACAGCAGCACCAACTACTACTACTGCAGCCCCAACTACTACTACTGCAGCCCCAACTACCACTACTTCTGCCCCAACTACCACTACAGCAGCACCAACAACCACTACTGCAGCACCAACTACCACTACTGCAGCCCCAACTACCACTACTGCAGCCCCAACTACCACTACAGCAGCACCAACTACTACTACTGCAGCCCCAACAACTACTACTGCAGCCCCAACTACCACTACTGCAGCACCAACTACAACTACAGTAGCACCAACTACCACTACTGTAGCCCCAACTACTACTACTGCAGCCCCAACTACAACTACTGCAGCCCGAACTACCACTACAGCAGCACCAACAACCACTACTGCAGCACCAACTACCACTACAGCAGTACCAACAACCACTACTGCAGCACCAACTACCACCACTGCAGCCCCAACTACCACTACAGCAGCACCAACTACTACTACTGCAGCCCCAACTACCACTACAGCAGCACCAACTACTACTACTGCAGCCCCAACTACTACTACTGCAGCCCCAACTACCACTACTTCTGCCCCAACTACCACTACTGCAGCCCCAACTACCACTACTGCAGCCCCAACTACCACTACTGCAGCCCCAACTACCACTACAGCAGCACCAACTACCACTACTGTAGCCCCAACTACCACTACAGCAGCACCAACTACCACTACTGCAGCCCCAACTACTACTACTGCAGCCCCAACTACAACTACTGCAGCCCCAACTACTACTACTGCAGCCCCAACTACAACTACTGCAGCACCAACTATCACTACTGCAGCCCAAATTACTACTACCGCAACACCAACTATCACTACTTCAGCCCGAACTACTACTACTGCAGCACCAACTACCACTACTGCAGCACCAACTACCACTACTGCAGCCCCAACTACAACTACTGCAGCCAAAACTACCACTACTGCAGCCCCAACTACTACTACTGCAGCAGCACCTACTACAACTACAGCAGCCCAAACTACCACTACTGCAGCCCCAACTACTACCACTACTGCAGCACCAACTACCACTACTGCAGCACCAACTATCACTACTGCAGCACCAACTACCACTACTGCAGCCCCAACTACAACTACTGCAGCCCAAACTACCACTACTGCAGCCCCAACTACAACTACTGCACACCCAACTACTACTACTGCAGCACAAACTATCACTACTGCAGCCCCAACTACCACTACTGCAGCACCAACTACTACTACTCTAGCACCAACTACTACTACTGTAACCCCAAGTTCCACTACTGCAGCCCGAACTACCACTACAGCAGCACCAACAACCACTACTGCAGCACCAACTACCACTACTGCAGCCCCTACTACCACCACTACTGCAGCACCAACTACCACTACTGCAGCCCCAACTACTACTACTGAAGCCCCAACTACAACTACTGCAGCCCCAACTACCAATACTGTAGCCCCAACTACTACTACTGCAGCCCCAACTACAACTACTGCAGCCCGAACTACCACTACAACAGCACCAACAACCACTACTGCAGCACCAACTACCACTACTGCAGCCCAAACTACCACTACTTCAGCCCCAACTACCACTACTGCAGCACCAACCACCACTACTGCAGCCCCTACTACCACCACTACTGCAGCACCAACTACCACTATTGCAGCCCCAACTACTACTACTGAAGCCCCAACTACAACTACTGCAGCCCCAACTACCAATACTGTAGCCCCAACTACAACTACTGCAGCCCGAACTACCACTACAGCAGCACCAACAACCACTACTGAAGCACCAACTACCACTACTGCAGCCCCAACTACCACTACTTCAGCCCCAACTACCACTACTGCAGCACCAACTACTATTACTGCAGCCCCTACTACCACCACTACTGCAGCACCAACTACTACTACTTCAGCACCAACTACAACTACTGCAGACCCTACTACCACCACTACTGCAGCACCAACTACCACTACTGCAGCCCCAACTACTACTACTGAAGCCCCAACTACAACTACTGCAGCCCCAACGACCAATACTGTAGCCCCAACTACAACTACTGCAGCCCCAACTACCACTACAGCAGCACCAACAACCACTACTGCAGCACCAACTACCACTACTGCAGCCCCAACTACCACTACTTCAGCCCCAACTACCTCTTTTGCAGCACCAACTACCACTACTGCAGCCCCTACTACCACCACTACTGCAGCACCAACTACTACTACTGCAGCCCCAACTACCACTACTTCAGCACCAACTACCACTACTGCAGCCCCTACTACCACCACTACAGCAGCACCAACTACCAATACTGTAGCCCCAACTACAACTACTGCAGCACCAACTGCCACTACTGCAGCCCCAACTAACACTACTTCAGCCCCAACTACCACTACTGCAGCACCAACTACCACTACTGCAGCACCAACTACAGCAGCACCAACTACCACTACTGTAGCCCCAACTACTACTACTGCAGCCCCCACTACCACTACAGCAGCCCCAACTACAACTACTGCAGCCCCCACTACCACTACAGCAGCCCCAACTACCACTACTGTAGCCCCAACTACATCTACTGCAGCCCCCACTACAACTACAGCAGCACCAACAACCACTACTGCAGCACCAACTACCACTACTGCAGCCCCAACTACCACTACTGCAGCCCCAACTACCACTACTTCAGCCCCAACTACCACTACTGCAGCACCAACTACAGCAGCACCAACTACCACTACTGTAGCCCCAACTACTACTACTGCAGCCCCCACTACCACTACAGCAGCACAATCTACCACTACAGCAGCACCAACAACCACTACTGCAGCACCAACTACCACTACTGCAGCCCCAACTACCAGTACTTCAGCCCCAACTACCACTACTGCAGCACCAACTACCACTACAGCAGCACCAACTACCACTACTGTAGCTCCAACTACTACTACTGCAGCCCCAACTACCACTACTTCAGCCCCAACTACCACTACAGCAGCACCAACTACCAATACTGCAGCCCCAACTAGCACTACTTCAGCCCCTACTACCACTACTGCAGCACCATCTACCACTACTGCAGCCCCCACTACCGTTACAGCAACACCAACTACCACTACTGTAGCCCCAACTACATCTACTGCAGCCCCCACTACCACTACAGCAGCACCAACAACCACTACTGCAGCACCAACTACCACTACTGCAGCCCCAACTACCACTACTGCAGCCCCAACTACCACTACTGTAGCCCCAACTACAACTACAGTAGCACCAACTACCACTACTGTAGCCCCAACTACTACTACTGCAGCCCCAACTACCACTACAGCAGCACCAACAACCACTACTGCAGCACCAACTACCACTACTGCAGCCCCAACTACTACTACTGCAGCCCAAACTACCACTACAGCAGCACCAACAACCACTACTGCAGCACCAACTACCACTACTGCAGCCCCAACTACCACTACAGCAGCACCAACTACTACTACTGCAGCCCCAACTACTACTACTGCAGCCCCAACTACCACTACTTCTGCCCCAACTACCACTACAACAGCACAAACAACCACTACTGCAGCACCAACTACCACTACTGCAGCACCAACTACTACTACTGCAGCCCCAACTACTACTACTGCAGCCCCAACTACCACTACTGCAGCACCAACTACAACTACAGCATTACCAACTACTACTACTGCAGCCCCAACTACTACTACTACTGCAGCCCCAACTACAACTTCTGCAGCCCGAACTACCACTACAGCAGCACCAACAACCACTACTGCAGCACCAACAACCACTACTGCAGCACCAACTACCACCACTGCAGCCCCAACTACCACTACAGCAGCACCAACTACTACTACTGCAGCCCCAACTACCACTACAGCAGCACCAACTACTACTACTGCAGCCCCAACTACTACTACTGCAGCCCCAACTACCACTACTTCTGCCCCAACTACCACTACTGCAGCCCCAACTACAACTACTGCAGCCCCAACTACCTTTACTGCAGCCCCAACTACCACTACAGCAGCACCAACTACCACTACTGTAGCCCCAACTACCACTACAGCAGCACCAACTACCACTACTGCAGCCCCAACTACTACTACTGCAGCCCCAACTACAACTACTGCAGCCCCAACTACTACTACTGCAGCCCCAACTACAACTACTGCAGCACCAACTATCACTACTGCAGCCCAAATTACTACTACCGCAGCACCAACTATCACTACTTCAGCCCGAACTACTACTACTGCAGCACCAACTACCACTACTGCAGCACCAACTACCACTACTGCAGCCACAACTACAACTACTGCAGCCCAAACTACCACTACTGCAGCCCCAACTACTACTATTGCAGCAGCACCTACCACAACTACTGCAGCCCAAACTACCACTACTGCAGCCCCAACTACTACTACTGCAGCAGCACCTACTACCACTACTGCAGCACCAACTACCACTACTGCAGCACCAACTACCACTACTGCAGCACCAACTACCACTACTGCAGCCCCAACTACAACTACTGCAGCCCAAACTACCACTACTGCAGCCCCAACTACAACTACTGCACACCCAACTACTACTACTGCAGCACAAACTATCACTACTGCAGCCCCAACTACAACTACTACAGCCCGAACTACTACTACTGCAGCACCAACTACAACTACTGTAGCACCAACTACCACTACTGCAGCACCAACTACTACTACTCTAGCACCAACTACTACTACTGTAACCCCAAGTTCCACTACTGCAGCCCGAACTACCACTACAGCAGCACCAACAACCACTACTGCAGCACCAACTACCACTACTGCAGCCCCAACTACAACTACTGCACACCCAACTACTACTACTGCAGCACAAACTATCACTACTGCAGCCCCAACTACAACTACTACAGCCCGAACTACTACTACTGCAGCACCAACTACAACTACTGCAGCACCAACTACCACTACTGCAGCACCAACTACTACTACTCTAGCACCAACTACTACTACTGTAACCCCAAGTTCCACTACTGCAGCCCGAACTACCACTACAGCAGCACCAACAACCACTACTGCAGCACCAACTACAACTACTGCAGCCCCAACTACTACTACTGAAGCCCCAACTACAACTACTGCAGCCCCAACTACCAATACTGTAGCCCCAACTACTACTACTGCAGCCCCAACTACAACTACTGCAGCCCGAACTACCACTACAGCAGCACCAACAACCACTACTGCAGCACCAACTACCACTACTGCAGCCCCAACTACCACTACTTCAGCCCCAACTACCACTACTGCAGCACCAACTACCACTACTGCAGCCCCTACTACCACCACTACTGCAGCACCAACTACCACTACTGCAGCCCCAACTACTACTACTGAAGCCCCAACTACAACTACTGCAGCCCCAACTACCAATACTGTAGCCCCAACTACTACTACTACTGCAGCCCGAACTACCACTACAGCAGCACCAACAACCACTACTGCAGCACCAACTACCACTACTGCAGACCCAACTACCACTACTTCAGCCCCAACTACCTCTTTTGCAGCACCAACTACCACTACTGCAGCCCCTACTACCACCACTACAGCAGCACCAACTACTACTACTGCAGCCCCAACTACCACTACTTCAGCACAAACTACCACTACTGCAGCCCCTACTACCACCACTACAGCAGCACCAACTACCAATACTGTAGCCCCAACTACAACTACTGCAGCACCAACTGCCACTACTGCAGCCCCAACTAACACTACTTCAGCCCCAACTACCACTACTGCAGCACCAACTACCACTACTGCAGCACCAACTACAGCAGCACCAACTACTACTACTGCAGCCCCAACTACTACTACTGCAGCCCCAACTACCACTACTGCAGCCCCAACTACCACTACAGCAGCACCAACTACTACTACTGCAGCCCCAACTACTACTACTGCAGCCCCAACTACCACTACTGCAGCACCAACTACAACTACAGTAGCACCAACTACCACTACAGCAGCCCCTACTACCACCACTACAGCAGCACCAACTACCAATACTGTAGCCCCAACTACAACTACTGCAGCACCAACTGCCACTACTGCAGCCCCAACTAACACTACTTCAGCCCCAACTACCACTACTGCAGCACCAACTACCACTACTGCAGCACCAACTACAGCAGCACCAACTACCACTACTGTAGCCCCAACTACTACTACTGCAGCCCCCACTACCACTACAGCAGCCCCAACTACAACTACTGCAGCCACTACTACCACTACAGCAGCCCCAACTACCACTACTGTAGCCCCAACTACAACTACAGTAGCACCAACTACCACTACTGTAGCCCCAACTACTACTACTGCAGCCCCAACTACCACTACAGCAGCACCAACAACCACTACTGCAGCACCAACTACCACTACTGCAGCCCCAACTACCACTACTGCAGCCCCAACTACCACTACAGCAGCACCAACTACTACTACTGCAGCCCCAACTACTACTACTGCAGCCCCAACTACCACTACTGCAGCACCAACTACAACTACAGTAGCACCAACAACCACTACTGCAGCACCAACTACCACTACTGCAGCCCCAACTACCAGTACTTCAGCCCCAACTACCACTACTGCAGCACCAACTACAACTACAGCAGCACCAACTACCACTACTGTAGCTCCAACTACTACTACTGCAGCCCCAACTACCACTACTTCAGCCCCAACTACCACTACAGCAGCACCAACTACCAATACTGCAGCCCCAACTAGCACTACTTCAGCCCCTACTACCACTACTGCAGCACCATCTACCACTACTGCAGCCCCCACTACCGTTACAGCAACATCAACTACCACTACTGTAGCCCCAACTACCACTACTGCAGCCCCAACTACCACTACTGTAGCCCCAACTACAACTACAGTAGCACCAACTACCACTACTGTAGCCCCAACTACTACTACTGCAGCCCCAACTACAACTACTGCAGTCCGAACTACCACTACAGCAGCAGCAACAACCACTACAGCAGCACCAACTACCACTACAGCAGCACCAACAACCACCACTGCAGCACCAACTACCACTACTGCAGCCCCAACTACTACTACTGCAGCCCCAACTACTACTACTGCAGCCCCAACTACCACTACTGCAGCACCAACTACAACTACAGCATTACCAACTACTACTACTGCAGCCCCAACTACTACTACTACTGCAGCCCCAACTACAACTTCTGCAGCCCGAACTACCACTACAGCAGCACCAACAACCACTACTGCAGCACCAACTACCACTACAGCTGCACCAACAACCACTACTGCAGCACCAACTACCACCACTGCAGCCCCAACTACCACTACAGCAGCACCAACTACTACTACTGCAGCCCCAACTACCACTACAGCAGCACCAACTACTACTACTGCAGCCCCAACTACTACTACTGCAGCCCCAACTACCACTACTTCTGCCCCAACTACCACTACTGCAGCCCCAACTACAACTACTGCAGCCCCAACTACCACTACTGCAGCCCCAACTACCACTACAGCAGCACCAACTACCACTACTGTAGCCCCAACTACCACTACAGCAGCACCAACTACCACTACTGCAGCCCCAACTACTACTACTGCAGCCCCAACTACAACTACTGCAGCCCCAACTACTACTACTGCAGCCCCAACTACAACTACTGCAGCACCAACTATCACTACTGCAGCCCAAATTACTACTACCGCAGCACCAACTATCACTACTTCAGCCCGAACTACTACTACTGCAGCACCAACTACCACTACTGCAGCACCAACTACCACTACTGCAGCCACAACTACAACTACTGCAGCCCAAACTACCACTACTGCAGCCCCAACTACTACTATTGCAGCAGCACCTACCACAACTACTGCAGCCCAAACTACCACTACTGCAGCCCCAACTACTACTACTGCAGCAGCACCTACTACCACTACTGCAGCACCAACTACCACTACTGCAGCACCAACTACCACTACTGCAGCACCAACTACCACTACAGCAGCCCCTACTACCACCACTACAGCAGCACCAACTACCAATACTGTAGCCCCAACTACAACTACTGCAGCACCAACTGCCACTACTGCAGCCCCAACTAACACTACTTCAGCCCCAACTACCACTACTGCAGCACCAACTACCACTACTGCAGCACCAACTACAGCAGCACCAACTACCACTACTGTAGCCCCAACTACTACTACTGCAGCCCCCACTACCACTACAGCAGCCCCAACTACAACTACTGCAGCCACCACTACCACTACAGCAGCCCCAACTACCACTACTGTAGCCCCAACTACAACTACAGTAGCACCAACTACCACTACTGTAGCCCCAACTACTACTACTGCAGCCCCAACTACCACTACAGCAGCACCAACAACCACTACTGCAGCACCAACTACCACTACTGCAGCCCCAACTACCACTACTGCAGCCCCAACTACCACTACAGCAGCACCAACTACTACTACTGCAGCCCCAACTACTACTACTGCAGCCCCAACTACCACTACTGCAGCACCAACTACAACTACAGTAGCACCAACAACCACTACTGCAGCACCAACTACCACTACTGCAGCCCCAACTACCAGTACTTCAGCCCCAACTACCACTACTGCAGCACCAACTACAACTACAGCAGCACCAACTACCACTACTGTAGCTCCAACTACTACTACTGCAGCCCCAACTACCACTACTTCAGCCCCAACTACCACTACAGCAGCACCAACTACCAATACTGCAGCCCCAACTAGCACTACTTCAGCCCCTACTACCACTACTGCAGCACCATCTACCACTACTGCAGCCCCCACTACCGTTACAGCAACATCAACTACCACTACTGTAGCCCCAACTACCACTACTGCAGCCCCAACTACCACTACTGTAGCCCCAACTACAACTACAGTAGCACCAACTACCACTACTGTAGCCCCAACTACTACTACTGCAGCCCCAACTACAACTACTGCAGTCCGAACTACCACTACAGCAGCAGCAACAACCACTACAGCAGCACCAACTACCACTACAGCAGCACCAACAACCACCACTGCAGCACCAACTACCACTACTGCAGCCCCAACTACTACTACTGCAGCCCCAACTACTACTACTGCAGCCCCAACTACCACTACTGCAGCACCAACTACAACTACAGCATTACCAACTACTACTACTGCAGCCCCAACTACTACTACTACTGCAGCCCCAACTATAACTTCTGCAGCCCGAACTACCACTACAGCAGCACCAACAACCACTACTGCAGCACCAACTACCACTACAGCTGCACCAACAACCACTACTGCAGCACCAACTACCACCACTGCAGCCCCAACTACCACTACAGCAGCACCAACTACTACTACTGCAGCCCCAACTACCACTACAGCAGCACCAACTACTACTACTGCAGCCCCAACTACTACTACTGCAGCCCCAACTACCACTACTTCTGCCCCAACTACCACTACTGCAGCCCCAACTACAACTACTGCAGCCCCAACTACCACTACTGCAGCCCCAACTACCACTACAGCAGCACCAACTACCACTACTGTAGCCCCAACTACCACTACAGCAGCACCAACTACCACTACTGCAGCCCCAACTACTACTACTGCAGCCCCAACTACAACTACTGCAGCCCCAACTACTACTACTGCAGCCCCAACTACAACTACTGCAGCACCAACTATCACTACTGCAGCCCAAATTACTACTACCGCAGCACCAACTATCACTACTTCAGCCCGAACTACTACTACTGCAGCACCAACTACCACTACTGCAGCACCAACTACCACTACTGCAGCCACAACTACAACTACTGCAGCCCAAACTACCACTACTGCAGCCCCAACTACTACTATTGCAGCAGCACCTACCACAACTACTGCAGCCCAAACTACCACTACTGCAGCCCCAACTACTACTACTGCAGCAGCACCTACTACCACTACTGCAGCACCAACTACCACTACTGCAGCACCAACTACCACTACTGCAGCACCAACTACCACTACTGCAGCCCCAACTACAACTACTGCAGCCCAAACTACCACTACTGCAGCCCCAACTACAACTACTGCACACCCAACTACTACTACTGCAGCACAAACTATCACTACTGCAGTCCCAACTACAACTACTACAGCCCGAACTACTACTACTGCAGCACCAACTACAACTACTGTAGCACCAACTACCACTACTGCAGCACCAACTACTACTACTCTAGCACCAACTACTACTACTGTAACCCCAAGTTCCACTACTGCAGCCCGAACTACCACTACAGCAGCACCAACAACCACTACTGCAGCACCAACTACCACTACTGCAGCCCCAACTACAACTACTGCACACCCAACTACTACTACTGCAGCACAAACTATCACTACTGCAGCCCCAACTACAACTACTACAGCCCGAACTACTACTACTGCAGCACCAACTACAACTACTGCAGCACCAACTACCACTACTGCAGCACCAACTACTACTACTCTAGCACCAACTACTACTACTGTAACCCCAAGTTCCACTACTGCAGCCCGAACTACCACTACAGCAGCACCAACAACCACTACTGCAGCACCAACTACCACTACTGCAGCCCCAACTACTACTACTGAAGCCCCAACTACAACTACTGCAGCCCCAACTACCAATACTGTAGCCCCAACTACTACTACTGCAGCCCCAACTACAACTACTGCAGCCCGAACTACCACTACAGCAGCACCAACAACCACTACTGCAGCACCAACTACCACTACTGCAGCCCCAACTACCACTACTTCAGCCCCAACTACCACTACTGCAGCACCAACTACCACTACTGCAGCCCCTACTACCACCACTACTGCAGCACCAACTACCACTACTGCAGCCCCAACTACTACTACTGAAGCCCCAACTACAACTACTGCAGCCCCAACTACCAATACTGTAGCCCCAACTACTACTACTGCAGCCCGAACTACCACTACAGCAGCACCAACAACCACTACTGCAGCACCAACTACCACTACTGCAGACCCAACTACCACTACTTCAGCCCCAACTACCTCTTTTGCAGCACCAACTACCACTACTGCAGCCCCTACTACCACCACTACAGCAGCACCAACTACTACTACTGCAGCCCCAACTACCACTACTTCAGCACAAACTACCACTACTGCAGCCCCTACTACCACCACTACAGCAGCACCAACTACCAATACTGTAGCCCCAACTACAACTACTGCAGCACCAACTGCCACTACTGCAGCCCCAACTAACACTACTTCAGCCCCAACTACCACTACTGCAGCACCAACTACCACTACTGCAGCACCAACTACAGCAGCACCAACTACTACTACTGCAGCCCCAACTACTACTACTGCAGCCCCAACTACCACTACTGCAGCCCCAACTACCACTACAGCAGCACCAACTACTACTACTGCAGCCCCAACTACTACTACTGCAGCCCCAACTACCACTACTGCAGCACCAACTACAACTACAGTAGCACCAACTACCACTACAGCAGCCCCTACTACCACCACTACAGCAGCACCAACTACCAATACTGTAGCCCCAACTACAACTACTGCAGCACCAACTGCCACTACTGCAGCCCCAACTAACACTACTTCAGCCCCAACTACCACTACTGCAGCACCAACTACCACTACTGCAGCACCAACTACAGCAGCACCAACTACCACTACTGTAGCCCCAACTACTACTACTGCAGCCCCCACTACCACTACAGCAGCCCCAACTACAACTACTGCAGCCACCACTACCACTACAGCAGCCCCAACTACCACTACTGTAGCCCCAACTACAACTACAGTAGCACCAACTACCACTACTGTAGCCCCAACTACTACTACTGCAGCCCCAACTACCACTACAGCAGCACCAACAACCACTACTGCAGCACCAACTACCACTACTGCAGCCCCAACTACCACTACTGCAGCCCCAACTACCACTACAGCAGCACCAACTACTACTACTGCAGCCCCAACTACTACTACTGCAGCCCCAACTACCACTACTGCAGCACCAACTACAACTACAGTAGCACCAACAACCACTACTGCAGCACCAACTACCACTACTGCAGCCCCAACTACCAGTACTTCAGCCCCAACTACCACTACTGCAGCACCAACTACAACTACAGCAGCACCAACTACCACTACTGTAGCTCCAACTACTACTACTGCAGCCCCAACTACCACTACTTCAGCCCCAACTACCACTACAGCAGCACCAACTACCAATACTGCAGCCCCAACTAGCACTACTTCAGCCCCTACTACCACTACTGCAGCACCATCTACCACTACTGCAGCCCCCACTACCGTTACAGCAACACCAACTACCACTACTGTAGCCCCAACTACCACTACTGCAGCCCCAACTACCACTACTGTAGCCCCAACTACAACTACAGTAGCACCAACTACCACTACTGTAGCCCCAACTACTACTACTGCAGCCCCAACTACAACTACTGCAGTCCGAACTACCACTACAGCAGCAGCAACAACCACTACAGCAGCACCAACTACCACTACAGCAGCACCAACAACCACCACTGCAGCACCAACTACCACTACTGCAGCCCCAACTACCACTACAGCAGCACCAACTACTACTACTGCAGCCCCAACTACTACTACTGCAGCCCCAACTACCACTACTTCTGCCCCAACTACCACTACAGCAGCACCAACAACCACTACTGCAGCACCAACTACCACTACTGCAGCACCAACTACTACTACTGCAGCCCCAACTACTACTACTGCAGCCCCAACTACCACTACTGCAGCACCAACTACAACTACAGCAGCACCAACTACTACTACTGCAGCCCCAACTACTACTACTGCAGCCCCAACTACTACTACTGCAGCCCGAACTACCACTACAGCGGCACCAACAACCACTACTGCAGCACAAACTACCACCACTGCAGCCCCAACTACCACTACAGCAGCACCAACTACTACTACTGCAGCCCCAACTACCACTACAGCAGCACCAACTACTACTACTGCAGCCCCAACTACTAATACTGCAGCCCCAACTACCACTACTTCTGCCCCAACTACCACTACTGCAGCCCCAACTACTACTACTGCAGCCCCAACTACCACTACAGCAGCACCAACTACCACTACTGTAGCCCCAACTACCACTACAGCAGCACCAACTACCACTACTGCAACCCCAACTACTACTACTGCAGCCCCAACTACAACTACTGCAGCCCCAACTACTACTACTGCAGCCCCAACTACAACTACTGCAGCACCAACTATCACTACTGCAGCCCAAATTACTACTACCGCAGCACCAACTATCACTACTTCAGCCCGAACTACTACTACTGCAGCACCAACTACCACTACTGCAGCACCAACTACCACTACTGCAGCCCCAACTACAACTACTGCAGCCCAAACTACCACTACTGCAGCCCCAACTACTACTACTGCAGCAGCACCTACCACAACTACTGCAGCCCAAACTACCACTACTGCAGCACCAACTACCACTACTGCAGCACCAACTACCACTACTGCAGCCCCAACTACAACTACTGCAGCCCAAACTACCACTACTGCAGCCCCAACTACAACTACTGCACACCCAACTACTACTACTGCAGCACAAACTATCACTACTGCAGCCCCAACTACAACTACTACAGCCCAAACTACTACTACTGCAGCACCAACTACAACTACTGCAGCACCAACTACCACTACTGCAGAACCAACTACTACTACTCTAGCACCAACTACTACTACTGTAAACCCAAGTTCCACTACTGCAGCCCGAACTACCACTACAGCAGCACCAACAACCACTACTGCAGCACCAACTACCACTACTGCAGCCCCTACTACCACCACTACTGCAGCACCAACTACCACTACTGCAGCCCCAACTACTACTAATGAAGCCCCAACTACAACTACTGCAGCCCCAACTACCAATACTGTAGCCCCAACTACTACTACTGCAGCCCCAACTACAACTACTGCAGCCCGAACTACCACTACAGCAGCACCAACAACCACTACTGCAGCACCAACTACCACTACAGCAGCCCCAACTACCACTACTGCAGCCCCAACTACTACTACTGAAGCCTCAACTACAACTACTGCAGCCCCAACTACCAATACTGTAGCCCCAACTACTACTACTGCAGCCCCAACTACAACTACTGCAGCCCGAACTACCACTACAGCAGCACCAACAACCACTACTGCAGCACCAACTACCACTACTGCAGCCCCAACTACCACTACTTCAGCCCCAACTACAACTACTGCAGCACCAACTACTACTACTGCAGCCCCTACTACCACCACTACTGCAGCACCAACTACTACTACTTCAGCACCAACTACAACTACTGCAGACCCTACTACCACCACTACTGCAGCACCAACTACCACTACTGCAGCCCCAACTACTACTACTGAAGCCCCAACTACAACTACTGCAGCCCCAACTACCAATACTGTAGCCCCAACTACAACTACTGCAGCCCCAACTACCACTACTTCAGCACCAACTACCACTACTGCAGCCCCTACTACCACCACTACAGCAGCACCAACTACCAATACTGTAGCCCCAACTACAACTACTGCAGCACCAACTGCCACTACTGCAGCCCCAACTACAACTACTGCAGCCCCAACTACCACTACAGCAGCACCAACTACCACTACTGCAGCCCCAAATACCACTACTTCAGCCCCAACTACCTCTTTTGCAGCACCAACTACCACTACTGCAGCCCCTACTACCACCACTACTGCAGCACCAACTACTACTACTGCAGCCCCAACTACCACTACTGCAGCACCAACTACCAATACTGTAGCCCCAACTACAACTACTGCAGCACCAACTGCCACTACTGCAGCCCCTACTACCACCACTACAGCAGCACCAACTACCAATACTGTAGCCCCAACTACAACTACTGCAGCACCAACTACCACTACTGCAGCACCAACTACCACTACTGCAGCACCAACTACAGCAGCACCAACTACCACTACTGTAGCCCCAACTACTACTACTGCAGCCCCCACTACC
Organism: Eucyclogobius newberryi; assembly: GCF_026437365.1. Taxonomy (NCBI): domain Eukaryota; kingdom Metazoa; phylum Chordata; class Actinopteri; order Gobiiformes; family Gobiidae; genus Eucyclogobius; species Eucyclogobius newberryi. The sequence continues at coordinate 17,092,920 of NW_027315724.1, read as the reverse complement.
ACTACAGCAGCCCCAACTACAACTACTGCAGCCCCCACTACCACTACAGCAGCCCCAACTACCACTACTGTAGCCCCAACTACATCTACTGCAGCCCCCACTACAACTACAGCAGCAGCAACAACCACTACTGCAGCACCAACTACCACTACTGCAGCCCCAACTACCACTACTGCAGCCCCAACTACCACTACTTCAGCCCCAACTACCACTACTGCAGCACCAACTACAGCAGCACCAACTACCACTACTGTAGCCCCAACTACTACTACTGCAGCCCCCACTACCACTACAGCAGCACCATCTACCACTACAGCAGCACCAACAACAACTACTGCAGCACCAACTACCACTACTGCAGCCCCAACTACCAGTACTTCAGCCCCAACTACCACTACTGCAGCACCAACTACCACTACAGCAGCACCAACTACCACTACTGTAGCTCCAACTACTACTACTGCAGCCCCAACTACCACTACTTCAGCCCCAACTACCACTACAGCAGCACCAACTACCAATACTGCAGCCCCAACTAGCACTACTTCAGCCCCTACTACCACTACTGCAGCACCATCTACCACTACTGCAGCCCCCACTACCGTTACAGCAACACCAACTACCACTACTGTAGCCCCAACTACAACTACTGCAGCCCCCACTACCACTACAGCAGCACCAACAACCACTACTGCAGCACAAACTACCACTACTGCAGCCCCAACTACCACTACTGTAGCCCCAACTACAACTACAGTAGCACCAACTACCACTACTGTAGCCCCAACTACTACTACTGCAGCCCCAACTACCACTACAGCAGCACCAACAACCACTACTGCAGCACCAACTACCACTACTGCAGCCCCAACTACCACTACTGCAGCCCCAACTACCACTACAGCAGCACCAACTACTACTACTGCAGCCCCAACTACTACTACTGCAGCCCCAACTACCACTACTGCAGCACCAACTACAACTACAGTAGCACCAACTACCACTACTGTAGCCCCAACTACTACTACTGCAGCCCCAACTACAACTACTGCAGCCCGAACTACCACTACAGCAGCAGCAACAACCACTACAGCAGCTCCAACTACCACTACAGCAGCACCAACAACCACCACTGCAGCCCCAACTACCACTACAGCAGCACCAACTACTACTACTGCAGCCCCAACTACCACCACTGCAGCACCAACTACCACTACTGCAGCCCCAACTACCACTACAGCAGCACCAACTCCTACTACTGCAGCCCCAACTACCACTACTTCTGCCACAACTACCACTACAGCAGCACCAACAACCACTACTGCAGCACCAACTACCACTACTGCAGCACCAACTACTACTACTGCAGCCCCAACTACTACTACTGCAGCCCCAACTACCACTACTGCAGCACCAACTACCACTACTGCAGCCCCAACTACAACTACTGCAGCCCAAACTACCACTACTGCAGCCCCAACTACTACTACTGCAGCAGCACCTACCACAACCACTGCAGCCCCAACTACTACTACTGCAGCAGCACCTACTACCACTACTGCAGCACCAACTACCACTACTGCAGCACCAACTACCACTACTGCAGCACCAACTACCACTACTGCAGCCCCAACTACAACTACTGCAGCCCAAACTACCACTACTGCAGCCCCAACTACAACTACTGCACACCCAACTACTACTACTGCAGCACAAACTATCACTACTGCAGCCCCAACTACAACTACTACAGCCCGAACTACTACTACTGCAGCACCAACTACAACTACTGCAGCACCAACTACCACTACTGCAGCACCAACTACTACTACTCTAGCACCAACTACTACTACTGTAACCCCAAGTTCCACTACTGCAGCCCCAACTACTACTACTACTACTACAACAACACCAGGTACAATAAACTTGACATTTTATTTTACATTCACAATCAAATGTGTTTATGTATATTTAATCCTTGCAGAGTTTTATTAATCACAGTTGTATTTAAATTTCCTTTCTTTGTATTGATTTTTGTCTTTTTTGTTGGCAGCTGCAGATCCACAAGTCAATCCTACTACAACTGCAACAACTACTACAACAACCTCCTCTGCTGTGTCTTTGGTGAAAATAAGCTTGTTGCATGCTCTTCTGGGACTCATTCTGATGATACTGTTTTAATATAAAATCTAATTTGTGTATCTAATATTACTTTAAATATAGTGTGACTTTTTCTCAATTAAATGTATTTAACCCTAAGACAATTTATTTTATGTACTATTCATTATATTTACACTTGTATGGGTCGGTGTTAACTCCATTTGAAGAACTCTATATATATTCTATTCAATCAAGTCCTATAGACAAAACTCTTTCACACATCCATTTAATTGAATATAGTTATTGTATTTATTACTTAATGAAATGTTAATTAAAAACTGTCCCTGAAATAAATACATCGATTTAAATAAATGTAAACCTTCTTAATATTTATTATTGCCATAGTGGAAAAAGACAAGGTTTAGGAGAGGGGAGAGAGAGGGAGAGAAGGAAAGAGCGAGAGGGGTTAGGGTAGTGAGAGTGCAAGAGAGGAGAGGGAGGGAGAGAGGGAGGGAGGGAGGGGAAGGAAGAGGGAGAGAGAGACAGGGAGCAGGAGAGAGAGCAAGAGGGAGCAGGAAAGAGATGGAGGGAGAGGGGGGTGGGAGAGCAGGAGATGGATGGAGAGATTGGAGAGAGAGCAGGAGAGAGAGGGAGAGAGAGTAGGCCATAGATGGAGAGAGTGGAGAGAGAGAGAGAGAGAGAGAGAGAGAGAGAGAGAGAGAGAGAGAGAGAGAGAGAGAGAGAGAGAGAGAAGGAGAGAGTGGGAGAGAGCAGGAGAGAGCTGGAGAGTGTGGAGAGAGAGAGGGAGAGTGTAGAGAGAAAGAGGGAGAGAGAGCAGGAGATAGATGGAGAGAGTGGAAAGAGAGAGAGCAGAAGATAGATGGAGAGAGAGGAGAAAGAGAGCAGGTGAGAGATGGAGAGAGAGAGAGCGAAGGGACCAGAAGAGAGTAAAAAGAGCGGGAGAGAGTGAAGAGAGAGAAAGGGAGAGAGTGGAGACTTTGACTTTTGGGAGTGTCTACAGAGCCGCGGCGCGCGGCCAAAACTGCCATGTTATTTTGTGCCGCGGATCCTGAAACTGCTGCGCTATTTGACCGCGCCGTTTTAGACCGCGTTAAGGTTAGGGTCAGGGTTAGGGTTAGGGTCAGGGTTAGGGTTAGGGTTAGGGTTAAGGTTAGGGTTAGGGTTAGGTTTAGGGTTAGGGTTAAGGTTAGAGTTAGGGTTAGCCATGAGGCTATATGGCAATGCCGCGGTTCCTGAAACTGCTGGGCCATTTGACCGCGCCGCGGCTCTGCAGCCACGGCCTTGACTTTTACAATGACATTCATTTTAAAAAAAAACAAATCAGTCAAACTTCATCAGTCCTGTTTTCATATCTACAGAGAAAAGTGCACCTTTCGTACTTTTGGCATCTTCTCCTACAGTTTTCATTGAAAACACTTCAAATTTGGCCACAAGTCACAAAACCCATGAGCAATATAATGTTATAAATTTGAAACTGATATGCGTTCGGGTATGGTCATCATGAATTTTAAACAAAATAGGAATTTTTGGAACATTTCCAAAAAAATCTACATTTCTTAGAACAAAATTTGGGGGGAAATTTTAAATAAAGCATTTGTGAAGATTTCATAGCTGAACGCAATTATATGCAAAGTAGTGGCTAGCTAATAAAATGGCTCTCTAGCGCCCTCTCCAAATTAGATTTTTTAGTATTTGTCTTAGACAACTGAAAAATTGTATAATGGGTTCATTTGTCACCGGGCACAATATGATGAAATCACGTGACTCACGCTCGAAATTTTATAGCAGGAAAAAAAATGGCCATAAAAAGAGTTTCCGTTATTATTGCAATGATATGCAAATGTAGTGGCTGGCTAATAAAATGGCTCTCTAGCACTCTTCAAATTTCAGAAAAATACAATCTATTTGGCTGAAGCCATTGCAAATGAGTGTCTGCGTCTCTCCCTCTCTCTCTCCCTCTCTCTCTCTCTCTTCCTCTCTCTCGCTCCCTCTCTCTCTCCCCCTCTCCCCCACTCTCTCTCTCTCTGTCTCTCTCTCTCTCGCTCGACTGGCACCGTTACAAAAGTCTAAAGAATAAAGCCTAAAGAATAAAGTCTAAAGAATTACGCAGACACTCAATGCCCAAATTCATTTAAAATGGGGCAAAAGTATTAGTAATACTTTTGAAAATTCTGCAAAAAGTACAAGTTGTTCAAATGTCAAAAGTAATAGCACACGTAATACTGTGAAAGCGATCGTAATGAGGTATAACTTGTTGAAATCGGTTGAAGCGTTAAGGAGTTGAAACTGGCTAAATGGAAAATATAAAAATAAATCGAATAATTAAATACAAGAACATATAGTGTCTGCGTCATTACGCAGACACTCAATGAGGGCGTTAGCGCCATCTTTGTAAAATGCAGAGAGCAGAGTCTGAAGCCCGCGAGAGCCGTTGGATGCCGCTTGCGGCTTTAATTAGGCCCGAGCGCCACAAGCTGGCGAGAGGCCTATTAATCTCGTAGGGCTGTGCAAAGCACGGCTGCGAAAGTGTGCACGTAGTGCGCACGAAATCGAGCGCGAAGTGCTCGCCCACTTCCAAACACTCACTAACGCACTCCTTCACTCACGCACGCCCCATGCATACTAATTAGTAGTAGGAAAATGGAACATTACCGTTGTAAACGGGCGAAGCCCGAGCAAAAATGCGCACTAAACGAGCACTTTACATTGGGATGACTTCGCGGTCGTCATCCCCTTATAAAGCACTCATTTGCGCTAAGTAGCTCACGAATACGTTCCCCATCTCTTGCATGTTCCGTGCATATAAGCATGTATTGCAAAAATTTAACATTATTACTGTTTAGAGGGCCAAAAACACAAAGTGGGCGGAGCCCACTCAAAATTAACGAAAGTACCCGTCAGTGACCAGGGACCCACACCATGAGGTAGGAAAGCGCGAGCGCTTTCCGAAAATGTATAGTTTATGATATTTGAAAAATGGGAAACATTGTTTTCGCATCGGAATATTATTCTTTCTTCTTCTTCTTCTTTCTTTCTTTCTTCTCGGGACCAACCCCCCTATTTTTCACCCAGTGAACATTGACGAAAAGTCACAAAAATTTGCACACCTCTAAAAATCGTGCCTCTCTACATTCTGGCTATTTCCCTTTTCTAAAATAAAAAAAATTGGCGCGTCAGCTCCCCCAAATGTACCAAAAAATGCATTGAGAGATAGGAAATGACCCAAAAAAAATCTGATTGTAGTATCATGAAATTTGGCGCAGAGGTAGATGGTGACAAGAGAAGTAAAAAATATCATTACGGCAACGCCGTCCACCCAACCAAATATCGGCCATATTGGTTCAAAAATGGCTAAGCATGACTTTGGAGTTTTTCCAAATGTCGTACTTTTACGAACTCCTCCCAGGGCGTTGGCCCTAAAAAGCTGAAATTTGGTGAAAATGCTACTGAGGAGTGGGACATCAAAAGTTATTCAAATTACATTGATACCTGTCACGGTCTCTGTAGCAAGAATTTCAGAAATCTCCCATATTTAAAATTTCTGCCGTTTGCGCAGATAAAGTCCGAATTGCGTCAAATTAGAATCAGTTGCTAAACTCTTTGCCCTAAACCTACTTGAAGTGAAATTAATTAATTTGGCGCCACAGCGCCCCCTACAGATTTTATATGGAGGTTAAATGTTTAGTTTTGCGAAATTATCTGAAATTTGACACAAAACTCAATTTTGGCCCCATCAAAAAAGTCAATGAGACCCATGTCATAATTGTTATGGCTTTGCTGTAGCGATGACCGAAACCTCCCATGTTATTCCAATGGGGAAATCACCAGAACATGTTTACACTTTATACTTTCAACAACTCCTCCCAGGGCGTTAGCCCTATCAATGTGAAATTTGGTGAGACTCATCTTCAGGTGTGGACCATCAAAATTTATCCACATTTTTATTCAAAGAGTCACGGTGTCTGTGCGGCAAAGCCGCACATTTTGCCAAGAATTCAAAATAAAATTGCTTTTTGATGGTAAAACAAAGGGGAGAAGATGTGAGAGCGTCAGAGATTCAGCAGTAGGCGTAATAAAAGGACAATTGGGGCGCGTTAGCCACGCCCCCTCCTCTTGCGGCGTGGCGGCGGTGTGGCGGCGGCGTGGCGAGGGCCGATCATTGCCGCTTGCGGCTATATTTATTATTATTATCATCATTACGTTTATTTTTTATTTAAATCTTAAATTCTGAGACTAAAATTGCATCTTATGGACACTCAGCACTTTAATATTGAAAAGAGTTAAAATAGACAAAAGCCAGACCAGACAAAATTGGTGGGCGTCTGCTAAGAACACGTGCAGTAGAACTCCAAATTGTGGAAAGATGCCACAATCGTCCCTGTTCTAAAACAAAATGGTCCAAAGGCACCTAAAGACTATAGACCTGTTGCCTTTACGTCGATTGTAATGAAAACATGTGAGGAAATAGTTAGAGGTCTACTGAGGGGCTGATTGACCCTTTAAAGTTTGCATACAGGTGACACCAAGGGGAGTTGAGGATGCCTCTGTTACTTAAGTGAATCTGGTTCTTAATCACCTGGATGGACACAAAGCTCATGTCAGGCTTTTATTTGTGGATTTTACCTCCGCTTTTAACACCATCAAGCCCCATATTTTAATCAATCGTCTCTTGAAGGACTTTAAATCAATCAGGAATCTTGTGGGGTGGATTCTCAGCTTTCTAACTGACAGGGTACAAAGGACAAGAGTAACTAGAATTTGCAATGGCTGAAGCCATTGCGAGTGTCTGCAGTCTTGCTAAAAGTGTGTAATAGTGCAACATCTGTGTAAGTACTAATTTGTTGAAGTGCGAAGTTGTGTAAAGTAGTTTAATTGTGTAAAGAAGTGTAATTGTGCAAAATTTGTGGAAAAAGTATTTTTTTTGTGTAAAAGTACTTTTTTGTGTAAAAGTATTATTTTGTGTAAAAGTACTTTTTTGTGTAAAAGTACTTTTTGTGGTAAAGTATGTTTTGTGTAAAAGTACTTTTTTGTGTAAAAGTACTGCATGTGTGTGTAAGAGTACTACATGTGTGTAAGAGTACTATGTGTGTAAGTACTAATTTGTTGAAATGTGAAGTTGTGTAAAGTAGTTTAGTTGTGTAAAGAAGTGTAATGTGCAAAATTTGTGTAAAAAGTACTTTTGTGTGTAAAAGTACTTTTGTGTGTAAAAGTACTACATGTGTGTTAGAGTACTGCATGTGTTGAAGAGTACTATGTGTGTAAGTACTAATTTGTTGAAGTGTGAAGGTGTGTAAAGTAGTTTAATTGTGTAAAATTGCTGAATTTTTGTAAAAGTACTTTTATGTGTAAGAGTACTATGCGTGTAAGTACTAATGTGTGGAATTGTGAAAGTGTTGAAAGTGTTTTGAAGTGTGGAAGGGTGAATATTTGTTGAAAAACTGAATTTTGTTCAATGCCCCATTCATTTCAATGGGAAAAAGTACTGATACTTTTGTAAATACTGCAAAAAGTACAAATTGTTCAAATGTCAAAAGGATGAAAAAGGGATGGAAAAAAGTCATGGCGGAGGTGAAGGACGTGCGTGACTGAGCTCCGCACCTTGGCTCGCCTAAAACGTTGTATCAAATGAAAGTTTGAACAAGACTACAAGCTAAGTATGAGGCATTGAATGGACAACACTATATTCTCCTCATATTATAGCCTATTGCAGTCTGATTGGTGAAACATTACACTGCGTGTTTGCGGTGGCGTCCTCGCAATCAATGGCAGGTGAACGCACTTTGGAGTCTCTGTTCCAGGCGATAGAGGACAGCAAACAAGAGGTTCTTGGTCGACTAGGAACCACTGAACAATCTGTGAACCATCTGGACAATTCAATGAGTAGTTTGGCCGAGCAGTTTACGGAAATCCAGCAACACGTGAGCAAAACGGAGGATGACATCTCCGACACGCAAAAACACGTCAAAGTCCTGGAGAAAACCGTAACCTTACTACAGTCAAAGGTGGACTATTTGGAGAACAAAAGCAGGCAGTCTAATTTGCTAATCGTGGGAGTCCCAGAAAGATCTGAAGGAACGGACTGCACCGCTTTTGTTCAGCGCTTTATTCCGGATTTATTCGGAAAAGAAAACTTCTCGGAGACGCTGCGCGTGGAGCTGTGCCACCGAGTCGGGGACCGTGAACGAGCCGAGGCTAGAAAACATCCTCGCCCGCTCATAATGAAGCTTCTCAGCCATCAGGACAAAGTGAAGATCCTTCACCTGGCACGCACCAAAGGGGATTTAATGTTCCAACACAAGCGGATCCACGTATTCCCAGATTTCAGTGAAGCGGTTCAAGGAAAACGCAAAGCTTTTCTCCCGGTGAAAAAGAAACTCCAAACACTGGGCATAAGATACACTATGCATTTTCCAGCTATATTGTCCTTTACATACAGGGGCAAGTATCAACGATTTCATTCACCTGCGGAGGCAGAACAGTGTATCGGCCTTCAGAACCTTTAGTGAACCATCACCTATGGAACAATCACAACGACGATAATATATAAACATAAAAAAAAAAAAAAAAAAAAAAAAACTATCTACAATGACAAATTGGTCCTATCCCTCAACTCCTGTCTGTATTGGACCATGGACTACCAGCCTATTCCTCATGTGAACTTATAACATATTGTAAAATATATGTGTGCACAACAGAAAAGGCGTGTGTCACGATGTATACATAGAATGAGTTGCTGGGATATTGCGTCCCAAACTTCGAGCTTGGAGACCTGGGTGTCATGACTGAGTGCTCACCTGGATGGGTATTGGTGCCGAGGGTGGCGCATGGGTTGGACAGGATCTGATCTTTACTGGTGGCTTTGGGGTTTTCCTGATACTTGTTGGAGCTTCTATGGACCTCAGAGCGGTATGAGTGGGGCTTCTGCTGTTTAATGTCGGGGGTTTCATTCTGCTGTCCAGGGAAGTGCTGGTCCCGGACATCGGGCCTCTTCCTGTCTGTCGAGGTCGGGGCTGGGATTTTCGTTCTCCACTGACACTATTAGAACAAACCTAAAGGATATTAAATACCAACTACCGTAGGCTTATTGACCATTCAGGCCTTATACTTATGCCTATACTAATAAAACAAATGGAAACGTTCTTGGACTAATACTCTTAAAGTATAAAAGGTCGACAAGAGCCTCTTCTAAATGTTAGGGAATAGTTCAGCACAACAGCATGGAGATAGTTTCTGCTGTATTTGGTGCTTGGGGGGGAAGGGAGGGAGGGAATGGGATGGGTTGGTGTAGGTGTTCACTTTTCATTTTACTTATTTTATTTATTTTTTTCAAATTTAGTTGTTACTCTTTTTTTAAATATATTTGGATTATTTTAACCTTTATTATTAAAGCGGCATCCAATGATCTACTGAGCAATTTGTGGCTTCTGAAAAGATGGAACAAGCTCACATGTTTTAGAATAACCTCATGGTAAATGTCAAAACAGTCATAACATGTTCTTGGAATATTAAAGGGTGCAATAACTCGACAAAAAGGAATAAAATATTAACATTTATGAAAAAGGAAAGGGTAGCCATTGGACTGCTACAAGAGACCCATTTGACAAAATCGGAGCATTTAAAACTGAAAAGAGACTGGGTCGGCCAAATATATTTTTCCTCTTATAATAGCAAAAGCAGAGGAGTTGCAATTCTGATCCACAAAAATCTTCCACTTAAAGTTGAACACATTGAATCAGATCCAGGGGGATGTTTTGTTTTAGCACACGGTTCATTATATGGCCAAACTGTGACCATCCTGAATGTCTATGCAGCTCCAAAAATTTAATTGAATATTTTTTCTAAATTGACATCATTGATTGTGGAATTTGGAACTACAAATACTATTATAGGGGGTGATTGGAATTGTTTCTTAGATGGTAATGTAGATAAACTCCCCAGCTGTAAAACCCCTTTAAACCCCAGACAGAAATCTATGCGTCAAATGCTTCAGGAAACGGGCATAATTGATATCTGGCGTAGACAAAACCCGCTTGATAAGAATTTCACATTTTATTCAAGCCCTCATAAGACCTATTCACGTATTGACTATTTTCTAGTTCCACAAAACCTAATTGAAAAGATTGACAAATGTACTATCGGTTCTATTCACATCTCAGACCATGCTCCCATTTTTTTGCATATGAATATGTCCCACAACTATTCAGGTAGATGTACATGGAATTGTAATCGATCCATTCTATCGGACTCTGAGTTTTGCTCTATGATTCGTAAAGAACTACATTTTTTTATACAAGAGAATGACAATGAATATACAAGCCCTTCAAACTTGTGGGAAACAACTAAGGCCTATTTAAGAGGTTTAATAATTGCTTATTGCTCAGCTAAAAAGAAAAAGAAACTGAATGAACAAACTCGCCTCGAAGAGGAACTAAAACAAGCAGAGCTTGACCATAAACACAATGTTAACGAAGCAAATTGGGCTAAATTATTAAGAATAAGGACGGCTTTGAATGTCCTAATAACTCAAAATGCAGAAAAAGCCTTATTTAAACAAAAACATAAAGTATATGAACAAGCTAATAGATCTGGAAAGTATCTTTCTAATCTCATTAATAACACTGTTCTCAACAAAGCAATTACCCAAATTAAAGATCCAATGGGTAAGATCTGTTATGCAAATATGGAAATTGCAAAAGTATTTAGTGAATATTATTCTATACTGTATTCATCTAAATTTTCAGGCACACAATTAAAAATGCACAATTTTTTTCAACAAATAAAGTTAACTAAAATCTCAGAGGTGGACAAACAGAGGTCTACCATCTGAAATTTATAAAATATTTAAAGATATTTTTGCCCCTTTATTAACTAAAATGTATATTCACTCCTTTTTGATTAAAACACTTCCTCCTTCTCTGCAACAGGCGACTATAAAAGTGATTTTAAAGGAAAATAAAGACCCCAACAACCCCGCCTCGTATCGGCCCATTAGCATTCAAAATACAGACTGTAAAATATTGGCCAAACTGCTTGCAGCCAGAATTAACAATATAGTACCTAAAATTATTAATAATGACCAGACAGGATTTGTGGCTAATAGGAATTCATATACCAACATAAGGCGCCTAATTAACATATTACAATATATTAAGATGAAACAATCAGATGCTATGATAGTAACATTGGACGCTGAAAAGGCATTTGACAATATTGAATGGCCTTATTTGTTTTACACTTTAAAAGAATTCTCTTTTGGAGAAGTGTTTACTGATTGGGTGAGACTTCTGTACTCCACACCTCAAGCCTCAATATGTATTAACGGAGTGACATCATCTCCATTTTCAATAAGTAAAGGCAGTAAACAAGGCTGCCCTCTTTCACCATTACTTTTCGTCTTAGCAATGGAACCTTTGGCCGAAATGATAAGAATCTCCTCTTTAGTGAAAGGAATTCAAACTGAAGTCAAAACACACAAGATCTCGCTCTATGCAGATGATGTCCTTTTATTCTTAAATGATCCTATAGGTTCTGTTCCTCCACTAATCAACATTATAAACACATTTGGAGAGTTATCAGGCTATAAGGTTAACTACGAGAAATCTACTGCACTACCCTTGGGAAAGTATAATTATTCCGAACTAACTAAATATATACCCTTTAAATTATCATCTGAAGGCTTTAAATATCTTGGTCTAAATATCTCCCCCAAAATCAATGATATAGCAGAGTTAAATCTAAATCAAGCCATGACTAAAATTAAGAAAGACTTACAAAGATGGACTCCTCTTCCATTATCATTGACCGGGAGAGTTGCCGTCATTAAAATGAACATCTTGCCAAGATTGCTATATCCAATGCAGCTTTTACCTAATCATGTTCCTGAAATATTTTTTAAGTCAATTCACCAACTAATCAGGAAATTTCTTTGGAAAGGGAAACGCCCGAGACTGAAATTAGAAAAACTACAATTACCAGTTGACAAAGGAGGCTTAGCATTACAAAACATAAAATACTACTTCTGGGCTGCCCAAATTAAATATATACTAGAATGGATTAGAAATGATACTGACTCTTCATATTTGGATCTTGAAGCGCTGGGACTAAATACAGCACTCTCAGCCATACCGTTTATTAATAATAATTCCTTGATAAAAGGGCTAAATGATAATGTTGTTGTGAAAAATACCCTCAAAACTTGGCAAAATGTGCGCAGACACTTCAGAATAGTGGAGCAATATTCATTTTTAGCACCCATTTATGATAATCCCGATTTTCCAGTATCATGCACGGATGCAGGCTTTAAAATGTGGAGAGACGCCGGTATATATAAGATCCAAGACCTCTTCTCTGGTGGAAACCTAAAATCTTTTTCTCAAGTTAAGTTAGAATATAATCTCCCACAGACACATTTTTATCGATATTTACAGATAAGAAGCTATATCTTTTCAATTCCATTCTATAAAAATGGCCCTTATAATAATGAACTTGAAACTATTCTACTTAAGGCAGCTCAATTAAAAAAGAAAAGCTTAGGCTATTTGTATAAATGTATGTTTGTCAAACCCATTTTGATAAAAAGTAAAAATCTTTGGACCGATGACTTTGGAACCCATTTGGACGAGTCAAAATGGAAACAAGTATTATTAAATGCAAAGAAAATTACATGTTCTAATAGATCTTATGAAACCCAATACAAAATAATCCATAGGCTTCATGTGACACCAGTTATTCACAGTAAATATGATTCTACAAGCTATCCACAGTGTCGAAAATGTAAAGCCAGTTTGGGAACATACTCTCATCTAATATGGTTTTGTCCCCAAGTTCAACATTTTTGGCAATGTGTCCGAACAGAAATTAAACGCCTCCTACTCATAAATATCCCAGCAGATCCTTATTGTTTTGTTTTAGGACTAGACACATATTCCGAGAAGAAACATAAATATATTTTGAGAATTTTATTATTTGCAGCCCGCTTAACAATCCTACAAAGATGGCTAGACGATGAACCTCCAGATCTTCGTATGTGGAGGGAGAAGATCATGTCCTTAATGCCACTGGAGAGGCTCTCACACGTCCTGAAAGGCTCTGTAGGACCCTTTGTTAAAAACTGGTCCCCACTAGCCTCCTTTTTTGGAGAGGAATGGAATAAGGTGATTACCATGGGCTTTTCAGAGTAAGAAAACTATCACTAAATTTACGGGATAAACTTACTAATCCTTAAAGTAGATATGCTATAACTTGATAAAATTGAAGGGATCATGGTGAGCAGATATTACTGTAGATATGGAACTCAAGGTAAAGAACATAATTGGTGCCGCTCCAAAACCTCTTATAGATGTAAAATTCAGTACTTACTATTATTATCTGTATTTATTTATTATTATTTATTATTATGATGATTATGATTATATTTTATTATTTTTAATTATTATTATTATTACATATATATTTCCCCCCCTCTTCTCCTCTCCTTTTAGGGGGTGTGTAGGGGTGTAAGGGTGTAGGGGTATAAGGGTGTAGGGGTGTAGGTGCGTAGGTATGTATGTGTGTATGGGTATATGTACGGGTATATGTATAGTGCGGTGCTGGAGTCCCAGCTTCGGCTTGGCGCGGGGTAAGAGGCTTGATCCCAATTTCCGTGCCTTCTCTTGGACGGTCGAGTGGATTCCTGGACACGGGATGAAGGCGGCCTTGTGAGCTCCGCATTTTGGATCAGTACTGGCTCCGGCATGGGTCGGGGCCGCCCTGAAGTTAATTGGGGGGGGTCCGGTGTTGGCTTGCCCGTGCGTTTGCCCTCGACACTGGCTCCAGTTAGGGTGGGCCTCAGTCCGGGATGCTAGGTTCCTCGGTCAAGTGGTGGGTACCAATGTTACAGCACCCGATGTGTATGTACATGTACATGTACCGGTATATGTGTATATAGATATGTATAAGGTTATGTAACTTATGATTATACTTGCTTTGATGTTTTGAGTGCACTATGTGGTGTCTTTTAAATGCAAAATCAATTAAAAAAAAAAAAAAAAGTAATAGCACACGTAAGACAGTGAAAACGATTGTGAAGAGGTATAACTTGTTGAAATCGGTGAAAGTGTTAAGGAGTTAAAACTTACTATATGTTCTACTGTTTTTTATTATCGTATTTTCCAGTTTTTTCCTGATTGCTCCTGACGCAGACACTCAGATAGAGTGCTCTGACTCGTTATGTAGTTTCACTGGTAGGACACGCCACAAGGGTGTGTCCTTTCACCTTTGTTGTTCATCCTGTATATCAGTATGCCGCAGAGCCATTATGACAAAAAAAAAAAATCAAATATGCTGATGACTTTGTCATTGTGAGCCTACTCCAGGAGGGGGAGCAGAAAACTCTTTAAATACTCTGCATAGGGACCAGGAGGTCGGTTGATAACTATGAATCAAGAGTAGATTTGAGGGTGTGATCACTGCCACACCACCACCTCGGCCTGTGCTCCTGGAGGGCTGAAATTAACATGACTGAGTGTGGACTTATTTACTCTTACATAATCATCTTGTTGAAGCCAGGTTTCAGTTAGAGCAAGAAGATCTATGATATGTTTTATGCAAGTTATTTGCCCTGACGTCTGAAATAGCGTTTCTAAACTTTTATTGTTTGGTGTGATTGGCACGAGGGACAAACACAGGGCGTTTTTTGTCCCCGGTCTTAACGTTAACTTGGGCATCAGTGCAATTTATGACGTGGCGTGGAATTCTAAATAAAAGGTGAATCCTTGCCAAAATATGAGGTGGAGTAAAACAACTAGAGCGCGTGGTGTGGCGCATTCTGTGATTGGCCAAAATCTTAACTGATTAACTTCAAAACTAGTGCACTGGAGTGGTGTTACTATTCCCATATGGACGAGATAATCATAATAAAACAACCTTCATGGGCATAAATAACACAAATTATAAGTTATAGAATAATGCAGCCATCACCGAATGGCGGACTCTGGTCGGGATCCGGACCGAGTAATGATTCTGTCCGGACCCGTGACCGGTGGTAAATTCACGAGAGAAAGTATTTTTCATGGAGCATTTTTTTGTGTGTACGGCCGTGGCTATATTGACACGGCGCTGCTACTCCAATAATTACGACAATACTATGAGGGGTCAAAGTAACAAAAATTAAATTGCACGTTGTGTGGTGTAAAACCGCAATCATTGAAAGTACATGTGTTAATAATGTTGTTGTGAATCGTTTGACTTGGTTAATTCTGATGTACTAATCATGTAATTGCAATCAAATGTAATCGTTTTTATCATTTAATATTCGCGTTTACACCATTCAACAGTCCAGACCATTCGCGTCTGCACCATTCATGTGTCCAGACCATACGCGTTTACACCATTCAACAGTCCAGACCAGGGGTGTCAAACTCTTTTTGGGCCGCGGGCCAAATTTCGACGCTCAGGCTGAGTCGCGGGCCGAACATAACGTAAAACATAAAACAATTAAAAAATATATAAGAAATAAATAGCTTTATATAGCCTACGCTGTTTTTGAAGCAATTACTAGATCAATTAAAAGTAATTACAAACACGTTTGTTCTCATAAACTAAAATGTATCAAGAAAAACAAGTGTCATTTCACCAACACTGTGCTTCAGTTTATGTGCATTACAACTTCAGGGTTGATCTACAGAGATAAACATTTAGTTTATTGTTAAATAGGTATTTGGAACTGAAAAATATTGTATTTGACTTTATAACAAAATAAACTTCTCAAGATTTAAAAAAAAACCTTTTAAATGTACTAACTAACATTTCCACATCTGTGTAGTTATCTGTAGTTCTCTTTACACCTGAACTGACTCGCCACTAAACACACGTGGAGCGTTTAAGGAGGTTAAGTTTCCCCTCAGGCCTTGAAAATATAGAATAAGTGCATGAGCCGCAGTGTTCCATCAAACCAAACTCTTTCCTCAAATCGTGGGCCAAATATTGTGTACAAATTAAACAATAAAAAATATACGAAATAAATAGCTTTCTTACAGCCTAGTAATAGTTGTGAGACTGTTGCACAAATGAGCAGCAGGTGAGATACGGAGTCCATATTCATGCAGCAGCAGGAACAGGAACATGCACTTTTGATGTGATTTCTGATGTGAAATGTTCATATCACAGACGTGTTTCTGCTCAAACTCAATATGAGCTCGCTATTTTCATAGTTTAAGTTAATCTTAGTGACAAATGATTCATGTAGTGACTCAAATGAGGTCATTGTGTTTGTGTTCAGTCACATTAGTGTGGACACAATCATGTTCATACTTTATTACACTCTGACCTGTGTTTTTACCTGTGGCTCCTGATCTGTCCAGGTTTGTAGAGGATGTTTTCCTCACAGACCATCATCACAGAAGTTAGTTTTCTTGTTGTTAGCTCCACTTTTAGCACAACTCTAACATCCACAAAACAGTCTTCTTTCTTTCTCCCACGTGTTTCATAAAGCCACATGTCTCTGTCCTCCTCAGACCTCTGCTCTGAGGTGTGTAAGTGCTGTAAAGTGCGCAAACGCGTGTCTTACTTCTCTCAGCACTTCTCCCTCTGCAGTACACAGGGCAGTGAAGAGCCGCGTGGGGGAGGGGCGGCCACCAGCGGCATTGTGGGACGTGTAGTTTTAGTGCTAACGTTTGGGACTCTCATCCAAGAGTCATTCTCAATCTGTGGATCTAGTCTTAGACCTCGGATGTTTATCTTACGCGGAGTGATCTGATTTTAGCCTGTCCTTATTTGCTTTATAAAATAAGGACAGGCATAGGATAGGTATCCGATCCTATGCACATATATATAATGTATTATTGCTGGAGATATATTTATGCACATTCATTATTGCTTTGGGTTTTATGCAGCTTGGAAGAGCCATCCACTCTCTTCAGAGATGAAAAGGTCTCCAAATGCACTCAGCACTCCAGCAATGGTGGACGAATGTCAGTAAATGGTAAATGGTCACATTTATATAGCGCTTTTCTACCGTCAAGGTACTCAAAGCGCTTCACATCAAGGAACCAGTCACCCTTTCACACCCCAGATGTACGCAGACACTGGGGGGCGAGTTGGGTTAAGTGTCTTGCTCAAGGACACAACGGCAGTATTCACATGAGGCAGCTGCTATCGCAACGCCAACCTGCAGGCCAGTGGATCTGACCGCTCTAAGTCGAACCGCCGACCTTTGGATCAGAAGACTGAGCTACTGCTCAGTGGTAGAGTGATGGTGAGGTATTTGTCATTGGATTATGATTTGTTTACTGCTTACATTAATGATATATATTTTTTATTACCAAAGGTTAAGTGGACCTGAACCTAGAGGGCGAAATGTGAGCTGAGGACCAGACAACAACATCTACAGACAAAGAGGACGACCATGGACTGGAAGTTCTAAAGTTGTTCTTTGGGAGTGGAAGTGTTTAAATTCTCCATGCCCGGGTCTAGAGGGGTGCAAAAGGGTACATTGCAGCAGCATGTATTAAACATGTGTACCCTCTTTTGATGTTGAATACTTTTTTGAAACTGATATATCCTCAGTCAGGCTGGTCTTATTCTCAGCTTCATGTCCCCATTGCTAACGACTTTGTCAGAATAGTACATGTACATGTAATAATAAACAAAACTATTAAAAATTTGGCTCCTATACATTAAATCATGCAAAATTATAAACTACCAAAACAGAAATAATTAAAGAGATAAAGATAATATTTAAGTCCTGGTGTGAAAGCCCCTCTCACTGCAGCCTGTACTGCCTCTGCACATGGTCCATTGCACAGGCCCTGACACCTGCTGCCAACACTTAAGCTCCTGCACCGAGCACGTACATTTTGTACAATATGAGAGAAAATTGTACCCCAGGGAACGAAAATGTACCTTTAGCCAATGTTACTAATTTGTCGATTTAGGGGTACCAAGCTATTTGTGTCTTTGGAGACACAAGAAACTACACATTTTCCCAAGCTTCCATTTATTCAACTACACTATACTGGTGACTAACGTGTTCATACGGTTCATCTTCCTTTGGCTGTATAATCTCATCATTCAAGTCATCGTCCTTGTTCCCTTCCCTGACACAGATCCACACAGTCTTCTTTTGAAACGAGTGCGTTAATGTTGAAGGCAGTCCAGATCTCCCAGTCCAAATCTCCCAGTCCAACGGCGGGTCAGGACATTAGTCACCAGACTGAACCAAGAGAAAGAAAAAAAACATGTTAAAACCAAAGCCACAACACAAGTTTAGACATAAAACATCTTTGCATACTACAATTACTACACCTATTACAAAGTGTATTTAAATATCTTTTATCTTAAGGGTAGTATATATTAATGTTTTACTCCACAATGATTCAATTAAATAAAAACACATCACCATTGTAATTTCAATAATTTCAAGTCCAGAAAACTTGTGGGAGAGTGACTCTTGTTAAACAACATGGTCTGGAGCAGATGTGTATGTGTGCGCATATATATATATATATATATATATATATATATATATATATATATATATATATATATATTTTTTTTTTTTTTCTTTTTTTTTTTTTTTTTTACTACAAGAGTTGACATGTTTTCAGGACTTGAAAAAGGGGAAATGTCTTACCTGACTCAACAAGCTAAGTTGTCTCCTTGAATTTCACTGTGGGAAAAGATAAAAGAAACGGTCTTACTTCTTGGTATACTGTGAAGTAAGACCTGCTGGTGTAAGATTCGAATTCTGTTTCAGAATTAGAATCATACATTATCAGTCTGGTCAAATCTGATATTTAACTGTAGGAGCCAGAGCCACAGTCATCTCCTTTATTACTGAACAATACCCTCTATTTTCAACTGAATTATAAACATTAACAACATTGATTGTACTTATTTGTGGCCAATGATGGTAGATACAGAAAATAAGCTCATCTCCTATTTCAAGGTTGTGGACTCCTCTGGACTGATGTAAATAAGACTGTTTACTTTACCATTATTATTATTATTAGTAGTAGTAGTATTTGTCTTATGCCAGCTACTTTTAATATTATTTTATCTTTATTTTTATTTTATTTCCTCCATTCCCTATTAAGATATGAGAGGACCTGTTTACAGGAGTTCTGTTAATAAGAGTTTTTGTTTTTGTTCATAAGAGTTCTTCTATTAAAAGTGTTTTTTAAACTTCCTATAGGTTATATGTCCTTTCCCCCTGTATCTACTGCGTTGTAACACCAAAATTTGGACAATAAAGGATTATCTTATTTTATCCTTATCCTCAGACTATGGAGATTCTATTTTATCTCACAAGCACATATATCATTTTATTAGTAGTAATTAATCATATTCATAATATATTCTACGTGATACATTACTTTAAACAAAATATTGTTGTATTTATACAAACAAACATCTCACGACAGAGCAGCACAACAAGAGCCCACTGTTTTAGAGACATTACACAGTCATTTCTGTCGTGTTTACAGTCTTTGTAGACATATTCATTATCATTAACGTTCACAATCACGTGATAGAAATACCACGATATGACCCCACAGGCCTGTTATTCGATACATCAATGAGGATCTGTATTTCATACAAAAGATTGACGTTTACTTTTTATTTATTAGAAAAAAACGGAGGTTAGCATTAGCCACTAGCTCAAAGCCTACACACAACATTTATTTAGAATTACTGGAATGCGAACGATAAAATAATAAAATACTGAGAATAGTTTGGGCACTTACCAGAGCTGCTTCAAAGTGTTCCTTAAAGGTGGTATGGACGATTTTTCGGCGATTTGAGAACGCAGGAGGGAAGTGCGCATGCGCACTCCCCCGTGCTATATTATGATAGATCCATGCGCTTAAGCACGCGGAAACGTGGGGAGGAACCGCACGCGGCTGCAGGTGAGCGATGGGTGCGTTTTATGATTGATACGTGGCAGGACAAATGATTTATCCACGCCACGAGGAAATATGATAAAAAATTTGCTTAAAAAAATCGTCCATACCACCTTTAAAGTTGCGTTGACTGAAGTGCATTGCACAGAAACGCTGCCGTGAAGACCATCGGTTTAAACTTTAAAGATCTTGTTTTGGACTACAGCAGTAATTGTCGTAAATCTGCCCCTGTCGTATTCTGCGCAACTGGAAGTAACAAAATTCACAAGTGCAGACCATGGATCTAGGTGCAGACCATGGATGTATTAAAAGCCCATGGATCTATTGATTAAGTCCCCGGAAGCCAAGATGGCCGCCATTGAAACCTATGGAACGTGCTCATTACATGGATGTATTATGGCTCATTGGCGCATGGTTGGCACTAGGTCATATAGGGAATTGGACAGGAAGTGACAAAATCCAAGATGGCGGCGCTCGTGCGGCCCAAACATGGATGTATTATATTATCTGGATCGGGTACGCCCCCTCTGCCTCTGGCTCCAAATTGAGTAGTGGCAACTCCGTAGAATGCAGCCTTTTGGTCGGACCATTTCAAGAGTTCGGCCTCTAAAATTACCTAACATGCTAAATTGTTTGTAGTCTAAAAATAAAATAGAAGGAATTTCACTCTTTGACTGTTTCTAAAATACTTTAAAAATACATTTTTAACCTTCCGGTGAACGGTGTACGGGCACCGAGCGCGCACGTGACCCTCATGAACGAGCCTCCGGAGAACATGTGACGGAAACTAAACACAAACAGAAGAAAGAGACCAGACGAGTCCAACGATACACGTAAGTTGTGTTTGTATGTCATTCCTCACGTTTCACACATCGTTCCATGTGAAGTGTAAAACAACGATTACACAGTTAACACAAGTTAACCCAAACTAACACAAGCTAATGTTTAGCTAACGTTTAGCTACACAAAGATGCATTGGAACGACACGTCGTGATGGCTCATGCTTCTGCAAATAAATAACTCATTATTTCTCCTACTAAATGTTCTAAGAGACAAAAGGTTAAGCACAGATGAAGGAAAACTAGAGAAAGAAGGGGAAATAAAGTGATGTTTGTATGATGTGCAATCAAAAACTACAAATAATTCAAATACAACCTGCTGAAATGGGTCATATCTTACATATAAATAAATGTAAACGTATTTAAAAGTGTCAGTCGTGTTCTCGCTGGGCTGATAAGACGACATTTGAGGTTTGAAGTGTTTAAACAGCAAAGCACACGCTTGTTTTCTATAGGAATGTCATGGAATTACTTCCATGGAATATGTAGAGATTTAGCAAACATGTCAGTTATGTTCTAACTTCTAAGGTTTAAACTTATGCAAAAGTAAATGACTTTTGGTTCTAGCTTTAAAAATTAATGTGAAAAGAGGAACTTTTGTGTTACAGAGCGAAATGTAAATCTGTCAATAACATATTCCAGCTTTTCTCTGTTAAATGTGCATAATATATCAATGTTCTAATGAGTATCTTTCTCATCTTCAGTGCTGACCAGTGAGTTTGGTCTGTCTGTGCTGTCCAGAACTCTACAGGTCACTACAGGTCACTACAGGTCACTACAGGTCACTACAGGTCACTACAGGTCACTACAGGTCACTGCAGACACAGAGTCATCTCACGTAAACTCCTGACGACTCTAAAGCAAAAGGTATTTTAATAATAACTTGTGCCTCGACTAAAAGTAAACAGTGTAGAATCAGTACTTTGAATTTATAAAATGTCTGTTTTGTTATGACCAAAAAAACTAAATGATAATTGTTCTTCAAAAGAGACACTGCTGTGTCACATGTGTCTGTAAAACAGCTTCAGGACAAACATGTGAAGTGTATGTTATATGACTTGTATAATCTAAAACATGTGAAGTGTATGTTATATGACTTGTATAAATCTAATACATATGAAGTGTATGTTATATGACTTGTATAATCTAAAGCTGTGACATGTTCTGTTTGTCCCTCAGTCAAACGATGGAGCTTAACGGAGGAGTTTACTGAAGTCCTTTTCATCAGAAGACTGCGTAGCCATGGAAACAAAGTCTTGTTAAATACTGAGATATTCAGTATTTAACGCAATAATGTCACATTCATGTGCATATAACTGATGTAAAAAGAGTGTTTATTTTATCATTATTATTAGTATTATCTTGTCTTATGCTAGCTGTTTTTATTTTATTTTTATCTCTATTTTCCCCCTCCATTCCTTATTAAGAAATGAGAGGTTCTGTCTATAGGAGTTTTTGTTTATAAGAGTTCTTCTATTAAGATCGATCTATTAAGAGTGTTTTTTAAACTTCCTATAAGTTTTCTGTCCTTTTCCTCTGTATCTACTGTGTTGCAACATCAAAATTTCCCCATGTCTGGACAATAAAGGAATATCTTATCTTATTCAGTTTGTTCTATTTGACTTATACAGGTTGTTTTATCATTTATGTTGCACTGAATCACCAAAGCAAGTTCCACTGTTTGTGAATTGTGTTCTTTGACAATGGCAATAAACCTTTTCTGATTCTATTAATGATGATAATAATAATGAACAGTACACAGACTCCAAAACTCCTTAATAAGGGACTCCCACATTGTAGCTTTAAAACTCAACTCAAACTGTGGCTAAAATCAATTTATCATTTGTAGTTATAATCAGATTTGCATTTATTGAACAAGTTCATTCATGTTCATTATTCTTATTAAATACATTAATAAACAAATGTGTTTTGTATGAATTAAAGATTGACATGAAACAAAAACGACATAAAAGGAAACTGAATATAATTAAATACTGCTTAACTCAATTATGTAACAGAATCGATGATTATATTTTATATTTCTTCTCATCTGATTAAAAAAAATGCATATTGGCCAAACTATATTATGTAAATTAATAACTGAAAAGTTAATAACAAAATAAATACCCAAACCAAAAACTACAGAAAATGATGAGGACGTTATTACACCTCTAAATGTAATTTATTGTCATTAAACCAGACTTTTTATCTTAACACTTCTTTAGTAGAAAAAGCTTCAGTTGTAGTCATCTGGACTCAGTTTGCAAAAATAGACGTTTCGACTCTCATCCAAGAGTCATTGTCAATAAAAGAATTTAGGTCGAGAACTCCGATATTAATACTGTTCTGTGGTAAGACCCGCCCATTGGGAGGAGTCTTCCTGAAGTAGAAAGAGTTGTTTGTTTCAACAGAAACTCCCCCCTTGTATCTACCGAGCTAGCCTATTCAGAATCTTAATGGGCTATTAGAAACCTCTTTGTCTTTGTGAGACCCTGGCTCAACCACCCTGAGTACCTGATTAGCATCTGAATGTCCTCTACCTTTCCAGGGGTTCAGTAACCCATTATAAATAACAGGAAGATGAAACCTAAGCCCTCCATTTCTGTTTAAAGAAGGTCTTTCTTTTTTAACAAAAATAGCTTCCTTGACTCCTCTTTCAAACCATCTTTTCTCCCTGCTTAAAACCTTCACATCACCGTCTTCAAACGAGTGATTAGAGGCTTCAAGATGGAGATGCACGGCGCTCTGAGGTCCTGAACTAGTATTTCTTCTGTGCTGATAAAGCCTCTTGTGTAGAGGCTGTTTCGTCTCACCTATGTAACGTTCTTTACAACTTTCTTCACTGCATTGGATCGAATAAACTACATTGCTCTGTTTTTGAGTCGGCAACTTGTCCTTTGGGTGAACCAGTTTTTGTCTTAAAGTGTTTCCTGGTTTAAAATAAACAGGGACTTCGTGTTGTCTAAAAATTCTCTGCAGTTTTTCCGACAGGCCAGACACATAAGGGATAGAGACACCCTTCCTTCTCTGTTCAGTTTCCCTTTTGTCCTGCTTCTTGGTTCTCTTCACTCTGTTGAGGGCCCAAGCGGGGTAACCACAGGCTGAGAGGGCATTACGGACATGTTTTTCCTCTTTCTTCTTGCCCTCTGAGCTGGTGGGCACACCTTGAGCTCTGTGTTGTAAGGTTCTGATCACCCCCAGCTTGTGCTGTAGTGGGTGGTTGGAACCAAAGAGCAGATACTGGTCCGTGTGTGTAGGTTTCCTATATACTTCTATTTGGAGTTTCCCGTCCTCTCCTCTGATCGTGGAACAATCAAGAAAGGCCAAGCGATTCTCCTTAGCGTCTTCTCTTGTAAACCTAATATGTGGGTCCACAGCATTGATGTGATCAGAGAAGGTTTCCAGCTCTTGTTTCTTGATTGTTACAAAAGTATCATCGACATAGCGGAGCCACAGTTTTGGAGCTATGCCTGAGAATGAGGACAGTGCCTTCTTCTCAAAGTGCTCCATGTACAGGTTGGCCACTATGGGAGAGACGGGCGAGCCCATGGCACAGCCATGAATCTGTCTGTAAAATTGTCCCCGGAATTGAAAGTAAGTGGTGTTCAGACAGATGTCCAACAGTTTACATATGTGTTCAGGTGTCAGTTTGGTCCTTTCCTGTAGGGTGGTGTCTTCCTGCAGTCTGATCCTCACTGCTGCTACTGCATCAGTGGTCGGGATGCAGGTGAACAGGGACACCACATCATATGAAACCATGAGGTCATCTGGGTCCAGTTGGAGATGTTTCACTTTATCCACAAAGTTGTGCGTGTTTTCCACATGATGTTCCGAATTCCCCACAAGCGGAGCCAATATAGTTGTTAAATGCTTGGCCACATTGTAAGTGATGGAATCTGTGCTGCACACTATGGGTCTGAGTGGAACATCCTTTTTGTGTATTTTTGGAAGGCCATAAATGCAAGGCATGGCTTCACCAGGATACAGTCTGTAATACAGAGGCCGGTCTATCACTTCCTCTTTTTTCCAGCCTTTGTAAACAGTCTATCACTTTCTTCTTGTAACTCCGCTGTGGCTCCGCTATGTCGATGATACTTTTGTAACAATCAAGAAACAAGAGCTGGAAACCTTCTCTGATCACATCAATGCTGTGGACCCACATATTAGGTTTACAAGAGAAGACGCTAAGGAGAATCGCTTGGCCTTTCTTGATTGTTCCACGATCAGAGGAGAGGACGGGAAACTCCAAATAGAAGTATATAGGAAACCTACACACACGGACCAGTATCTGCTCTTTGGTTCCAACCACCCACTACAGCACAAGCTGGGGGTGATCAGAACCTTACAACACAGAGCTCAAGGTGTGCCCACCAGCTCAGAGGGCAAGAAGAAAGAGGAAAAACATGTCCGAAATGCCCTCTCAGCCTGTGGTTACCCCGCTTGGGCTCTCAACAGAGTGAAGAGAACCAAGAAGCAGGACAAAAGGGAAACTGAACAGAGAAGGAAGGGTGTTTCTATCCCTTATGTGTCTGGCCTGTCGGAAAAACTGCAGAGAATTTTTAGACAACACGAAGTCCCTGTTTATTTTAAACCAGGAAACACTTTAAGACAAAAACTGGTTCACCCAAAGGACAAGTTGCCGACTCAAAAACAGAGCAATGTAGTTTATTCTATCCAATGCAGTGAAGAAAGTTGTAAAGAACGTTACATAGGTGAGACGAAACAGCCTCTACACAAGAGGCTTTATCAGCACAGAAGAAATACTAGTTCAGGACCACAGAGCGCCGTGCATCTCCATCTTGAAGCCTCTAATCACTCGTTTGAAGACGGTGATGTGAAGGTTTTAAGCAGGGAGAAAAGATGGTTTGAAAGAGGAGTCAAGGAAGCTATTTTTGTTAAAAAAGAAAGACCTTCTTTAAACAGAAATGGAGGGCTAAGGTTTAATCTTCCTGTTATTTATAATGGGTTACTGAACCCCTGGAAAGGTAGAGGACATTCAGATGCTAATCAGGTACTCAGGGTGGTTGAGCCAGGGTCTCACAAAGACAAAGAGGTTTCTAATAGCCCATTAAGATTCTGAATAGGCTAGCTCGGTAGATACAAGGGGGGAGTTTCTGTTGAAACAAACAACTCTTTCTACTTCAGGAAGGCTCCTCCCAATGGGCGGGTCTTACCACAGAACAGTATTAATATCGGAGTTCTCGACCTAAATTCTGTTATTGACAATGACTCTTGGATGAGAGTCGAAACGTCTATTTTTGCAAACTGAGTCCAGATGACTACAACTGAAGCTTTTTCTACTATGGAACACGCCTGGACGAATGAGGGATTACACCGACTTAACACTTCTTTAATAATTTTCTTAAATATCAGACCTTTACAACATGATACATGTATATTTATAGATGGATATAACAATCCATCATTATACGTTACGTAAACAGACTATTTCAAGCCGAATCATTCCAAAAGTCCGTGTTGACTGTTCTCAGTCTTTCACGCTGCTGTGACGTGCGCGCTCCCGACGTCAAAGCCTTATGGCGATGACGTCACAAAAGTGGGAGGAGATATGCCAGTAAACCAGGAAGGTTGGAACCATGGATCATGGATGTATTATATTATGGGCGCAGCCTGCGTCACTTTTCTACGTACCCGTGGGGCGCTTTGAAAAGAGCCTCAGAGTCCCATAGAAAAACAATGGGGATTTTTAGCCAATCAAATCACAATCAAAAGTGACTACGTCACTATGGCTTTCTCCATAGGAAAATAGCGACTGATGGGCGCAATCTCGAGCGCCCTTTTGAACGTCGTAGATACGCCAAGGACCTACGCTTTTTACGCTAGAGACAGAGGCATGTGCGCGAGGCATGTGCTGGAAGTGCCACACACGCCGTGTTTACGTCTTAAAACTGCATCTACAGACATCTGTGTACAAAAGGTACGTCCAAAACGACTCAGAATGAGCTGCTCAACTGTTTGCTGGCTTTATTCGCGTTGAAATAAAAGCGGCTGATTTCGTATCAATCCGACGCAAGACACGTCATCTGTCTAACTCCGTGCTCCGTTGCCATGACAACATGCCTGCCCCACAGGAAGTCCCCTCAACCCACTCCTGAGCTGATGGAGCAGAGGCTCAATGGCAATGACGTAGAGCATTCCTGATAAAGGACAACCCTGTCGGATGCCCCTACTTACTGCCACCGGCCGGATGAGCCAACCCCCTACCCTTAGCAACACTCTATATACACTCCTGCATATACAGACTTAATCCATGTAGTAAATTGTGTGGGAAAGCCAAATGTTTCCATGTGAAATAAATAATTTTGATCCACCCTGTCAAAAGCCTTCTTCCGGTCAATCGACAGGAGGCTCACGTCCATCTCCTTTACTCCTGCAATATCAATAATGTCACGAATGAGAAAGAGGTTGTCCATAATGGTCCGGCCTGGGATACAATACGTTGTAGTATGGTGGATTATTGAGTCCAAATAGTCTTTAAGTCTATTGGAGAACACCTTGGCAACTATTTTGTAATCGGTGCAAAGCAATGAGACTGGTCTCCAGTTTTCCAACAACGTCAGATCTCCCTTCTTGGGAAGAAGTGCCAAGACCCCTCTAGTACAGCTGAGAGGAAGTGTGCCGTGAGCCAATGCTGATGTGAAGACCATATGCATGTCCTGCCCCAACACCGACCAGAATCTTTTATAGAAATCTGGAGGCTGGAGCTGTTGCACTGCAGGGTTCATCTCCTCCATAGTGACAGGTGAAGCGAGAGATGCCGCCTCCCACTCCTCTGGCTTGGGCAGCCCCTCCGCCATCTGCCCCAGACTCTCCTCATCACACTCACAGGCCCCAAACAGTTCAGAGTAAACGTCTATGGCCTTCTGCCGCATTAAAGAGGGGTCAGCTGTGACCTCGCCATTGGCCTTTTTGAAATGCATTAGGTCGTTACCTACTCTGCCCTTTCTCTTTAAATTAAAGAAGTAGCGAGTAGGTGCATCAATGTCACAGAGTGCAGTGATTTTTGCCTTAACTAGCGCCCCCTTTACTCTCTCATTCATCAAAGACCCTAATTGGCCCGGACCATGTGTACTGACGTGCTGTGGGGTGGCACTGTCTCCATGTGTCCACGAGGTCATTCTCCCTCAACACACTGGCCAACATGGTAGCTCTTTGTCCACAGGTTTAATGATGCAGCCTATATGTTTTCTTTTGAATTTGTTGATCTATGCCAACTTGCCTTTTTATTCTCTTGACTGTATTGGTAATTGTCATAAAATAGTTAATGCATAAGTTAATTATGTTTAAAAGAAATTGTATATTTGTTAAGATTACTACTATTGTTGTTATTATTATTCATGCTTTTCAATGTTTATTTGCGTAAGATATTATGTTGGTTCAAGTATCATCGCGAGAGTATCTGGCGCAGGTGGGATTTTGATGCACCCACATATTCAGGAAGTTTAGAACAAGTGCCACGCTGAAGGCAGCTCAAGTGATAGTTAGCCTTCTGAACAAGGTACCTTCTGTTTTATATGATAAATGAATGTGATTGGGAATTTGTGTGTGCTAACTGTACTGTATGTTGTAAACAGCGAGAAATGCACTGATATTGTTCCACCACGTAAAGAAAGACCTCCGAAGTGACAGGGGGCCACGAGGTAGCTGTTTTGTATGTTACTGTGTTTTAACAATGATTATGTGGAGTGTCTGAATGCACTGTTTTGTTTTGTCTATAGTTTTCATGGCGTTTAATGGTAAAAAAAAGGCTAATAAATGCGCCAGTACTCGAGATCCGTGTGCAGCGTTGTTACTGAGGAGCTACAGATTTAATAAAACCATTTGCATTTGGGAAGAAATCTAGACTTGTTCCCGTAAGTGACATCCAAAAAGGTCATTGATCTCTTTGACAGTGTAGGGAGAGGGCTCATCTAGCCCCGCCTCCTGAGACACGTCTGAGAGCTGTGACAGTGTATCATCCTCCACCAAGTCCTCTTCTCCTCCGTCCCCTCCGTCCCCTGCATCCTCACACTGCTCACTACACAGCTCACTGCTCCCCTCCGCTGCCCCCTCCGCTGGGCTCTGTGACGGGGGCGGGGCACTGTTTGCAGTTTCTCCCAATGTGTCCGTCACGTGCTGGTGTTGCTCACTCTGCATTTCCGTGTTGTCATTCATCTGTGACTCCCTGAACAGCTCTGTCTCAGTGTGAGCCCCCGCAGCTCCAGAGGGCCCAAGGCTCCTGCTCTGTCTCCGGGGTCTCACCTGGTAGAGCCTCCGCCGCGCCCTCCTCGCGCTCTGACTCCCCAATTTGTGGCTCACGTGGGGGCATGACGCGCGCTTGTGCCCTACACTCAAAACACCTCATACTCCTTGAGCTCACATACAGTGTGTCGTGCCTGTTTTCAAACTTTACTGCAAAAGACAGCTCAAGCGCACCGCTGGAGTCAGTCAGATAAATGAAACACTGACGTCTAACCGATTGCACATGCTGCAGCCTCGCGTCTTTACAGCCAAGACGCAGGCTTCAACACACTCGCTAACTTACCAAAACGGACCAGCTCTCTCTCGATGCTCTAATTAGGAATAAACGGTGGCACGCCAGACATTGTAACCCTCTCAGATGGATTAAAGTTGCTCTCAGCACAAGCCCGCTTACTACCACGTCATGAACCAGGTGTACCTCACGCAGAAAAGCGACCACTGCTTTATTCATCCGCGAACCGTACACAATATTTCCGTGGCCCACCTGCTCCCTCAGGGCCAACAACACCTGTTCTACAGTAAACCGGGGGTCAGCCACTACTCTGACCCCGTGTTTGATTGATGGGGGCCGCGTGCCCTCACCTGAGAGGGATGCCATCCCCCGCAACCACTATCAACACGATCCTAGAAAACAACAGTCCTTACCTTCTCCCCACAGAGTAACAGCTTAAGGTGGAAAGTGTGTCGACTCACTCACGCACCTCCATTCCTCCACAAACACTCGCACCACCAGCCACATGCTCAACACGCACACGTTCACCAGAGCAGAGAGAGAGAGCAGGAGAGAGGGAGAGATGGAGAGAGAGGGAGAGAGAGGGCAGGAGAGAGTGGAGAGAGAGGGAGAGAGAGCAGGAGAGATAGAGGGAGAGAGAGATGGAGGGAGAGACTTTACACTCATATTAACAGCTCACTTTAAAGTTTCCGTACAGCTGCCCGGTTCCTCCGAATGAGCCAGATGCTCATTTTGGCCTGACCCAATAAAAAGTTACAAACTACAGTTGGACGCTGTGCTGGAGAATCCCTGGGTCCAAACATGAACAGCTCCTGTTGGTGGGCACAGCCCTTTGCACCACCCTCTACTGGAGATCTGCACTTTGTTGCTCTATGGGGGGCGGTACAGGGACCTCCAGCAACACAAGGCCTGGGGCCAACACCCTCGACCACCTGGGTTCAGATACAACGGCCAGGTCAACTTAGTGGAGGACTTTGGTGGAGATGCGATACAAGTCCTTCTTTTCCACTCCGGACATTCCTTGGAGGACAGGGGTGTCAAACTGGTGGGAGGAGTCCTCTCTGAAACGCACTGGGAGTCTACACTGTACCTCCTGCCACAGTCTCTGCAGCACCTGCTCAGACCTCCCCCAGTTTCCTGAATCAGCTGGGCCACACTCTTCAGCCAAAGTTAAAATTTCTCCACATTTCTCCACAACACAAAACCCATGAGCAATTAAATGTTATCAATCTGAAGCTGATACACCTTTGGGTATGGTCATCATGAATTTTAAATGTAATCGCAATTTATGGAAAATTTAAAAAAAAATCAATTTCTTTTAAAAAAAAAGGGTTGGGGGTAAAATTTTAAAGAATTATAAATATTTTAACGCAACAATTTCTAAATGTAGTGGCTAGCTAATAAAATGGCTCTCTAGCACCCTCTCCAAATTTGTTTTTGTTTTAATTCATGAAAGAAAATGTATTTGTTGTAGATAACTGAAAATATTTATAACGGGTTGATTTGTGACTGGGCACAATCCGACGAAATAACTTTACTCTAGCTTGAGTTTTTATAGGAGAAAAAAAAGGCCATAAACAAGTTTCCGTTATTATCAAATCAAATCATCAAATCAATTTATTTTTGTAAGGCCCAAAATCACAACAACAGTTGCCTCTGAGGGCCACAGGGAGAAATGAATCAACAATGTCTGTGGTGGCGATGAAGTCAGACAATGTCTGTGGTGGCGATGGAGTCAGACAATGTCTGTGGTGGCGATGAAGTCAGACAATGTCTGTGGTGGCGAGGGACGATGTCCCAGGGTCCTCTGTCCTTAGACTCTCCTTCTCGGCCAGGAAAAACTACAAAAAAAAAAACTCTTTGGGAAAAAAGCGTAGAAACCTGGAGGAGTTCCAGTGAAGGAGAGATCCGACTCTCACAGACGGACAGACGGACACGAGGAGACTGGAGCTGGACCCACTCTTCAGGCAGATGAGGGACCGACTGAGGCGAACTGGACCCACTCTTCAGGCAGATGAGGGACCGTCGGAGTCGAGCAGGACCCACTCTTCAGGCAGATGAGGGACCGTCGGAGGCGAACTGGACCCACTCCTCAGGCAGATGAGGGACCGTGGGAGGCGAGCTGGACCCACTCTTCAGGTAGATGAGGCACCGTCGGAGGCGAGCTGGACCCACTCTTCAGGCAGATGAGGGACCGACTGAGGCGAACTGGAGCCACTCTTCAGGCAGATGAGGGACCGTCCACATGGGGCAGGGACCACTTCACCAGGAGAGGGACATCTGGGTCCACAGGTCCTCAGGAGTGAGAGAAAGAAAAAGAAGGCGGTGAACAGTTTGCAAGTGGAATTAAAAAATAAATATTGTTTGATAGCATAAGTAGTCAGAAGAAGAGGATAGTGCTCAAGCTGTCATACTTCCCCCAGCACAGTTACTCCTAGGGCAGCGTAGCTGAAGCTGTGGGTTTATCTTTCTGTTCCTAACTACTCTGACCATAAGCGATTTCGAAGAGGAACGTTTTAAGCCTGGACTTAAATGAAGAGACTGTGTCAGCATATTTAACATGGGTCGGGAGCTGATTCCATAACACAGGGGCTTGGTAGCTAAACGCTCTACCTCCTACAGTACTTTTAGAGACTCTTGGCACCACCAGAAGGCCGGCATTCTGAGAGCGAAGAGCTCTGTTTGGATGATATGGTTCTATAGCATCTTTGAGGTAGGATGGGGCCATGTCATTTATGGCTTTGTAGGTCAAGAGTAGAATTTTGAATTTGATTCTGGACTCGACGGGGAGCCAGTGAAGAGACTTCAGCACTGGCGTAATGTGCTCTCTTCTTTTTGTTCCTGTTAGTAATCTTGCTGCTGCATTTTGAACCAGTTGAAAGCTTTTTATGGAGCTTTTAGGACACGCTGCAAGCAGGGAGTTACAGTAGTCTAATCTAGTCGTTACAAATGCATGGATAAGTTTTTCGGCATCACTTTTAGGCAGGATTCTTCTGATTTTGGCGATGTTGCGCAAATGGAAATAGGCTGTTTTACAAGCTTGATTTATATGAGCTTTAAATGAGAGCTCCTGGTCAAATAAGACTCCAAGGTTTCTTACAGTAGAACTGGAGGCTACACTGACATTGTCCAGTGTGACTATCTGCTCAGATAGAGCGTCTCGTAGATGCTTAGGGCCAAGCACAATGACCTCGGTTTTTTCAGGGTTAAGAAGCAGGTAGTTTAGTGTCATCCAGGTTTTTATCTCCTTCACACAAGTACTAAGTCTGTCTACTTGATCGCTCTGATCAGGTTTCATTGATAAATACAGCTGAGTGTCGTCTGCATAGCAGTGGAAGTTAATGTCATGCTTTCTGATAATGTTGCCTAATGGTAGCATATAAAGAGTAAACAGAATTGGACCGAGTACCGAACCCTGTGGCACACCGTAAATTACTTTAGAGCTTGGTGAGGAGCTCTGGTTTACATTAACAAATTGGAACCTATCAGATAGATAGGATTTAAACCAGCTGAGGGCTGTTCCTCCAACACCTACATCACATTCTAACCTCTGCAGTAGAATGTTGTGGTCAATGGTGTCAAACGCTGCGCTGAGGTCCAACAGAACCAGGATTGAGACCAGTCCATCGTCAGCGGCTAATAACAAATCATTTGTGACTTTAACTAGTGCAGTTTCAGTGCTGTGGTGGGCTCTGAACCCTGACTGGAAAACTTCAAATAAGTTATTGTCCTGCAGGTGGCGACAAAGCTGTTTTACTACAACTTTTTCAAGGATTTTAGAGACGAAGGGAAGATTTGAAATAGGTCTGTAGTTTACCAATAGGTCGGGATCTAGATTAGGCTTTTTCAGAAGAGGTTTAATGACTGCATGTTTGAAGGACTGTGGAACATAGCCACTTTCGAGTGAAGTATTTATTATATTAAGAATAGGGTCTATAATTAGGGGGAGAATGTCTTTGAGGAGTCTGCTTGGAATGGGGTCTAGGACACAAGTTGAGCTTTTAGAGGACATAATGGCTGAAGTTATCTCTGCTTGATCAACAGCTGTGAACCTTTCTAAGTTTACAGGTGGATTTATATGGGACGTTAGATTTACAGCTTGGGCTAGTTCAGGGCTAATAGCAGGGGTAATTTCATCTAATTTATCTCTGATTGTTTTTATTTTATTGTTAAAAAATAGGAGGAAATCATCAGAGCTAAGTGTAGCTGGGATTGAGGGCTCTACTGCACTGTGACAGTTTGTTAGCCTAGCTACAGTGCTGAAAAGGAATTTAGTGTTACTTTTGTTGACTTCTATTAGATTTGAATAATATCTGGTTTGGGCCTTACGCAGAGCCTGCTTATAGGACAGCAGGCAACTTTTCCATGCTTTTAGGGATTCTTCGGTGTGAGAGCGACGAAATAATCCCTCTAACTTTCTAACTCTTTGTTTATGTGAACGCAGTTCTTGGTTGTACCATGGGGAGGCGCGCTTTGGCCTAATGACCTTCTGTTTTAACGGCGCGACAACGTCAAGAGCAGACTTCAGAGAATTCATGGTCAAGTCGACACATTGATCACTTAAACTGGGACTAAAACTGTTCTCAGCAGGATCACATGACATGTCACTGAATATTGGCTCTATTATTTCTTTGAATTTTGAGATAGATTTTTCAGATATTGTCCTTTTCATTATAACTTTATTTTGTGGGACTGGATGATCTTTAAGAATAAACTGAAAGGTAATTAGGAAATGATCTGACAATATAGGGTTTTGAGGGAGGACACTGAGGTCACTAATCTCTGTTCCATACGTTAGGACAAGATCCAGAGTGTTCTTGTGAGTGTGAGTCGGTTTATTTACATTCTGAGTGAAACCAATGCTGTCTAACAAGGCGCTGAAGGCATTACTGAGAGCGTCATCACTCATGTTCACGTGGATATTAAAGTCTCCAACTATAACTATTTTATCCCAGGCTAACACTAAGTTTGATATAAAGTCAGAAAACTCTGTTAAAAACTCTGAGTAGGGACCAGGAGGTCGGTAGATAACTATGAACAAAACTCCTTTTTGGTTTTTCATATTTGGACATGTGATTGACAGCATAAGGCTTTCAAATGAGTGAAATGCATTGTTAGTTTTAGGGCTCATGAGTAGGCTTGAGTGGGAGATCACTGCCACACCACCACCTCGGCCTGTGCTCCTGGCAGTCTGAAAGTTAACATTATTATTATTATTATGCCCGAGCCGAAAGACGAGAATCATCCCGGCAATTACTAAAATTGTAGGGGCTGGAAAAATGCAAAAATCGAGTAGAAAGCAAAGACGTGTATGATAGTGAGTGGTATTGAAAATTAGAACTTAATGAGTTCTAAATTAGAACTTAGTAAGTTCTAATTTTGTAGTGCAGATTTCGTGAAAACATATTAAAAGTCGGCTCAGTAGCGCCTCCTGAAAAATCTATTAACATGGGGCCAATGGGAGCCCGATGCCAAGAAACGTTCCGATAAAAATATGACGCTCACTCCAAAAAATTGTTCATGTAAGTACATGTAAAACATTATATTGTGACCCTGCCCTAAATCATACCGGAAATCGGCGATATTGGATCAAACATGGCGCTGAGAAAAGTGCACCTTTCGTACTTTTGGCATCTTCACCTACAGTTTTCATTGAAAACACTTCAAATTTGGCCACAAGTCACAAAACCCATGAGCAATATAATGTTATAAATTTGAAACTGATATGCGTTCTGGTATGGTCATCATGAATTTTAAACAAAATAGTTATTTTTGGAACATTTTTTAAAAAATCTTAGTTTCTTCAAACAAGCATTTGTGAAGATTTCATAGCTGAACACAATTATATGCAAAGTATTGGCTAAAAAAATAAAGTATTTGTCTTAGACAACTGAAAAAATTGTATAATGGGTTCATTTGTCACCGGGCACAATATGATGAAATCACGTGACTCACGCTCGAAATTTTATAGCGGGAAAAAAATTGCCATTAAAAGAGTTTCCATTATTATTATTTTAGAAATTATTTTTCTCCCTCATACCACCTCAATTTTGACCTCCTGAGTGTTAACGAAACCTCTGTGGTGTCTAAAAAAATGAATGATGCAAAACGACTCAATAGAGCCACCAAAAACTTCTAAATAAGATAAGATAAGATATTCCTTTATTGTCCCACATGGGGAAATTTCATTGGTGCAACGCAGGTAGATACAGAGGTAGATACAGAAGAACAGATCACTTATATTATTATCTCCGGTGACGTCATTTCCGGTGAGTGTGTCGCGTTTTCAGAGCTGTTCGTTCTTAGAGCCTTTTACCGATTAATCCACGAATTATACACACTATTTACGCATCATATACACGAAAGTGAACGTTTGATTTCTCCGCAAACAATCCGGAGCCTCAAGCCGCTCACTTTTCAGTATTTCGTGGATTAAAAAGCCCTCCTCACTTTCTAGCTCCAGCCTGAACTAGCCTAGCGTAGCCTAGCCGCTAGCGTCATGGCTGGATCTACCTTTACCTGTTTGAGCTGTCATATGTCGAGTCAGAACCCTGGCTCCTTCTCTGATGATAGGTGCGTGAAGTGCAGTGTAGTGGTAGTTTTGGAGGCCAGGGTTACGGAGTTAGAAGCGCGGATCCGCTGTTTAGAGGAGCTTAAGTCCAGTTATAGTTCGGTTTTAGCGCGAGGGCTACCGGACCGCGCTGCAGGGCGTAGCATTAGCATTAGCAGTAGCAGTAAGGCCGAGCTCAGCCCCTCAGCGTCTCCCGTGCAGCCGGGACTAGACCAGGAACAGAATAGGGACCATTTTGTGACAGTTCGGAGGGGACAAGGCGCTAAACGCCGAACCTCAGAGCGCCGTGAGCTTCACGTCTATAATAGGTTTTCTCCCCTCAGCGATCACATGCCCGCTGAACACACGAGAGAAACTCTTGTAATCGGGAGTTCTATTGTTAGAGACGTGAAGCTGCCAGCTGCTAGCGTTAGGTGTTACCCGGGGGCCAGAATGGGTGACATCGAAGGAAACCTTAGGATCTTAAAGCTGAGTAGGACCCGTTTCCGGCGAGTCGTGGTTCACGCAGGCGGTAACGACGCCCGGCGGAGACAATCAGAGGTGCTCAAAGTTCAAGTAGCCGCGGTGTGTGACCTAGCGAAGTCGATGTCGGACACTGTAATATTTTCTGGTCCCCTGCCCAATCGGATCAATGCTGAATTGTACAGCCGTCTCTCAGCATTCAACAACTGGTTATCCAGATGGTGCCCTCAAAACAACGTTGTCTTTATTGATAACTGGAGTGCGTTTTGGGGAAAGCCCGGGCTCATACGCAGGGATGGCATCCATCCGACTTCGGAGGGTACATCCCTATTAGTTCGGAATTTGACCGATAGTCTTAGTCGTGTTAAGTGACCATCTAGGGATGAGCCCCAGGTGCAGAGCAGCAGTTCAAGACGCTCCTCTGTCGCCGAACTCTCGCCCGTTCTGTTACATGTGAAGTGTTCAGATTCAAGACAGATAGAGACTGTGTGTGTCCCTCGTGTCCCTCTTACAAATAATGCCAAAAAGTCACATCTCAGAAAAAATATTTCAGGCGTCAGACCAAATAACTTAAGGAAAATAACAATCACAAATGACACAAATATACAAATGAATAAACACGTAAAATGTGGACTGCTAAACATTAGAGCAATTTCCTCCAAATCGCTCTTAGTTAATGAATTAATTAGTGACTATAACATAGATCTTCTAGCTCTAACTGAAACGTGGCTTCAACAAGACGACTACGTCAGACTAAATGAGTCCACCCCACCCAGCCATGTTAACTTTCAGACTGCCAGGAGCACAGGCCGAGGTGGTGGTGTGGCAGTGATCTCACACTCAAGCCTACTTATGAGCCCTAAAACTAACAATGCATTTCACTCATTTGAAAGCCTTATGCTGTCGATCACATGTCCAAATATGAAAAACCAAAAAGGAGTTTTGTTCATAGTTATCTACCGACCTCCTGGTCCCTACTCAGAGTTTTTAACAGAGTTTTCTGACTTTATATCAAACTTAGTGTTAGCCTGGGATAAAATAGTTATAGTTGGAGACTTTAATATCCACGTGAACATGAGTGATGACGCTCTCAGTAATGCCTTCAGCGCCTTGTTAGACAGCATTGGTTTCACTCAGAATGTAAATAAACCGACTCACACTCACAAGAACACTCTGGATCTTGTCCTAACGTATGGAACAGAGATTAGTGACCTCATTGTCCTCCCTCAAAACCCTATATTGTCAGATCATTTCCTAATTACCTTTCAGTTTGTTCTTAAAGATCATCCAGTCCCACAAAATAAAGTTATAATGAAAAGGACAATATCTGAAAAATCTATCTCAAAATTCAAAGAAATAATAGAGCCAATATTCAGTGACATGTCATGTGATCCTGCTGAGAACAGCTTTAGTCCCAGTTTAAGTGATCAATGTGTCGACTTGACCATGAATTCTCTGAAGTCTGCTCTTGACGTTGTCGCGCCGTTAAAACAGAAGGTCATTAGGCCAAAGCGCGCCTCCCCATGGTACAACCAAGAACTGCGTTCACATAAACAAAGAGTTAGAAAGTTAGAGGGATTATTTCGTCGCTCTCACACCGAAGAATCCCTAAAAGCATGGAAAAGTTGCCTGCTGTCCTATAAGCAGGCTCTGCGTAAGGCCCAAACCAGATATTATTCAAATCTAATAGAAGTCAACAAAAGTAACACTAAATTCCTTTTCAGCACTGTAGCTAGGCTAACAAACTGTCACAGTGCAGTAGAGCCCTCAATCCCAGCTACACTTAGCTCTGATGATTTCCTCCTATTTTTTAATAATAAAATAAAAACAATCAGAGATAAATTAGATGAAATTACCCCCGCTATTAGCCCTGAACTAGCCCAAGCTGTAAATCTAACGTCCCATATAAATCCACCTGTAAACCTAGAAAGGTTCACAGCTGTTGATCAAGCAGAGATAACTTCAGCCATTATGTCCTCTAAAAGCTCAACTTGTGTCCTAGACCCCATTCCAAGCAGACTCCTCAAAGACATTCTTCCCCTAATTATAGACCCTATTCTTAATATAATAAATACTTCACTCGAAAGTGGCTATGTTCCACAGTCCTTCAAACATGCAGTCATTAAACCTCTTCTGAAAAAGCCTAATCTAGATCCCGACCTATTGGTAAACTACAGACCTATTTCAAATCTTCCCTTCGTCTCTAAAATCCTTGAAAAAGTTGTAGTAAAACAGCTTTGTCGCCACCTGCAGGACAATAACTTATTTGAAGTTTTCCAGTCAGGGTTCAGAGCCCACCACAGCACTGAAACTGCACTAGTTAAAGTCACAAATGATTTGTTATTAGCCGCTGACGATGGACTGGTCTCAATCCTGGTTCTGTTGGACCTCAGCGCAGCGTTTGACACCATTGACCACAACATTCTACTGCAGAGGTTAGAATGTGATGTAGGTGTTGGAGGAACAGCCCTCAGCTGGTTTAAATCCTATCTATCTGATAGGTTCCAATTTGTTAATGTAAACCAGAGCTCCTCACCAAGCTCTAAAGTAATTTACGGTGTGCCACAGGGTTCGGTACTCGGTCCGATTCTGTTTACTCTTTATATGCTACCATTAGGCAACATTATCAGAAAGCATGGCATTAACTTCCACTGCTATGCAGATGACACTCAGCTGTATTTATCAATGAAACCTGATCAGAGCGATCAAGTAGACAGACTTAGTACTTGTGTGAAGGAGATAAAAACCTGGATGACACTAAACTACCTGCTTCTTAACCCTGAAAAAACCGAGGTCATTGTGCTTGGCCCTAAGCATCTACGAGACGCTCTATCTGAGCAGATAGTCACACTGGACAATGTCAGTGTAGCCTCCAGTTCTACTGTAAGAAACCTTGGAGTCTTATTTGACCAGGAGCTCTCATTTAAAGCTCATATAAATCAAGCTTGTAAAACAGCCTATTTCCATTTGCGCAACATCGCCAAAATCAGAAGAATCCTGCCTAAAAGTGATGCCGAAAAACTTATCCATGCATTTGTAACGACTAGATTAGACTACTGTAACTCCCTGCTTGCAGCGTGTCCTAAAAGCTCCATAAAAAGCTTTCAACTGGTTCAAAATGCAGCAGCAAGATTACTAACAGGAACAAAAAGAAGAGAGCACATTACGCCAGTGCTGAAGTCTCTTCACTGGCTCCCCGTTGAGTCTAGAATCAAATTCAAAATTCTACTCTTGACCTACAAAGCCATAAATGACATGGCCCCATCCTACCTCAAAGATGCTATAGAACCATATCATCCAAACAGAGCTCTTCGCTCTCAGAATGCTGGCCTTCTGGTGGTGCCAAGAGTCTCTAAAAGTACTGTAGGAGTAGAGCGTTTAGCTACCAAGCTCCTGTGTTATGGAATCAGCTCCCGACCCATGTTAAATATGCTGACACAGTCTCTTCATTTAAGTCCAGGCTTAAAACGTTCCTCTTCGAAATCGCTTAAGGTCAGAGTAGTTAGGAACATAAAGATAAACCCACAGCTTTAGCTACGCTGCCCTAGGAGTAACTATGCTGGGGGAAGTATGACAGCTTGAGCACTATCCTCTTCTTCTGACTACTTATGCTATCAAACAATATTTATTTTTTGATTCCACTTGCAAACTGTTCACCGCCTTCTTTTCTTTCTCTCACTTCTGAGGACCTGTGGACCCAGATGCCCCTCCCCTGGTGAAGTGGTCCCTGCCCTGTGTGGACGGTCCCTCATCTGCCTGAAGAGTGGGTCCAGCTCGACTCAGACGGTCCCTCTTCTGCCTGAAGAGTGGGTCCAGCTCGACTCAGACGGTCCCTCTTCTGCCTGAAGAGTGGGTCCAGCTCCAGTCTCCTCGTGTCCGTCTGTCCGTCTGTGAGAGTCGGATCTCTCCTTCACTGGAACTCCTCCAGGTTTCTACGCTTTTTTCCCAAAGAGGTTTTTTTTTTTTTTTTTTTTTTTTTTGTAGTTTTTCCTGGCCGAGAAGGAGAGTCTAAGGACAGAGGACCCTGGGACATCGTCCCTCGCCACCACAGACATTGTCTGACTTCATCGCCACCACAGACATTGTCTGACTTCATCGCCACCACAGACATTGTTGATTCATTTCTCCCTGTGGCCCTCAGAGGCAACTGTTGTTGTGATTTTGGGCCTTACAAAAATAAATTGATTTGATTTGATTTGATTTATAGGAAGTCTGAAAAACACTTTCAGTAGAAGATCTCCTATAAATAAATAAAAACTCCCATAGACAAATAAATAAATAAATAAATACATAAATACCATTGCATGTGATCACGACAGTAATTGCACATGAATATGTGTCACGACAGCACATGGATTGCACATGAATTTCACAGTAATTTCACAGTAATTGCACATGAATTCCAACAGCAATTGCACATATGACAGAATTGCACATCACATCAGTATTAGGTTAGGTCAGTATTGCGAGTGTTCAGTACTAACAGTTTTTGTTATAAAGTCTGACAGCAGCAGGAAGGAAAGACCTACGGAACCTTTCCTTCACACATCGAGGGTGGATCAGTCTCTCGCTGATACATTAGACTTATGAAAATTGGTACAAATGTACTTTATGTCAGGACACCCCTGAACCCACCCTAAACCCAACCAGGAGTAAGCCATTGTAGGCGGAACCCAATTTAAAAAAAAACTTAAAAATATGACGTTCGGTCCAAAAAATAGTTAATGTGAGTTCATTATGACCCCGCCCTAACTCATACAGGAAGTTGGCCATATTGGATCAAACATGGTGCTGACTAAAGTGCACCTTGTGGTACATTTGGCATCTTCTCCTACAGTTTTCATTAAAAACACTTCAAGTTTGGCCACAAGACAAAAAACTCATTAGCAATGTAATGTTATAAATTTGAATAAAAGTTGAATAAAATACCAATTTTTGTAATAAAAAAAAAAATCAACTTTCATGTTAATAGACCGTTTGTGAAGATTTCCAAGCTGAAAGCAATGATATGCAAATGTTGTGGCTTCTTAATAAAATGGCTCTCTAGCGCCCTCTCCAAATTTAAAAAAATATAATCTATTTTTCGTAGACAACTGAAAAAATGTATAAAAGGTTAATTTGTGACTGAGCACAATGTGACAAAATCACCTGACTCTAACTCGAGATTTTAAAGTGGAAAAAAATGGCCAAAAAGAGTTTCTGTTCTGTAAAAATAGTGTTTTGCTTTCTAAAAAAATAATTATGTAAAATGACTCAATAGAGCCTCCAAAAAATTCTAAATACATTAGACCCAATTTTAAAATGTCT
The DNA here is from genome assembly GCF_026437365.1 of Eucyclogobius newberryi. NCBI lineage: Eukaryota > Metazoa > Chordata > Actinopteri > Gobiiformes > Gobiidae > Eucyclogobius > Eucyclogobius newberryi. The sequence goes on along the minus strand of NW_027315724.1, from coordinate 17,051,247 downwards.
TTACACCTCATACTTTGTTTTTAACTAAGTGTAGCCCCGGGTAGGGGCGTGAAAGGGGTGTGGTTCTGCTATCGATCTTACTATAACAAACTAATCTTCATGTCTTGCCATTCTAAACAAAAAAGCCAATGACAGCATAGCTCGAGCTGAAAGCATATTACTGTGGCAACCTGACAAACACTGACACAAACTTACATGCGTTTTGGTTTACAGGCATTTTTAATGGGATTAAAACATGTACTTTGTCATTAACAAATTTCGCACACTTATTCTCCACATCATACTGAACACATAAAAGACAGTGGGGACATAACTCTATCTTGAACCGTGCGATTGTGAAAATGTTGAATGAAGTTGTATAAAGTTGGTACTGTTTGTGAGGAAGGGGTGATGTAGGCGGGGGAGATGAGAGGTGTGCTCTTCACGGTGGCTCCTACCCTGCGGTCGCAAGGGGGACGAGAACCTTAATCGCCGCGTGTGGCTTTAATTATTAGGCCCGAGCGCCACAAGCTGGCGAGAGGCCTATTAATCTCGTAAGGCTGCGAAAGTGCGCACGTAGTGCGCACGAAATCGAGCGCGAAGCGCTCGCCCACTTCCAAACACTCACTAACACACTCCATCACTCATGCACGCCCCGTGCATACTAATTAGTAGTAGGAAAATGGAACATTACCGTTGTAAACGGGCGAAGCCCGTGCAAAAGTGCGCACTAAACGAGCACTTTACATTGAGATGATCCCCATATAAAGCACTCATTTGCGCTAAGTAGCTCACGAATACGTTCCCCATCTCTTGCATGTTCCGTGCATATAAGCATGTAATGCAAAAATTGAACATTATTACTGTATAGAGGGCCAAAAACACAAAGTGGGCGGAGCCCACTCAAAATTAACGAAAGTACCCGTCAGTGACCTCACACCATGAGGTAGGAAAGCGCGAGCGCTTTCCGAAAATGTATAGTTTATGATATTTGAAAAATGGGAAACATTGTTTTCGCATCGGAATATTATTCTTTCTTCTTCTTCTTCTTCTTCTTCTTCTTCTTCTTCTTCTTCTTCTTCTTCTTCTTCTTCTTCTTCTTCTTCTTCTTCTTCTTCTTCTTCTTCTTCTTCTTCTTCTTCTTCTTCTTCTTCTTCTTCTTCTTCTTCTTCTCGGGACCAACCCCCGGCAACGCCGTCCGCCCAACCAAATGTCGGCCATATTGCTTCAAAAATGGCTAAACATGACTTCGGAGTTTTTCCAAACGTCGTACTTTTACGGACTCCTCCCAGGGCGTTGGCCCTAAAAAGCTGAAATTTGGTGAAAATGCTACTGAGGAGTGGGACATCAAAAGTTATCCAAATTACATTGATACCTCTCACGGTCTCTGTGCGGCGAAGCCGCAAACTGTAGCAAGAATTTCAGAAATCTCCCAAATTTTACATTTCTGCCGTTTGCGCAGATAAAGTCCGAATTGCGTCAAATTAGAATCAGTTGTTAAACTCTTTGCCCTAAACCTACTTGAAGTGAAATAAATTAATTTGGAGCCACAGCGCCCCCTACAGATTTTATATGGAGGTTAAATGTTTAGTTTTGCGAAATTATATGAAATTTGACACACAACTCAATTTTAGAATCCCCATCAAAAAGTCAATGAGACCCATGTCATAATTGTTATGGCGTTGCCGTAACGATGACCGAAACCTTCCATGTTATTCCAATGGGGAAATCGCCAGAACATGTTTACACTTTGGACTTTAACAAACTCCTCTTAGGGCGTCAGCCCTATTAACCTGAAATTTGGTGAGACTCATCTTCAGGGGTGGACCATCAAAAGTTATCCACATTTTTATTCAAAGAGTCACGGTGTCTGTGCGGCAAAGCCGCACATTTTGCCAAGAATTCAAAATAAAATTGCTTTTTGATGGTAAAACAAAGGGGAGAAGATGTGACAGCGTCACAGATTCAGCAGTAGATGTAATAAAAGGACAATTGGGGCGCGTTAGCGCCCCCTCCTCTTGCGGCGTGGCGGCGGCGTAGCGAGGGCCGATCATTGCCGCTTGCGGCTTTAATTATTATTATCATCATCATTACATTTATTTTTTATTTAAATCTTAAATTCAGAGACCAAAATTGCAACTTATGGACACTCAGCACTTTCATTTTGAACAGGTTGAGGTAAAAAGAGCTTGAAAAGAGTTAAAATAGACAAAAGCCAGACCAGACAAAATTGGTGGGCGTCTGCTAAGAACACGTGCAGTAGAACCTCAAATTGTGGAAAGATGCCACAATCGTCCCTGTTCAAAAACAAAATGGTCCAAAGGCACCTAAAGACTATAGACCTGTTGCCTTTACATTGATTGAAATGAAAACATGTGAGAAAATAGTTAGAGGTCTTCTGAGGGGCTGATTGACCCTTTAAAGTTTGCATACAGGTGACATAAAGGGGAGTTGAGGATGCCTCTGTTACTTAAGTGAATCTGGTTCTTAATCACCTGGATGGACACAAAGCTCATGTCAGGCTTTTATTTGTGGATTTTACCTCCGCTTTTAACACCATCAAGCCCCATATTTTAATCAATCGTCTCTTGAAGGACTTTAAATCAAGCAGGAATCTTGTGGGGTGGATTCTCAGCTTTCTAACAGACAGGGTACAAAGGTCAAGAGTAAATAGAAGAGTAATGAGAGGTTTCATATCCTGCTTCCGAAGAGTGCACACACTTTTTTGCTCGCTCCGCTTGCTATCGCTGCTTTCCTTATTTTGCTTTTTAATCAGTTTTTGTCTTCCAAACATTTTAGCTTTAGACTTTTTCAAGTAAACCAAGGATTTTAAGAAAATTTTTCCAGTTTTAACGACATATCTGACGCCAGCGACATGTCCGGGAGAAGAAGGGAGAAAGACTGTGAACGCTGTCGGAAATATCAACAAGAAATTAATGAGCTGAAAACACGGATATTTGTTTTGGAATCTGAAAAAGTTCTTCACGATACCATTCCTGTGTCAACCGATGGTAAGAAGAGCACACTTTTTTCAAGAAAAATTGCTACTTTCAACCTAAACCGCAGTGACTCGTTTCCAAAACTGTCTAAAAACCAGAAAGACCAGGCTGTTTCTTGGAACAAACTTGGAGCAAAGCCTAAACGATACAAAGATAACGTGAAGTCACCTAAAATACAGCTCACAAACAGATTTTGACCACTTTCAGAGATGGAATTAAATGAAAAAAGGAAAGATGACGTGGCCAAAATACAGCGAGGAGGATCTGTGCCAGGAGCCAAGGTCACGCAGATTGTTTTGGTTGGGGACGGCGCGATAAGTCACGTGACGCATGAAAAGATGAACACCTTCTTTTCCAAGCGCCACTGTTTCTGAGATAACGTCACTCCTTCCAAATATTATGGCTAAGCATGGAGGAACTAAACAGCTGATTGTGCACGTGGGTGCAGTGGACATGCAGCGGGAACAGACTGAAGTTTTGAAAAAAGACTTCTTGAAGTTCTTCGACGTGCTTGATAAAATGGAAATCAAAACATTCATAAGTGGACCTCTTCCAAACATCGACAGGAGGATAAACAAGTTTAGCCGGCTTCTTCAGCTGAACACATGGCTGTCCAAAGAGTGTTCCCCGAGAGGACTACACTACATTGAGAACTTCTATCTATTCTGGAAACGAGAGGACCTGTTTAAGAGAAATGGCCCCCACCTATGCAGAGGTGGAGTGAGGGTGCTGACAGAGAACCTGCTCCACGCTCTGAGGCATTGGACTGGGCCTGGACAGGGTCCTGAGCAGATAGTTAGAGAAGAGAGGAATGAGAGAAGAATTCCTGCTCCATCAGCCAGAGACCGAGCCAATGTTTCAACATCAAAAGCACCACAACCTCAGCCTCCACCAAAGGATTCATATCAGCAGCTGCTCCACCACCACCAGCAAAGGATTCAGCTCCAGCTGCTCCACATTCACCTCCACCGCCTCCAGCAAAGGAACAATCTTCAAAGGCCTTGGACCCATCTGTGACAAGCCCAACAACATCCCTGTCATCGCCCCTGCCTTCACACCAGCCCTGGGTTCCCCATGCAACATCTACTCCCACTAAAGATTCATCATTCTCCTTCTCATCTCCACTCTCACCCATGGGCCTTCCCAGCCATTTTGAAAGTCTGATCAAATCAGGCATTAAGATGGCTCCACTCACGCCCAATATAGCAAGGGCTATGTCAATACTTATCAACTCTTCCCTGCACAAGCCAACTACACCAACAAAAGCCCCACCACCCATCCACCCTCGCCTCTCACCTGGTCCCAAACTCTCCTTGGCTACAAAAGCCCCACCACCCATCCAACATCGCCTTTCACCTGGTATCTCCCATAGCTAGGATGCACTGGGTCTCAGCGTTGCCGGGACTTATTGTCACATTAAAAATCAAACCAACCCGGGGCCCTATGTAAAAAGAGCCCCCCCTAGTGCTATTTCTGTAGTCACATCATCACACAGATGGAAAAACAAAATGCGAGTCAGGCCCAATCTGAGAAATGTGATTCATATTCCCTGTGAAAAGATAAAGCCCAGTCCCACTGAAACTAGTCTGAAACTTGCTGTGCTAAATGTCAGATCCTTATGTAACAAATCTCTCTTAATTAATAATTTTATTTCTTCTTATAATCTTGATTTTATGTTTTTAAGTGAAACATGGCTTGACAAAAACACAGGAAATGTAGTTCTGATAGAATCTGCTCCACCCAACTTTAAGTTTGAATCTGAAACACGAGAAAACAAAAAAGGGGGTGGAGTCTGTGCTGTCTTTAGAGATGAAATAATTACCCGCAGGTTGTCTTTTGGGGTGTTTTCATCATTTGAGTATGTATCCTTTAAAATGGAGCTAAAACAGTCTCCATCCATTCTCTTCATTGTTTTATACAAGCCTCCCCAGCACTGCCAAAGTTTTATTGATGATTTTACTGAGACGCTTTCAGTCGTATGCACAGACTTTGATGGTTTGGTCATTACAGGTGATTTCAATGTGCATGTTGATAATATTTGTGACAGAAATGCTAAAGAACTTGATGCTGTCCTTGAAACCTTCAGTCTTACTCAGCATGTGAGAGGCCCCACCCACAGCAAAGGACACACTCTAGATCTCATAATTACAAAGGGGGTAAATATTTAAAATGTTAATGTGATCGATGTTGCTCTGTCTGATCATTTCTGTGTCTTCTTTGACCTGTCTGTTTCTCCCAAACCACCGGTTGGTCCTGCAGTTGTTCAGAGGAGACACATAAGTGATGGCACAGGTGCACTGTTTATGGAAATGATAAACTTTGAAAATGTCTCATGTTCTAATGTAAATGATTTGTTGAACTCTGTTACATCTAGTATTTTGAATGTTCTGGACACCATCGCCCCTGTAAAGGCTAAAATGGTTAAAAATAAGCAGAAGGCGCTGTGGAGAAATGATGATTCGGTCAGGGCACAGAAAAGGGAGTGCCGCAGGGCCGAACGGAAATGGCGCAAGTCAAAGCTCCAGGTTCAAAAAGAGATTTACAAAGAGAAGCTGAACATGTACAACCTAATCTTATGTAGAACTAGGGAAAGATATTTCTCTGAAATTATTGGAAGCTGCAGTAACAACTTGCATGTCCTGTTTGCCACAGTAAACAGATTAACAAACCCTCCAGCTCAGCTGCCGTTAGAACTCATTTCCATATCCAAGTGTAATGAGTTTGCATTATTCTTTAATGACAAAGTTCAGGGCATTAAAAATGCTATAAATCCCACAATGCAAAAAATTACCCTAAAACCACCAAGACACTTAGAGCTAACTCACTTTGCACCAGTAACTGACAAAACTGTCCATGAGATCATCACCAGTCTGAGTTCATCTACATGCTGCCTCGATGTGTTACCCACCAGATTTCTAAAGTCTGTGCTGAACATTTTGTTAGCACCATTCACTCACATAGTTAACATGTCGCTTCAATCTGGAACATTCCCAATATCTTTGAAAACTGCGGTCATAAAGCCTCTCCTAAAGAAGAGCAGTCTTGATGCCGCAGTGCTAAGTCATTACCGGCCCATCTCTAATCTGCCATTTTGGGGCAAAGTCCTTGAAAAGGTTGTTTACCAACAGCTCACATATTTCCTCTTAATAAACAACTCATTTGATGTTTTTCAGTCAGGTTTTAGACCTCATCACAGCACTGAGACTGTTCTTGTCAAGGTGACAAATGACATCTGCCTGAACACTGACACGGGCAAAGCCTCAGTCTTAATTCTGTTAGATCTGAGTGCTGCTTTTGACACTGTCGATCATGGGATCCTCTTATAGAGACTAGAGCACTGGGTGGGCATCACTGGCACTGCCCTAAACTGGTTAAGGTCCTATCTGGAAGACAGGAAGTACTTTGTTGAAATTGGTAGCTGTGTCTCAGACCACATGACCCTGACCTGTGGAGTGCCCCAAGGGTCAGTCCTGGGTCCCCTTCCGTTCAACCTCTACATGCTGCCGTTAGGTCAGTTGATAGGCAGTGAAAATGTGTCCTATCACAATTATGCAGACGACACTCAGATCTATGTTTCACTATCGGCAGGTGACTATGGACCAGTCGATTCACTCTGTCACTGCATCCAACAGCTCAGTTTGTGGATGCAAAGCAACTTTCTCCAGCTGAACTCAGACAAGACTGAAATAATCGTTTTTGGCCCACAGAAACAAAGAGAAAGTGTTAGTAGTCACCTCCAGAGTCTCGCTCTAAAACCTACAAACCAAATTAGAAATCTGGGGGTAATAATGGACTCAGACTTGAACTTTAATAGCCACGTCAAATCAATAACATCAGCAGCTTTTTACTATCTAAAAAACATTGCCAAAATCAAAAATATAGTGTCAAAACCAGATTTAGAGAGACTTGCGTTTGTCTCCAGTAGATTAGACTACTGTAACGGCCTGCTCACTGGCCTCTCCAAACGAGTTGTAAAACAGCTGCAGTACATCCAGAACGCTGCTGCTCGGGTCCTGACTAGAACCAGGAAGTACGATCACATTAGTCCTGTTCTCAGGTCTCTGCACTGCCCCCTGTGGCTCAGAGAAGAGACTTTAAAGCAGCTCTACTTGTGTACAAGTCTCTCCATGGCCTAGCACCAAAGTACATCTTGGATATGTTAGTGCCATATGAACCATCTCGGACTCTGAGGACCTCAGGGACCGGCCTCCTGCTGGTGCCCAGAGTCAGGACAAAACATGGGGAATCTGCGTTTCAGTTTTATGCAGCTAAAATCTCAAACAGTCTTCCTGAAGATGTGAGACAGGCTTCTACTCTGACAATGTTCAAATCTAAGCTAAAAACAGTTTTGTTTAGCTGTGCATATGACTGAAAAATTTTTTTCTTTGCACTTTTCTCTTTTGTTTGTGATTTTATTAGTTTAGACAATCAGTTGGATTGATAATTTTTAATTTAGTTAATTTTATTGTATTTCTGTTTCTGTAATTTCTTTGTGATTTGAATGCATTTTTCCTGCTGTGTGAAGCACTTTGAATTGCCTTGTTTATGAAATGTGCTCTACAAATAAACTTGCCTTGCCTTGCCTAAATAGTGTGCTCTGACTCGTTATGTAGTTTCACTGACACACCACAAGGGTGTGTCCTTTCACCTTTGTTGTTCATCCTGTATATCAGTACGCTGCAGAGCCACTATGACAAAAAATATTTTTCAAATATGCTGATGACTTTGTGATTGTAAGCCTACTCCAGGAGGGGGAGCAGAAAACTCAGTTAAAAACTCTGCATAGGGACCAGGAGGTCGGTTGATAACTATGAATCAAGAGTAGATTTGAGGGTGTGATCACTGCCACACCACCACCTCGGCCTGTGCTCCTGGAGGGCTGAAATTAACATGACTGAGTGTGGACTTATTTACTCTTACATAATCATCTTGTTGAAGCCAGGTTTCAGTTAGAGCTAGAAGATCTATGATATGTTTTATGCAAGTTATTTGCCCTGACGTCTGAAATAGCGTTTCTAAACTTTTATTGTTTGGTGTGATTGGCACGAGGGACAAACACAGGGCGTTTTTGTCCCCGGTCTTAACGTTAACTCGGGCATCAGTGCAATTTATGACTGTGCAGGGCGTGGAATTCTAAACAAAAGGTGTGCTCATGCCAAAATATGAGGTGGAGTAAAGATACTAGAGCGCGTGGTGTGGTGCATTCTGTGATTGGCCAGAATCTTAACTGATTTTAACTTCAAAACTAGTGCACTGGAGTGGTGTTACTATTCCCATATGGACGAAATAATCATAATAAAACAACCTTCACGTGCATAAATAACACAAATAATAAGTTATAGAATAATGAATACAGTCACATTTTACATGGGTATTTTTTCTCCCACTCACGTAAACAGCGCTGTTACGCACTCAGCTCCTAAAGCTCTTTGCGGGACACCTCCACTTCCGGCGTTGGACACCTGTTACTGCGCGGTCTTGGCCAAACTGGACCGGGTAGACTCATGTGCTTGGCTTGGAGAGGAACCTCGTTTGGAAACACGATGAATCACATTTACCCAAAATCCTTGTCCCAATCTGGCACAGACTGACAGCACAACATGAGATCCGCACGTACGAGCACACGGAGCTGACCACAGTGTGTACTCCGCCCTCGCGCCCTCCGGACCACGCAGCATCCCACCGAGCACTCAGGTGCGTAACGGTGCGGTGCTACACGCGACTCGGTTGTCCGGACCTGGTCTTGGTGTTGTCCGGTTGAATTGGCACAAGCCCTTCTCGAGGACATAGGCTCCAATCACCGGAGAAACTGGGACTCAGCCCTCAGCAGGGCAAGTGCCACACGGTTACGCACAAAAAGCCAATGCACACATCTCATAAATGAGGGTTATCACACCAGTCTGGGGGTATGTGCTTCGAGATATGTGCACAGACTGCGACATATTCTGCTCTCAGCATCTCTAGGTTTTGAACGCTCTATTTATTCCCCTTCAAGCTCGAGTCCTCTACAAGAGCCCTGGGAACTTGAGGGTTCTGCGCAGTATATTTACTGTTCCTAGCACTGCACGTTTCTGGGCCGAGAAACGCACTACGGGCACCACCAATACATTCACGCTCCAGGCCTTCGAAACCCATGGTCAACACTAACGACCAAACAACTAGTAGCTCACTGTTCCAACAAACGGCAACTGCTATCACAACTAGAGATTGATGAAATCCAGCACAGATTCTACGGCAAGGGGGAGCCAATATATATATATATAGATAGATAGATAGATAGGTAGATAGATAGATATCTATCTATCTATCTATCTATCTATATATATATATATACGGTTATGGGAAGCATCAGTGTCAGTTTGTTCTCCAAACCCTCAAGTAAAAAATTATCTTAAAAGTGAAATAAAAAATTAACTAGGACTTTTATATGGATTCTGTCTGACATTTTCGATTTATTACAAGTCCCTTAAACTATTTTTTTTGTGAATTTACCTTCAGCTTTTAAAAGAGGATTGTCAAAACCCAATAAATGCTAAAACTAGTGTCAATCAGACACAAGCTTTACTCATTGATATTTAACAAAGACAATCTAGGGCCGCAGTTATTTTATTACTTGGTTTACGGATTTTTAAATGAGATAAATTGAACAGGCGGACGAAATATAAATCTGATTTTTTTCTTCCGGGTTTCCCCAACATGCACCACGGGAGGAGAGGGGGGGAGACGCGAAGGAGTGTGTAACAGTAGATTTAGCGTGTTTTGCATTGGTAGAACTGACGCTTCTAAGTCTGCACCCTTAGTCACGGCAAAACACGCTGGAGAAAATGTGGTAAACGAGTTTAAAATGTATATTTGCGATACAAAGGCGTGCAGCAGACAGGGAAATGGGCGCGCGCTCTCTCGCCTGGACCGCGCACAGGGATGGAGCAGCTTCGTCACAGACTCCCGCAGGATTTTGGCGAAAAATTGCTCCACGAGCTCTTATTGAGTGTCTGCGTCATAAAGCAGACACTATGTGTTTTTGTATTTCCATTTATTTTTCCATATCAGGATTTTTGACGCGTTTTAAAACTCCTTAACACTTTCACCAATTTCAACAAGTTATACCTCTTTATGATCGCTTTCACCGTCTTAAGGGTGCTATTGCTTTTGACATTTGTACACCTTGTACTTTTCTTCAGTATTTGCAAAAGTAAATTGCTCATTAGCGTTAGCATTAGCGTCTCTGTCGCTAAGTGACGGAGGTACAAGGAGGAGGGGGGGCAGCCGGGTCACCGAGGCTCTCTCTCCCTTTCTCCCTGCTCAGGTCTACGTTCAGCACAATCTTGCAATATGTCAGGACAAACAACTATTTTGAGTTGCAAACTACACAATCATCAACTGTGACTTACTGAGCGTTGTTGGTATGTCGGAAAACGCAGCAAAAAACATGGACGGGTGGGAAGGGGGTCGTGCAGGAAGGTGAGAGCCATCATCGCCGCTAGCGCGGCTTTAATGTCATTTGTTGTCAATTAAATCTGACTTTTTATCTTAAGTAGTACCACCAGTACTACTTACACACATGTAGTACTTTTACACAAGAATGCAGACAGTCGCAATGGCTTCAGCTATTGCATATTATCTAGTCTTTTGACTTAATACCGCTTTTTATATTTCATGTAATGCTATTTTGCGTTTTCGGTGGTATTTTATACAAAAAATAATTGATAATAACTTATTTTATTTATATTGTAGAAATCAATAATCTAAGTGCGGCGGATCCGTAAACCAAGTAATAAAATAACCGCGGCCTAGGCGGGATTTAAAATCAGAATTCCTCTGTGAAGAGCTTGTTTCTACTAATAATTAGAGTAAAACAGACATCACATTCCAAGTCCGAGTCTCATTTTTACAAAGGTTCCAAACATTTTTTTGTGTTCCAGAGGTTCAGGAACAGCTTCAGTTTTAAATGGAGGTCATTTTTTGGCGTTTTTGGCTTAGGGATTTTTATGGCGCCTTGGAACCGACCCCTGGAAAAGCCTCCTGTTAAGTCTGGGGGCAAAGTACAGCCCACAGTCACTATCTGCCTTGAATCTGAACACTTGATTTGTGACAGAGCGGGCGAGAGCACAGCGACATTAAGAGAGGAGCATCTTACACTGCTGCACCCGGAGCTCAGTCAGAGAGGTCACGTAAGAATACCTGCTCATTATAGTGTTTCAGGTCATGTTTGATCAAGATGGTTTTTATCCTATTCAAAATGTTTGTAAACCAAAAAAAATAAAAGTAATTAAGTAAATAATTAGTTAACTCATTCAAATAAATGAAAAAATTAATAAAACAGAAAGGGGGGCCAGGAAAGGGGGGGAGGGGTTGATTATGTTTTTGTTGGGTTTAGAAATGATAGAAAAGGGGACCAGGTGTTTTCAAAGGCTTTTTGCTTCTCTCTATGCGCATGATGTTTTTCTATTGTAATAAATTCTTTGATTATGTTTTTCCAGTGGTTGATATGGCAAGATTTCTTGGACTTACAGTTTTGGAGGATTATTTTCTTAGCAACAATTAGAGAGATGAGCAAGGTTTTTTTTTTAAGTGTTGCGTAATGTGGATTGTAGAGATGTCATTAAGGAGACAGAGTGTTGGAGATAAAGGGATTCTGGAGTTCAGGATGGTAGAGAGTAGTAGACTGGTTGACAGAGCCACAGATAATCGTCTCTGCTACCTAAAGTGCATTGTGAACAAATATCGGTGAAGCCCATTTTAAACATTTTACTTTGAGTGATGTGAGATCTATGTATGACTTTATACTGTATAAGTTGTAGGTTTGTGTTAGTGGTCATGGAATTTTTTTCCCAATAATCAGGGTTGGGAGAGAACGCCAAGTAATTTTCCCACTTGGTTGTTGGGAGAGTTATTGTTATTTTTAGGTGTGTGATCAGTGTATATAGCTGGGATGTTAATTTTTTGAAGTTATTAATTTTCATAAGTTTTTCTACAATTTGAGATGGTTGTAATGGGTTGTTGGAGAGGTTTGTTTTATCTTTCATTTTTAATTTAAGCTGTTGATATTGAAGGAATTGTTCTCTCCCAACCCCATATTTCTGTATTAGTGTATTGAATGACATGAATTGGTGGTTGTCAAACAGGTGGTGAAGATGTGAGATTCCTTATTGTCCCCATGTGAAGAAGTGAAGAGGTTTATTCTGTAATGTGAACACTGGGTTGTGCCAGAGTGGGGTGTACCTGTTTAGTGCTAGGGATGATTTTGTGATTTTGTTTGTTTTCCACCAGGCTGTCAGAGTTGAATTGATGGTAATAATAAGTCGACAGAAGTTGGATTTTTTTGGTTGATTGTGAGTGGAAGGGGAGGTCTGCTATTGTGATGCTTATACATTGGTTTTGTTCTAATTCCAGCCATGGGTAGTTGTGATTTTGTATGTTGATCCATTTGACTTGGTATTGTAACTGATTTGCCAGAAAGTAGTGATGGAAGTTTGGTGCCTCAAGCCTGCCATGTGATTTTTTATTTTGCAGTATTGAGAGTGATATTCTGTTTTTTTCTATTTTTCCAATAGAATTGTGTAGTTAGTGAATTGAGAGTTTTGAACCAGTTGTCTGTGGGAGTAGTGGGGGATCAGAGAGAAGAGGTAGTTAAGTTTTGACCAGCGTTTGAAATCATCTTCAATTTTCCTGAGGAGGGGGGTATAGTTGAGGCTAAAAAGCTCTGACAGCCTGGGTTAAATATGAATCCCTAGATATTTGATATTGCCGGTTTAAAAGTGAGGGGAAATGTCCTGAACTCCAGAATCCCATGCATTATCGGAGAGGGGTAGTGCGATTGATTTGTCCCAGTTGATTATAGAAAATCTAGGCATAATATTGAAAGTTTCTTTAAGGGACACCTGTGGGTTCTGTATGTAAAGTAAGAGGTCATCTGCATATAAACTGATTTTGTGTTGTACGTTTGCTACCTGAATTCCTTTCATTATACTGTTTTGTCGTATTGCTGCTGAAAGAGATTCAATGAAAATGGCAAAGAGGGCAGGCGAGAGAGGGCAACCCTGTCTGGTTCCCTGGTGACGTGTGAAACTCTGTGAAGTGATTCCGTGGCACGTGGTCAAATCAAATCAAATCAATCTATTTTTGTAAGGCCCAAAATCACAACAACGGTTGCGGTAATAATTATTCTCTTTGAAATATATATAAAAAGTGGAATTTTGGTCTGAAGGTTCATAGCCAATCTAGTCCTACGTAAAATTCTCTAGGAGGTGTCCAGTCAGTCCGATTGTTTGGAACTGAATCTAATCTTGCATAGAATATACTGTCAGTCTGTGTTATATGTGTTTGATGTCTAATGCTTTCCGATGCGTCCCAAAGAAGAATGCCTATTACTATTCTACATCCTATTAAAACGATGACTGTATAAACTAACCACATAAACCAACCTATAACCTCATAAACCAACCTCGCTCTCTTGGCCTGGGGAATACCCAGCCCACCTGAAAAAAGCAATGTAAGCGTGTGTGTCACCAAACAGGACCCTGGAGAGTGCACGTGTAAGCAGACCACCAGACCATCCCTAAGCCAGGTGGCTCAGAGATCTACTGAGTCCTTAAACCAGCACTCAAACGGAGTCTACAACACAGAAATGTTTAGCAGAAGCACAGGAAAAAAATAAATGTAAAAAGTTCAATTTAGAAGGAAATGTTCTTTAGAGAGTCTCTTGGGTGAGAGTGGCAGGGGTAATCTGAGATATTGATGACGCTACAATTCTCCTCTTTTCCACCGGTTTCACTGCGTGGGAGGTCCTGGCTTTGACAGTGAATGGACCAGACCAGCGAGGTTCAGTCCAAGATCTCCGGAGCACTTTCAAGAGAATCTTGCCGGACAGAGGTTCAGCCAGTGCCGGGACCGCCTTCTTGTGAATCTGGGTGGAAAGACTAGATGCCAAAGGCATGTAATTGAGAGAACAGGAGAGGTGTTAACATTAGGATCTAGGGGCAGAAAAGATTTCCCAGTTCAAATGGGGAGTATCCCTTTGCCCTGCAAATGGTCTGTTTTACAGTAAGCAGAGCAAGGGGTAATTAATCAAGCCAATTCACGTCAGTGACAACAATAATTTTGCCAAACGTAATTGTAATAAAAATTAAAAAAAAATATTTTAGAGTGCCAATGAAGTGGTTGAAATTTCCTTTGGGACTGGGGATGATAACAGTGCCAAAAATGTGTCGAAGGCCACACATGGCAAGAACAGTGTGCAGATAAAACATTCTTAAAATGGGAGCCTTTGTCAGATTTGATTCAGAGCTAGGATATGCTTTTGGCCAGAGGGAGAATGAGTCAATAATAGTCAAAAGGAAACATTTGCCACAAACTCTGGTACTTATGTTCATAATATAATTTGTGGGCGGTACCAGGGAGAGGCAAACATGAATTGCAGTGGGGTTTAACATGTGACGGACTTGGGCGTCAGTTAATGCAGCGTCTAGCAGCGGTCCAGTGAGAAGAACAGGCTTCCCTTTGGGACCCCGCCAGAGGCCAGTTTTACCCTGGTAACAATGATAGAGTCACTGTCAAAGCTTAGGCTTTGACAATGACTTCAGTAGATAATGTAGGTAGCAGCAGTGTGGAGAGCAGAAAGTTACTCACCATCCGACAGCGTCTGAGGCAATATAACCCGCCGCTCTCCTGGCCAGGCAATCTGCGGCCTCAGTGCCCCTGGAAACAAAGTCCTGCCCTTCGGTATGGGCAGGGCATATAACAAAAGCGATAGCTGACGGCAACACAAGTGCATAATCTAATCTTTTGATTAAATCTGGATGTCTGACTGTACCTTCTTTAACTGTTCTGAAATAATTTCTTCACCATTCTGCCAGGTGAGTGACTATAACGCCTACGGCGTAAGCAAAGTCTGAATAGATAGTCACCGGTTAGTCAGCGGAGTCCTCAAGAGCAAGCACATATATATATATATATATATATATATATATATATATACACACATATCACACATATCCAAGATCTCTGCACGTTGTGCAGATGGGCAGTAAGAGAGTGTAGAAGAACACCAGTCAACAAAAGAATTTCCTCCAGTTTGAACAACAGCAGCCGCAGCAGACAGTCCCGCTTCCTGAAACAACAGCCACCAGTAAAGAAAACTATGTGTTCAATCAGAGGTTTAAAAGAGAGGTCATATTGTGCCTTGGCCAAGGTCTTAGTAAGAGAAACACAGTCATGAGGAGAAGGTCGAGGTTGTAAGCCATGTTGACACCCTCCATAGAAAAGTCCAGTCCAAGGTGGCAGTGTTCTTCATCCGTTTCTCACAAATAAGTACACACAAAGAGGCAGTGAACAACATACTGTTGTTGAACAGGTTATGAACAGGCAGCTGTAGCCAAAAAGGCTAAGAAAAGAGAGCATGTGTCCACAGTCATGGGTTAAAGATGGGTCAGGAATACAGTTCATTGATTTTCCTAAAGTCATGAGCAGGTCTAAATTTAGAATTTAGAGAGGTCCTTCTTAAGTACAGGTAGAATAGGAGTGTTCACGTTAGATGATGATAGTTCCAGCACACAGGATGCCAATCAGTAGCAGACGTTAGTCCTTTAGTCATTGGTCCTAAATCGTTTACCTAATGAGCCGGTGAGACAGCCAGGGACACGTGTGGCACGCTACCCTCAGACATTCTATACCAATCCAATTGTTCTTTGATCAGCTGACAATAAGCAGCTACATCTTCTTTGTCTACCAAAATGTTATCAAATGCTATAGTTTTAGTATGTACGGAAATTTTTAACATCAAATTTAGATTGAAATACTTCATTATCGAACCTGTCATAAAACAGAGTACAATGGAGGGAGTCCTGTGGTGCGAGGTAGGATGCCAGAGTACCAATTCAGGGTGTCCATGCCTAATACTGTGCAGCCAGTCTGTCAGGCGGGCCCAGTAATGCAACAATTAGTCCTTTATCAGAGCATAAAATAGTGGCTCCAGTCTTCATCAGGAGATTGCGTTCAAGCAGGTTCAATGTTCGTGTGCAGAGGTTAAGTCCATGGCAGAAATGAGTGAGTCCCAGAGAAACCAACCAAGGTGAGTGACAGTTCAAATAGTTGGTTGCGGTGGAGGGGGAAGTTGATGGACGAGTGCGTGGCTCCGGTGTCCACCAGCATAGGTACAGCTTGTCCCTCCACCTTCACATGAAATATAGGCTCTGCTTGACATGGCTCCTGCCTCTCTGGACGCCCATAGTATTCTGTGTCTTTGTGGCCAGTGTAAAACTTCCCACTGTGGGAGCCTCAGCATTTGGTTGTGCATCAGGTGGGGGCCTGTGCACAGTGGGTGCTCCTCCTCTTCCACGGTGAGGAGCTGGTTGTGGGCAGGCTCGCACCGAACAGTCAGTGGATCCATAGCCCTAGCATGTTCCTTCCTCCCGTTGTTGATCAGTCTGAAATCCTCGACCACGGCTTGTTCCACCTTGGGCTCCTCCAAAGCTTGTCTTTTAGATATTTTTAAGTTTAATAACTCTTCCTGCAATTTCTGTGTCTCTGATTTGCTACCTTTTTCTTTAATACTGTGTTGAGTCAAAGCATGAACCATGTGTCTCCTGAACCAAGCATCATCACCATCCATGAGGTCAGAGTGCATATTATTTTACTTTCTAAGTATCTCACTGAGTGTCTCCCTGTCGCATCTATCCACTGAGTCAAACACTTCTGGAACCATTTTTCTGGTCCAACAGCTATGGCTTATAGATCTTTGAATTGGGATGGTTGAAAACCTCCCAAACCTGCACTTCTGTCCACCATCAAAGGCATTTGGAGCATAGTAGGTTCTAGTTCTGTTCAACCTGACTTTCTCTTTTCCTTATTTGATTTTCTCTATCTTTCTTCACTCGTGCTCATGCCTTTCTCATCATCCCTGTATTTTGAGCCGCTTTTTCAATTACCATCTTTGGTCCAGGTCAGAGTCTTGTCTGTTTCCTGACTGGAGGAGGAGGAGGACGAGAAAAATCCTTCCTCCTCTGATGAGTCAGTCTCTGGGTGTCCCCTTTGTTTCTTACCTGTTTGGCATTTTTCTTAGTCGCTGATTTTTTCAGCCTCATCTCTTTGACTTGGTCCTTTTGCTCTCGGTCCAACATCCTTTGATGTTCATCCACTCAGTGTTCCCGTTCTTCTTCTTCTCGTCTAAGTTTCATCTCTCCAGAGCTTATGGTGTCTGTCGCATTTCTCTTCCCCATGTTACTTACCTGAGATGTCATCTCATGTCTCCATTCCATTTTTTCCTATCACATGAGTCAGGATTCTTAATTTCTTTTATTATTAATTAATAAATCAATCAATCAATCAATCAATCAATCATCCATAAATCAATCAATCAATTAACCAATCCATCAACCAATATTTATTTATTTATGTATTTATTTGTTTATTTAATCATTAATTTATTTATTCTGAATCTTATATTTATTTATTTGTTCATTTAGTTGTTTGTTTATTTATTCAATAATTTATTTTGAATCTAATAACCTATATATTTTTTCCTATAGCATATTTAAATTGTTTATCTTTTGACTTATATAGCTTTCTTCTTCATCATTATTTTATGTTACACTAAATCATCAAAACTATTTCACAGCACACAACACAAGTACACAAGACAAATACACAACACAAGTACACAACACAAGTACACAAGACAAATACGCAACACAATTACTCAGCACGGTGCCCTCAACTCCTCCAGGGAGGGGTAAAGCCCCGCCCTTCGAAGTTACTCCTTCGAGTTTTTTTTTTCCCCTGACTGTCCCTTTCTCTCCCTTCAAGAAGATTTTTCCTTTTTTTCTTTTTTCTCCAACCAATTTTCCGTGGAATTTTGCGTCTGCTCTGTTGAATTCTTTGTCCATTTGCTGATGTCCCTGACTTCAAAATTAGTTTCTGGAGGGCCTCAATTCTCCAAGGTACTATTAAACCTCACTACGACAGAATCACGTCTCATTCTGTCACCCGTGACGGTAGACCCGGAAGTCCCTGACTTCCCGAAGTACCTGACTTCTTCTTGGACGCTAAGGACCCTGTCCTTTTCTCTAAGGACCCTGTCCTTGTCTAAGGACCCTGTCCTTTTATTCTCTCACACTGCGCAGTGTTTTATTCAACGTCTTTTCTTGACACAACAATCCGGGGTTTGAACAGGTTAATTCCACAACAAGTTAAATTTATCAATTTAGGCAGTATTTCAATAAAGTCACCTTTAACTTATTCAACATCTGTTATGCCACATTCAACATTCAACAATAGTAACATGCTTTAGACAAGACAAAACATCACAACATTACCACAATTGTAAAACAGCAGTGCAAAAATCCCGCATAGCAAACTATTAAAAAATAAAAACTATAAAATCTGCAAAAAATTCAAGATCCAAAATCGAAAAGGTCCTTTAACATTTTCAAAAATGTTTCAGAAAAGTAACAACAAAAAACAACAAAAAATCCTTTGACCCTATTTACTTGCCAGAAAATGTATTTTGGGGTTTATTCGAAAATGTACGAGTGTCCTATAAATTTGGGACAAACTATTCAACATCCAACACATACCTCCTCCACAATTGAAACAGTTCAATCAGAGAAATTTATAGAAAAGGTTTTCTCTTTACCTTTAAATGTTGCCGCGGCGGGAGGAGGGAGAAGTTGGATAAAAGAAGTCTACTTACCTCATGACCAAATCGAGTCCAGTTCTCAGTCCCGGACGATGCCCCCAAATTGTTAGGTTCTAAAATGCTGAGAATAACAAGACAAGTTTTGGTCTTTAAAATAAAATAATTTATTCCCTACGATTACAAAACTAACTAACTAACAAAAACGCATGTCCTGTCCCTCACAAGTTCCCATCAGACGTCTGCTCCTCATCTGGGGGCCTCTCACACACAGAACAAGGAATATGAATATTCATAAAAAGGTGGATCTTCTCTGGCACCAGCCGTTCCAGGCTGTACCTTCCAGGACATCCTAATATGGTCGTGAGATGCGACCCTTGACCCAGACAGAGAAGCTGGAAGGGGGAGCAGAGACAGACACAAGCAGGCAGAGCAAGAATGTGCAGTGTGTGTGTGCGTGTGTCCAGTATGCAATAACAATGAAAGGTATATTAATGCATTACAATATTAAATGCTTATTAATTACTACAAGGTTGATGTAAAAATTCTGAAAAATGTTGTTTATAGCCTGTGGGTCTTGATTAATGTTTCCTGCAGAGTCCAAAATGGATGGGATGATAGATTTTGTATTTTTTGTGTTGAGTAGGTTTGCCAAATATTTACTATTTACTTTATTGCTGTATTGAAAACCATTATATTTCAGTTGTTGAATTTGGAATTGTGTTTTTTTTCTGTATGATATCGGTCAAGGTGTGTTCTGAGTTTTTTTAAATTATTTTTCTTTTGGTTCATTGGGGTGCTGGGATATTTCATTTGTTGAATGTTTGATGTTTTGTTCCAATGTGTTTCCAGTTGCTGTTGCTGTTTTTTCTTGTATGATGGGTATAAGATGATTTTACCTCTGATTACGGCTTTCCCAGTTTCCTATAGCAGTGAAGGAGAGGAGTTCGGAGAGTCGTTCATCTCCAGAAAGAATGCCCACTATCGCCTTATAAGGGTTGTAAAGTAGGAGTCTTCTAGCAGTGATGTATTGAGTCGTCATCTGTTTGAAGTTTTGGTATATGTATGAGTATTTATAGAGAGGGAGACGGGGGCATGATAATTACTAATTACTATTGAGTGGATTGTGTTATCTGATATCTTGGGTATTAGCGAGTTGCTGACTATAAATAGATCAATTCTAGAGGAGCATTGGTGAACTGCTGAAAAATATGAGTATTCTCTTAGAGAGGGTTTGCTCATCCTCCAACTGTCCTTCCATCCAATTTCTTCAGCTTATCCGGGGCCTGGTCGCGGGGGCAGCAGTCTAAGCAGGGACTCCCAGACTTCCTCCTCCCCAGACACTTCCTCCAACTCCTCCGGGGGGATCCCGAGGTGTTCCCAGGCCAGCCAAGAGACATAGTCCCTCCAGCGTGTCCTGGGTCTTTCCCGGGGCCTCTTCCCGGTGGGACATGCCCTGAACACCCCCCCGGGAGGCGCCCAGGAGGCATCCGGAACAGATGCCCGAGCCACCTCAGCTGGCTCCTCTCGACGTAAAGGAGCAGTGGCTCTACTCCTAGCTCCCCCCATGTGGCCGAGCTCCTCACCTTATCTCTAAGGGAGCACCCAGCCACCCAGCGGAGGAAACTCATTTCGACCGCTTGTATCCGCGATCTTGTTCTTTCGGTCATTACCCAAAGCTCATGACCATAGGTGAGGGTAGGAACGTAGACGACCGGTAAATCGAGAGCTTTGCCTTTCGACTCAGCTCCTTCTTTACCACAACGGTCCAATGCAGTCCTCCAACTATCGCTAAGGCCATTGTCCTCCATATATTGTTTTATTGTGTTAGTGGAGTGCCAAGTTCTTGAGTTGCCAGAGGTGCTTGAGCGATCAATTGTGGGATTGATGACAGTGTTGAATTTGATAGCTGTGTTGTGGAAAAAAGATGGGTCGTCATTGTTTGGGCCATAAATGTTTGCAGTGTAAATGTTGTATGGTTGAAATCTGCGTTTATGATGATGAATCTTCCTTCTGGGTCTGTGATGGATTGGTTTAGTGAGAACTGAACGTTTTTATGGATTAGAATTGAGACACCTCTTTGTTTGCTATTGTATGTTCGTCAAGAAATTAGACATGAACCAATGCTATTCCTTAACACACAGAGAACACAATTCAACTTAGAATATTAAATGATACAGAAACGTCAGACTTTTGTGTAGCATGCATGGGAGAAACCGCCGAGGGTCGCCAGGCTGCTTACAACAGCCTTGGCGACCCTCCTTGGTCTCGCAACATTTTTTCTCTTGCAAGTTGGTTTTATTACAAATTATGAAATAGGCGGGTCACATTCTCATTGGTCAGCTTCACATCAAGGCAGTTGTCTTTTACAACAGCTGATATTTTCCTTAGAGATAAAGCATGGGTAATGTTTACCTAAACTCCCCTGGGCTGTTACACCCCCTCCCCAGGATAAACATTCATTTAGCCCATCTTTACAACACATAAACAAATGCAGTTTTTCACGTGCCATTTTTCTCTTAGACTTATGATGCAGATAATATACAAATATGGTCATATCACTATTATGCACATAAAATACATCACAGAAATATAATCATATATTTACATTTTATCACAATGTTGTAGGGTAATATACTTTGCATGTGCATTCTCGCACGGGCTGCACCAGTATATGTAGGGTAGTATTACTTGTACAAGTACTGTAAGGTTATGAATGTCCTCCCACTTGTAAAAGAGGGGGGACGTTCCAGGTTGATAATGATTAAAGAATTGTTCAAGATTTCAAACATAACACACTGCATAAGTGTGGGTGTTTGATATCATATTTTAAGAGTAAGATGGGGCACCAGCCGTATAATCGGCATTTAACAATTCTATAATCAAATATCTGAATTAATTAATTCATTAATTAAAAAATAATTTGCTCGTTGATCCGAAGGTTTGTGAGAACATAACAGTGATATTGACCCTTTTTCTGGAAATGAATGAACACTTAACCAAATGTGGTATATAAAGATTTAATGACCAAATAATTAAACAGATATATGAATTAGGAATATGCAAATGGGTCAATAACAAATGGAAACACTAGACATGATTGTTCTCGATCTATCTAGTTGTGTGTTGGAGTTAATTCTAAGATGGTATTATCAGCCAGCCTGTGAAGTGCATTATACGAACGGAACCAGAAGCTGTGAACCTGAGGATATGGGCCTGTGCCTGTGCCTCAGGAAAAGGGCTGTTGCACTGATTCACAGATGAGGCTCGTCTGGAAAAGGCTGTGGACTCGAAAAGTTGCAAAAAGGTCCTTTGCTTGATTTTGCATGATGCAGTATCAATCACGTTTAAAAACGGGCACAGAATTCTTGTCTGTTGGAAAGTTGCATGTCTGTTGGAAAGTCTTTGTCCCGTAGCTTAGCTTTGCTTAGCTTAGCCTAGTTAGGCCAGAGTCCCTCTCCCAAAGTCTCCTGGACCTCCTCAGATAGAACTCTGAATGGAGCTTGAATGGAACTGCAAAAGTGTCTCAAAACTCCTCTTTCCTTTGTCTGCCTCTCACTTACCCATGCAGGGGTTGAGATTTGGCGCCTTAGGTTTCAACCAATCAGCACGCACTGCTGAGTCAGAGCGTGATAAGACGAGAGATCTGGAGTAATGTTTAGCATTAACATTAGGCCACAATAGTTACAAAGGTAAAATTATCCACAAGACAAGTTATGAACAGTTAAATGAACATGCAGAACACAATAACGTTATGTACAGTAACTACATCTTGTAGACAAAGTCTGTAACCAAATGTTTTTTACTAAAACTGCATAGTCTTTTTAGCGTTTTAGCTTTTGTTTTGGAGAGAAAATGACTCTGAGTTCATTTTAATCCAAAAATAAGTCATTCGATGGAAAAGGATTCACTCACGTTTTCTGCTCCTGCAGAGAACCATAAAACTCCACACAGGGGTTGTTTAACTTTAGCCCGCATTCCTGTCATCATGGCAACATGAGGAGGTCATCTGCATATCCTACAATGTTGAAGAGTATATTTTGTCAAATTGACCAAATTTGAGATTCTGTATTTCTGTGACTGTTAGATGTGTTTCTTGTTGGAAGCAAATGTCAGCCTTTAATTTTGTCAGATGATTAAATACTTTAAGTCTTTTGGATTTGTTATGGAAGCCGCGTATATTCCAAGATATCAATTTAAGTGGACGCATGTGTGTATGTCAGGTATGTCAGAATTATATGCTGGTATGTGTATTTGGGTTAGGGGACATTTAATATGGCAAAAATAAAGGGACAGGGAGGGAGAGGATGAAGAGATAGAGGGCTTCAATTGAAGGGATATGTTGCGTGTGTTTTTGGTCATCAGTGTTGGATGCATGTGTGTTGTATCTTGCATAGCATGTTTACCATTCGTTTCCCTTGAGGTTGAGCTGAGAAGTAGTAATGGTGCTGAGGAATACAGACCTAAACAGACATTGAACAATGAGATTTTACACAAATTGACAAAGACAGACAAAAAGACAGGACACAACAGGCAAAATTATGCATAGAGTGGTACATTATGAAGTTATGAAAGAGAGAGAGAGCGAGAGATAAAGCGAGAGAGACGGTTGAATAAAAAAAAAAACTGAGAGAGCAAGTAGAGAGAATGACGTTGACTGTATGTTAGTTCGTTCTGGGAGCTAGGAGGCGTAATTGAATCTGGCATGATTATGGCATGATTGTGTGAGAAAGGTCAGAAGAGAATGTTTGAGGTGGGAACTCATCCTTGTTTACTACTCAATTCTTGTGATTTTCAGGCCCCCAGATAAGTCCCTCACCGAGACGATTCTCGTCCTTCGACTCGAGCCTAAAGATTGACTGTATTGATGGTAATAGTTTAAGAAAGTTAAAATAATTTAAAATATGCCTGATTACAGCATTTAGAATCCCACAGGTTGTTACAGAAAATTAAAACATACACATTTAAACAGGCTGTGTAAGGACAGCTTCATGTTAATACAAACATTCAAGATAAACAAGTCGGAGAGAGACAACAATTAGAAGACGATTTATCTTTAGTGCAAGGTCTTATATTACACACAAGTTCTAGAACATTTTAACGAGGATCTTATAGATACATTTAAAATGACAAATGTCCAAGTTACACCCTTGGCTTTGATTTATTAAAAACAATAACAATGCTAAAATTAAACTGTAATTAACTGCATTTCAGCAGAACTGGTTTGGATAACTATGATAATTATGCCAAGATCAGGCTGAGCGTCATAAGGGCGTGTCCTGAATGTAACAAATATCCTCATTGAGTGTGTCTTACATAAAGTAAAGGCATATTTTTGTTTGCTTCATTGAATTCTATTCCAATTATTTTTGTAACGCCCAAACCTCAGCATGGCAACGTATGGCTGCAATTATCATCAACCAACATCATAAGCAGTGCAACTCCACAGCCACTCCTCGCCTGTTCGTCAAACTGCAGTCACTATCCAGTCCGCCTGCCAAACTGTGAAAAATGAACATGATCCAGAGAGTGCTTCTGACTCTGGGTCGGTTTATTTACATAGTTTCTAATAGAGTGCTGAAAGCATTTCACCCTGGAGAGACTCGGACAGAAACAGAAAGCAGCATTTAGCGCCTTTATTACATGCAATATTTGGTGCTCAGACCCCGGCAGAAGACATTGCGATTATGGGTGTGCCATAATAGAATTATATTAGATGTCTTCCCCCTAGAGCCTGGACACTGGTGGTGAAAATGATGTAAGGGATGCAGAGGAGGAGAAGTGGAGGTGGTGGGTCGCAGCACAGACTGAAGCGACCGTGCTAACTGCATGAGGGGATAAATGGGGCACACCGTGTGCTGATTGTGGGCAGAGGAGGTGCGCCATGCCACGGGGAGGAGTAACTTGGGTGCGTAGATTGAGGCTAGAGAGTAGGTGAGCCCTGGTATCGCAGTAGACGTAGATTGGGTGGAGTTAGGTCTTCCAGGCTGAACTAACGCTAGCTTCATTACTGATGCAGTCATTATTTTATCCCAGTCTAACATGTAGTTTGATATAAAGTCAGAGAACTCAGTTAAAAACTCTGCATAGGGACCCGGAGGTCAGTAACTATGAATCAAGAGTAGATTTGAGGATGTGATCACTGCCACACCACCACCTCGGCCTGTGCTCCTGGAGGGCTGGAATTAACATGAGTGTGGACTTATTTACTTTTACATAATCATCTTGTTGAAGGCAGGTTTCAGTTAGAGCTAGAAGATCTATGTTATAATCGCTAATAAATACATTAACTGAAAGTGATTTGGAGAAAACTGACCTAATGTCTGAAATAGCTTTTCTAAAGTTTAGGCATTTGCTGTTATTAGCACGATGGATGAACTCGGTTTTTCCTCAGTTGCGGAGCTCATTTTGTCACATATTGTGTCGGTGGGATTGCTGACATACACATTTAAACAGGCTGTGTAAGGACAGCTTCATGTTAATACAAACATTCAAGATAAATAAGTCGGAGAGAGACAACAATTAGAAGACGATTTATCTTTAGTGCAAGGTCTTATATTACACACAAGTTCTAGGACATTTTAACCAGGATCGTATAGATTAATTTAAAATGACACATGTCCAAGTTACACCCATGGCTTTGATTTATTAAAAACAATAACAATGCTAAAATTAAACTGTAATTAACTGCTTTTCAGCGGAACTGGTTTGGATAACTATGATAATTATGCCAAGATCAGGCTGAGCGTCATAAAGGGCGTGTCCTGAATTGAGTCATTGAATGCGTCTTACATAAAGTAAAGGCATATTTTTGTTTGCTTCATTCAATTCAATTAAAATTATTTTTGTAACGCCCAAACCTCGGCATGGCAACGTATGGCTGCAATTATCATCAACCAGCATCATAAGCAGTGCAACTCCACAGCCACTCCTCGCCTGTTCGTCAAACTGCAGTCACTATCCAGTCCGCCTGCCAAACTGTGAAATATGAACATGATCCAGAGAGTGCTTCTGACTCTGGGTCGGTTTATTTACAATCGATGCTTTCTAATAGAGTGCTGAAAGCATTTCACTCTGGAGAGACAGAAACAGAAAGCAGGATTTAGCACGCTTTATTACATACAATGTTTGGTGCTCAGACCCCGGCAGAAGACATTACAATTATGGGCGTGCCATAATAGAATTATATTAGATGTCTCCCCCCAGAGCCTGGAGACTGGTGGTAAAAATGATGTAAGGGTATGACGGGGTATCCTGGACTCAAACGCACGTTTGTAACGCGTTAGATAAAAACGTACATAAGTTCAACCGCGTTCAAATGTTTGGGCCAAAACAAACGCGTTCGAACAAATGTATCAGTTCACCAATCACAGCCATCCTTAGAAAGAGCCCTCACTAGAATTCTGGAACTAGGTTTTAAAATGGATGTATTATCGATCGTTACGGCAATCCGGTGGCTAGGCAAGAAACCTAGCCGTTTCAGTTGCTGTCCTGATGGCCGCAACTTAAGGAGGAGGTTCTCAGCTGGAACCTGTCAGGTCCTATTCCACAGCAATAAGTTGATAATATACAGATTTTGGCCTCCGAATATGTGAAAATACAAAAAGAATCTGTTTTTTGACAATCACTGCTTCTATTTGTAACATTTTTATCACATTGCAGAAGAAAATAAGTCCTTGTCCGTTGGTCATGAAACGTTCAAAATATTTAAGGTAGCCCAAATCCTATTTGGACGGCCCTTGTAACGGGATTCAATTGTCATTGAAGATCTCATTATTTTATTATGCATATGCTCCAACTTATTGCTCCAATAAATTAGATTTATGTCACTAATGCAAACACTAATTTTAATGGAATTGTAAAGTTAGATTCATCACAAGTATTGCCATTTCTCCTATTCTCGTGATTACCAGGTTGGGATCCTCTGTAGAATTGTCAGGGGGGTAAATTTTATAGGCCCCCCTTATTCTTAGCAGTCCCTGGCCAAATGAGGTATGGTGTTAGAAAATTACTTACCACTGCCTTGACATTGGTTTATAAAAACAAATCTTATTTCAAATTTCTTGGGGAGGAACCTCAGAATCTCCAGATATAAAAATGTTCAGTTTTATGTCAACATTTGTGGTTCAAATATCCGTTGGGAGTGGGCAAAATGAAAACATACCATAAATGGAGCTAAGTTTACTATTTTTTTACATTGCAAGCCGTTTTTATATTGAAAATGCCATTCTGATAGGATTATTAGGTTTTCTTCACTGCCCCAACTGCATCTATAATCTACATTGTTATTACATTTAAAAAAAAACACTTGAAATTTAGACAACCTCGCATTTTGGCCGAAATTTTGATAAATTTAGTAAAAATGTTCAATATATTTTCATGTTTTCCCAAAGACAAACAACTTAAGCCTTGTTTTGCAGATTTTTATGAAAATTTAAGGTGGTCTTGTTGTAAAAAAAGTTTGTAGTTGGGCGACCTAGCTACATACATCAATAACCATGCTTATATTGATTTTCCTGAAACATGTGGGAATAATCATTATTTATCAAGAAGAGTGGTTGGATGCACTGAGTGCAGGCGGAGCTCTTCGGCGTCCAGGCATGACAATGTGCTGCTGTCTCACAATTTCACACCACAATGTCTGAACTAGGGATAAAAATGACAAAACACTGCTAAAATTGAGAATAAATATATAAACAAGTGCCTTGTGTTCTAACTTTACCCATTAGGGCGGAAGTTGTCATCAAATTTGTAATCTTGGCTGTGATTGGCCAATACAAGGGTGAGTTCGAGCGCGTTTGATTTGAAGCCACCGAGCCAACTGCATGAGGGGATAAATGGGGCACACCGTGCGCTGATTGTGGGCAGAGGAGGTGCGCCATGCCACGGGGAGGAGTAACTTGGGTGCGTAGATTGAGGCTGGAGAGTAGGTGAGAGCCCTGGTATCGCAGTAGACGTAGATTGGGTGGAGTTAGGTCTTCCAGGCTGAACTTATGCTAGCTTCATTACTGATGCAGTCATTAAAAATAAAGTATTTTATCCCAGTCTAACATGTAGTTTGAAATAAAGTCAGAGAACTCAGTTAAAAACTCTGCATAGGGACCAGGAGGTTGGTTGATAACTATGAATCAAGAGTAGATTTGAGGGTGTGATCACTGCCACACCACCACCTTGGCCTGTGCTCCTGGAGGGCTGAAATTAACATGAGTGTGGACTTATTTACTCTTACATAATCATCTTGTTGAAAGCAGGTTTCAGTTAGAGCTAGAAGATCTACGTTATAATAGCTAATTAATACAGTAACTAGAAGTGATTTGGAGAAAACTGACCTAATGTTTGAAATAGCTTTTCTAAAGTTTAGGTTTTTGCTGTTTTTGGCACGATGGATGAACTCGGTTTTTCCTCAGTTTTTAGCATTACCTTGGACGCTGCGGAGCAATTGCTGACAACACATGGCGTGGAATTCTTAACAAGAGGTGTAATAATGCCAACCTTCATGGGCAAAAATAAAACACATTATAATTTAGAATAATGAATACAATCAAATTTTACATGGGTATTTTTTCTCCCACTCACGTAAAACAGCGCCGTTACGCACTCAGCTCTTAAAGCTCTTTGAGGGACACCTCCACCTCTGGCATTGGACATCTGTTAATGCGGTTTAGTCTGGGTTTGGTCTTGGTTTAGTCTTGGTTTAGACTGGGTTTGGTCTTGGTTTTAGTCCAGCTTTAGTCTTGGTTTAGTCTGGGTTTAGTCCAGGCAACCCGAGGGTGAAGGTGAGCTCTCCGTGTTGCACAAAAACAAGAAAAGAAAAAAAATCTCCAAGGCTGCTTTTTATTTAAGCTCCTTTTAGTTTAATTTATTTTTTAATTTTGGGAACAAATTGAAAATCAGAAATTCAAACATTGTTACTGCTCACTTCTTTCTTTGCCTGGTTATGAGATCATGACAAACACCACCCACACAGAAACTGTTTTTGAATGCCACACTTATCAGTCATTTGTTCAAACACCATCACCATATATGGACTGGTACCATCCCACTCCAGCCTCCAGCGGCCACGTCCAGTCTCTTTATGCCATTGTTAACTTCGGCAAAATAGCACAGCGCCCGGGAACCACCCCCTGGAAAAGGCTCCCGTTATCGCTAAGTCTGTGGGCAAAATACGGCCTCATAAATATTTAAGGTTCTTCATCAATAATTGCTAATAGTATGATTTGTTAATGTGAGTTAACTATGAATTATAAGATAATATTTAAAATGACATGTCCAAGTTACACCCTTAGCCTTGATTTTTTAACAACAATAACAATGCTAAAATTAAACTTTAATTAACTGAATGTTCAGCAGAACTGGTTTGGATAAATATGATAATTATGTGGAGATCAATCTGAGCATCATAAGGGCGTGTCATGAACGTCACAAATGTCCTCATTGAGTGCGTCTTACATAAAGTAAAAGCACATTTCTGTTTGTTTTATTCAAGTCCATTCAAATTTATTTTTAAATGTATTTTTGTAACGCCCAAAATAACAACAGTAGTTACCTTGCTGGATTAAACAATGTTTATACTCTCACGGAGGGAATGTGGAGCCAGAAGCACTCAGGAGGAGAGAAGGTGTTCATCCAGGCAGAGGAGGGGCATCCGGATCTTAGTCTTAAAACTTTAGATTAAAGTAAAATGTATTGAAATCAGATGCAATTGAGCATAAAATCAAAAAGTTACTAAATGACTCACACGGGAGTTAAAATGTTACATAACATAAGCTCGAGAGTCTCCTTCTCGATTGTTGAATAATATCATTGATATGAATTAAACTTCTTTGAAAAGTAGTAAACGGGTTTATCAGTTCCCTCATGTTTAACGTTGATGGCATATTGAGCCCAGTTAAGTGGTCAAAGACACTAACAAAGATGAGAAAAGATAAAACAGAGGTGAAAAGGAAAAAATAAGCAAATATAATATTTTTTATCATTGACACAATTGAAACAGACAAACTCACCACAACAAGAGGAGAGGTTCTTTTGGGGTCCTAGAGCCAGTGTCTCTTCCAGGTCTGTAATGCAGCCCTCATGTCTCAAACAGTGGAGGAACGAGGCTGGAAACAGATTGGAGTTCAAGGTGGCCAAACAAACTGGATGAAATAAAGCGAGATCGCAGTCGGTTCTGTTCCTCACGTTGTCGAGATCTACATCCTCCATCTTTACTGCTCATGAGGAAAAGAAAAACTAAAAACCAGCCATGGCAACAGTTAAATTGACATTTTAGTCGACACATTTCTCTAGTAAGCATTAACATCATTATTAAGACTTAGTTTGTTAAGTTTGGTGAAGCTTATAACTTGTCCCTGACATGAAGTCATTCACAGACCCAGACCAGGCCCCCATGATGGTCCATCCATTTGTATATGATATTAGGCCTATAGCAATCAAATTGTATTTGTAAAACCGGTTTTGTAGCTTATTACATTGCAGCTGTTATTCTTTGGTGTGACGTGTTCCTCCCAAAATGACATGTGGTGTATAAAAGGAGTTCAGATCAGTTTCCTCACAGATGCAGGTGCATTAAACAGGTGAAGACAGGTGAAGACAGGTTAAAACAGGTGAAGACAGGTGAAGACAGGTTAAAACAGGTGAAGACAGGTGAAGACAGGTGAAGACAGGTGAAAACATGAAGACTGCACTGAAGCTGCTGTCGCTGGTCTTGACTCTGGCTTTGTCCATGAACTCAGGTAAAATATGATCCATCTATAATTCTGGTCTAAACCTGGTTTGAACTTTTTAAATTTTAATATTTTTAATATATGTAACCCCTTGGATGCCAGTTTGAGCGAGTAGGGAGCAGGAGTCCAATGAGATAACTCACTATTCAAAACGCTACTTTATTGTTTGTGTTTAATATGTTGCATTTTCAGGGTTGACCTCTGTAGTACACATTTCATAGAAGTACACAATATTAAATTCAGACAAATACATGTATTTTTGTTTTTTGTATTTTATACAGACTTGGGGATATAAAAATGGGTATAATTTAGAAAAAGTTTCTGTTGTAAATGTGTGTTTTTTTTTTTTATATGGTTAAAGATAAAGACTTTTACAGCGCTGTCCATATGGTTCCAAATCTCTGAACCTTTACGTGTTACACAAAAACCGGTGCATTTCTGTTTAAGTTTTTTCCCTTAGGAATTGTTTTCTTCTAATATTATGTTTGTGGTTTGGAAAAGTTATGGGAATGAGTTCTGTCATGGACCGTCCTAGTGGTGCCAGAGTCAGGACTAAACATGGACCGGCCTCATGCTGGTGCCTAGGGTCAGGACTAAACATTGACCAGCCTCCTGTTGGTGCCAGAGTCAGGACTAAACATGGACCGGCCTCGTGTTGGTGCCCAGAGTCAGGACTAAACATGGACCGGCCTCCTGTTGGTGCCCAGAGTCAGGACTAAACATGGACCAGCCTCCTGTTGGTGCCAGAGTCATGACTAAACATGGACCGGCCTCCTGCTGGTGCGAGAGTCAGGACTGAACATGGACCAGCCTCCTGTTGGTGCCAGAGTCAGGACTAAACATAGACCGGCCTCATGCTGGTGCCAGAGTCAGGACTAAACATGGACCAGCCTCCTATTGGTGCCAGAGTCAGGACTAAACATGGACCGGCCTCCCTTTGGTGCCAGAGTCAGGACTAAACATGGGCCGGCCTCCTGCTGGTGCCAGAGTCAGGACTAGACATGGACCGGCCTCCTGCTGGTGCCAGAGTCAGGACTAAACATGGACCAGCCTCCTGCTGGTGCCAGAGTCAGGACTAAACATGGACCGGCCTCCTGCTGGTGCCAGAGTCAGGACTAGACATGGACCGGCCTCCTGCTGGTGCCAGAGTCAGGACTAAACATGGAGAATCTGCGTTTCAGTTTTATGCAGCTAAAATCTCAAACAGTCTTCCTGAAGATGTGAGACAGGTTCTACTCTGACAATGTTCAAATCAAAGCTAAAAACAGTTCTGTGACTGAAATGATTTTCTTTGCACTCTTCTCTTTTAGGCCTTAAACTGTTTTGTGATTTCTGTCATGTTTGTGCTTGTGTCTGTTCAATTATATACTGTGCACAATCTGTAAACCACTTATAATTGACAAATGACTGGACAGGAATTTTAGTCTTTATTGGTGCTGTATTTAAGATAAGATGGGTTCCAGATTGGGACGTTCTTCATGGCTGAAGAGTCCGAGTGTCGGCATTTTACATTATCTTCTAGTTTCTGTGCATTGTTCAGTCCTGGTGTTGTTCTATTTTGAACTTGGATTAACCTGGGCTTGTCTCTTGCAGCTGCAGCACAACTCTCTTGTGTTACTTGTCACCCCTCTGATACGAGATGTGCAGCACCAGCTAATGTTCCGTGTACCAACGGAGAAACCCTCTGTGTCTCTGGCATCATTTTAGGTACGTGCTCCAAGACAAACTTAAATGTTTGCATTTCAGAAGCAATTTTCCTCAAGCACAAATAATGACTGTAATTATGATGATTTTGGATGTGTTCACAGCGACCACAAGCAGCGGTTTGTCCACTCAAAAAATAAAAGGCTGTTCTGCCTCCAGTGTCTGTCCACTTCCAGGGACCTTTGACTTTTCTCTGGATGTGGGTACTTCTAATGTTTTAGCCAGAGCTGAATGCTGCAGTCAAAACAACTGTAACTCTGCCGACGCCTCCAGTGAGTGACCGTTTAAGGGAGCAGCATGTTTTTTATAGTGTTGTCCAGGCTTGTGTTTGATAGATATGTCTCTCTCCTGTGTCAGTTCCGATGTCCCCTGCTGACGGCTCCTTGCAATGCTTCAGCTGTAACCCTCTCACTGGGTCATGTGACACAGAATTAAGATGTAACACTCTAGAGGCAAAATGCTTTGCATCCACAGGTGAGTTCCACACGGCCTGAGCGTAGAGAGTGTATGCAGGGCTGGACACCTGCAAGCACAGCTCTCAAAGTAACACTGTCATGTGTGTTGGTCTTAGAACTGGGCACCTGCAAGCACAGCTCTCATACCTCTCAGTTCATGTAAACTATAAAAGGGAATTGACTATTGCACTATGACTTTACAAAGAGGAATGTATGGCTCTGAATTCAGCATAAAATCTGAATTACGGCTCCAAATTCTGGAGATTAGTGGAGACACAAGGAAATACTTCCTGTGTCTCTACGTGGAGCAAGGCAGCAGTAAAAGTCTATTGCTGAATGAGATCTTGCAGCTGTCCAGTACATTGTGAAGTGGGTGGAGGACAAAGTCCAGAATAGACAACTTTAAACAAAATCCTGTAATGTGTGTTGGGCTCAGAACTGGACGACTGCAGGCACAGCTCTTGTACTAACAGTGTGTTGTTTGCAGTGATACCTCGGGGAAGCTCCGACCCAGTCCCAGCTCATGGCTGTGCCTCTGATAATCTGTGTCAGGCTGCTGCCTACTTATCCACCTCTCCCCTTTTAACAAGCATCGGAGCCATCCAAGGAACTCCAACCTGCTGTGAAACAGACAACTGTAACCCCCTGACTACTGTTACTACTACTGCAGCCCTAACTACCACAACTGCAGCCCTAACCACTACTACTGCAGCACCAACTACCACTACTGCAGCCCCAACTACCACTACTTCAGCCCCAACTACCACTACTGCAGCACCAACTACAACTACAGCAGCACCAACTACAACTACTGCAGCCCCAACTACCACTACTTCAGCCCCAACTACTACTACTACTGCATCCCCATCTACCATTACCGCAGCACCAACTAACACTACCGCAGCCCCAACTATCACTACTGCTGCTCCAACTACCACTACTGCAGCCCCAACTACCACTACTGCAGCCCAAACTACTACTACTGCAGCACAACTCTCTTGTGTTACTTGTCACCCCTCTGATACAAGATGTGCAGCACCAGCTAATGTTCCGTGTACCAACGGAGAAACCCTCTGTGTCTCTGGCATCATTTTAGGTACGTGCTCCAAGACAAACTTAAATGTTTGCATTTCAGAAGCAATTTTCCTCAAGCACAAATAATGACTGTAATTATGATGATTTTGGATGTGTTCACAGCGACCACAAGCAGCGGTTTGTCCACTCAAAAAATAAAAGGCTGTTCTGCCTCCAGTGTCTGTCCACTTCCAGGGACCTTTGACTTTTCTCTGGATGTGGGTACTTCTAATGTTTTAGCCAGAGCTGAATGCTGCAGTCAAAACAACTGTAACTCTGCCGACGCCTCCAGTGAGTGACCGTTTAAGGGAGCAGCATGTTTATTATAGTGTTGTCCAGGCTTGTGTTTGATAGATATGTCTCTCTCCTGTGTCAGTTCCGATGTCCCCTGCTGACGGCTCCTTGCAATGCTTCAGCTGTAACCCTCTCACTGGGTCATGTGACACAGAATTAAGATGTAACACTCTAGAGGCAAAATGCTTTGCATCCACAGGTGAGTTCCACACAGGAACTGAGCGTAGAGAGTGTATGCAGGGCTGGATACCTGCAAGCACAACTCTCAAAGTAACACTGTCATGTGTGTTGGTCTTAGAACTGGGCACCTGCAAGCACAGCTCTCATACCTCTCAGTTCATGTAAACTATAAAAGGGAATTGACTATTGCACTATGACTTTACAAAGAGGAATGTATGGCTCTGAATTCAGCATAAAATCTGAATTACGGCTCCAAATTCTGGAGATTAGTGGAGACACAAGGAAATACTTCCTGTGTCTCTACGTGGAGCAAGGCAGCAGTAAAAGTCTATTGCTGAATGAGATCTTGCAGCTGTCCAGTACATTGTGAAGTGGGTGGAGGACAAAGTCCAGAATAGACAACTTTAAACAAAATCCTGTAATGTGTGTTGGGCTCAGAACTGGACGACTGCAGGCACAGCTCTTGTACTAACAGTGTGTTGTTTGCAGTGATACCTCGGGGAAGCTCCGACCCAGTCCCAGCTCATGGCTGTGCCTCTGATAATCTGTGTCAGGCTGCTGCCTACTTATCCACCTCTCCCCTTTTAACAAGCATCGGAGCCATCCAAGGAACTCCAACCTGCTGTGAAACAGACAACTGTAACCCCCTGACTACTGTTACTACTACTGCAGCCCTAACTACCACAACTGCAGCCCTAACCACTACTACTGCAGCACCAACTACCACTACTGCAGCCCCAACTACCACTACTTCAGCCCCAACTACCACTACTGCAGCACCAACTACAACTACAGCAGCACCAACTACAACTACTGCAGCCCCAACTACCACTACTTCAGCCCCAACTACTACTACTACTGCATCCCCATCTACCATTACCGCAGCACCAACTAACACTACCGCAGCCCCAACTATCACTACTGCTGCTCCAACTACCACTACTGCAGCCCCAACTACCACTACTGCAGCCCAAACTACTACTACTGCAGTACCAACTACCACTACTGCAGCACCAACTACTACTACTACAGCACCAACTACTACTACTGCAGCACCAACTACTACTACTGCTGCCCCAACTACCACTACTCTAGCCCCAACTACCACTACTGCAGCACCAACTACTACTACTGCAACCCCAACTACTACTACTGCATCCCCAACTACCACTACTGTAGCCCCAACTACCACTACTGCATCCCCAACTATCACTACCGCTGCTCCAACTACCACTACTTCAGCCCCAACTATTACTACTGAGGCCCAAACTACAACTACCGCAGCCCAAACTACCACTACTGTTGCTCCAACTACCACTACTGCACCCCCAACTACTACTACTGCTGCTCCAACTACCACTACTGCAGCCCCAACTACCACTACTGCAGCCCCAACTACTACTACTGCAGCCCCAATTACTACTACTGCAGCCCCAACTACCACTACCACAGCCCCAACTACCACTACTGCTAATCCAACTACCACAACTGCAGCCCCAACTACCACTACTGCAGCCCCAACTACCACTACTGCAGCACCAACTACTACTACTGCAGCACCAACTACTACTACTGCAGCACCAACTACCACTACTGCAGCCCCAACTACCACTACTGCAGCACCAACTACCACTACTGCAGCACCAACTACTACTACTGCAGCACCAACTACTACTACTGCAGCACCAACTACCACTACTGCAGCCCCAACTACCACTACTGCAGCACCAACTACTACTACTACAGCACCAACTACTAATACTGCAGCACCAACTACTACTACTGCTGCCCCAACTACCACTACTCTAGCCCCAACTACCACTACTGCAGCCCCAGCTACCACTACTGCTACCCCAACTACTACTACTGCAGCCCCAACCACCACTACCGCAGCACCAACCACTACTACTGCAACCCCAACTACTACTACTGCATCCCCAACTATCACTACCGCTGCTCCAACTACCACTACTGCAGCCCCAACTACTACTACTGCAGCCCAAACTACAACTACCGCAGCCCAAACTACCACTAATGCTGCTCCAACTACTACTACTGCAGCCGCAATTACTACTACTGCAGCCCCAACTACCACTACCACAGCCCCAACTACCACTACTGCTGCTCCAACTACCACTACTATAGCCCCAACTACCACTACTGCAGCCCCAACTACCACTACTGCAGCCCCAACTACAACTACTGCAGCCCCAACTACCACTACTGCAGCACCAACTACTACCACTGCAGCGCCAACTACTACTACTGCAGCACCAACTACCACTACTGCAGCCCCAACTACCACTACTGCAGCACCAACTACTACTACTGCAGCCCCAACTACCACTACTGTTGCTCCAACTACCACTACTGCACCCCCAATTACTACTACTACAGCACCAACTACCACTACTGCAGCACCAACTACAACTACTGCAGCACCAACTACAACTACTGCAGCCCCCACCACCACTACTTCAGCCCCAACTACTACTACTACTGCATCCCCATCTACCATTACCGCAGCACCAACTACCACTACCGCAGCCCCAACTATCACTACTGCTGCTCCAACTACCACTACTGCAGCCCCAACTACCACTACTGCAGCCCAAACTACTACTACTGCAGCACCAACTACAACTACTGCAGCCCAAACTACTACTACTGCAGCACCAACTACAACTACCGCAGCCCCAACTACCACTACTGCAGCCCCAACTACTACTACTGCAGCCCCAATTACTACTACTGCAGCCCCAACTACCACTACCACAGCCCCAACTACCACTACTGCTGCTCCAACTACCACTACTGCAGCCCCAACTACCACTACTGCAGCCCCAACTACCACTACTGCAGCACCAACTACTACTACTGCAGCACCAACTACTGCTACTGCAGCACCAACTACTACTACTGCAGCACCAACTACCACTACTGCAGCACCAACTACTACTACTGCAGCACCAACTACTAATACTGCAGCCCCAACTACCACTACTGCTGCTCCAACTACCACTACTGCACCCCCAACTACTACTACTGAAGTCCCTACTACTACTACCGCAGCCCCAACTACCACTACTGCAGCCCCAACTACTACTACTGCAGCCCCAACTACCACTACTATAGCCCCAACTACTACTACTGCAGCACAAACTACTACTACTGCAGCCCCAACTACCACTACGGCAGCCCCAACTACTACTACTGCAGCCCCAACTACCACTACTGCAGCACCAACTACTACTACCGCAGCACCAACTACTATTACTGCTGCTCCATCTACCACTACTGTAGCACCAACTACCACTACTGTAGCCCCAACTACCACTACTGCATCCCCAACTATCACTACCGCTGCTCCAACTACCACTACTGCAGCCCCAACTACTACTACTGCAGCCCAAACTACAACTACTGCAGCACCAACTACAACTACCGCAGCCCCAACTACCACTACTCTAGCCCCAACTACCACTACTGCAGCCCCAACTACCACTACTGCAGCACCAACTACTACTACTAGAGCACCAACTACTGCAGCCCCAACTACCACTACTGCAGCCCCAACTACAACTTCTGCAGCCCCAACTA
Source organism: Eucyclogobius newberryi (assembly GCF_026437365.1). Lineage (NCBI taxonomy): Eukaryota > Metazoa > Chordata > Actinopteri > Gobiiformes > Gobiidae > Eucyclogobius > Eucyclogobius newberryi. The sequence continues at coordinate 17,013,608 of NW_027315724.1, read as the reverse complement.
CCACTACTGCAGCACCAACTACTACCACTGCAGCACCAACTACTACTACTGCAGCACCAACTACCACTACTGCAGCCCCAACTACCACTACTGCAGCACCAACTTCTACTACTGCAGCCCCAACTACCACTAATGTTGCTCCAACTACCACTACTGCACCCCCAACTACTACTACTGCTGCTCCAACTACCACTACTGCAGCCCCAACTACTACTACTGCAGCCCCAATTACTACTACTGCAGCCCCAACTACCACTACTGCAGCACCAACTACTACTACTGCAGCACCAACTACTACTACTGCAGCACCAACTACCACTACTGCAGCCCCAACTACCACTACTGCAGCCCCAACTACCACTACTGCAGCACCAACAACCACTACTGCAGCCCCAACTACCACTACTGCAGCCCCAACTACCACTACTGCAGCACCAACTACTACTACTGCAGCACCAACTATCACTACTGCAGCCCCAACTACCACTACTGCAGCACCAACTACTACTACTGCTGCACCAGCTACCACTACTGCAGCCCCAACTACTACTACTACTGCATCCCCAACTACCACTACCGCAGCACCAACTACCACTACCGCAGCCCCAACTATCACTACTGCTGCTCCAACTACTACTACTGCAGCCCCAACTACCACTACTGCTGCTCCAACTACCACTACTGCAGCCCCAACTACTACTACTCTAGCCGAAACTACTACTACTGCAGCCCCAACTACCACTACTGCTGCACCAACTACCACTACTGTAGCCCCAACTACCACTACTGCATCCCCAACTATCACTACCGCTGCTCCAACTACCACTACTGCAGCCCCAACTACTACTACTGCAGCCCAAACTACAACTACTGCAGCACCAACTACAACTACCGCAGCCCCAACTACCACTACTCTAGCCCCAACTACCACTACTGCAGCCCCAACTACCACTACTGCAGCACCAACTACTACTACTAGAGCACCAACTACTGCAGCCCCAACTACCACTACTGCAGCCCCAACTACCACTACTGCAGCCCCAACTACTACTACTGCAGCCCCAATTACTACTACTGCAGCCCCAACTACCACTACCACAGCCCCAACTACCACTACTGCTGCTCCAACTACCACTACTGCAGCCCCAACTACCACTACTGCAACCCCAACTACCACTACTGCAGCACCAACTACTACTACTGCAGCACCAACTACTACTACTGCAGCACCAACTACTACTACTGCAGCACCAACTACCACTACTGCAGCACCAACTACTACTACTGCAGCACCAACTACTAATACTGCAGCCCCAACTACCACTACTGCTGCTCCAACTACCACTACTGCACCCCCAACTACTACTACTGAAGTCCCTACTACTACTACCGCAGCCCCAACTACCACTACTGCAGCCCCAACTACTACTACTGCAGCCCCAACTACCACTACTATAGCCCCAACTACTACTACTGCAGCACAAACTACTACTACTGCAGCCCCAACTACCACTACGGCAGCCCCAACTACTACTACTGCAGCCCCAACTACCACTACTGCAGCACCAACTACTACTACCGCAGCACCAACTACTATTACTGCTGCTCCATCTACCACTACTGTAGCACCAACTACCACTACTGTAGCCCCAACTACCACTACTGCATCCCCAACTATCACTACTGCAGCCCCAACTACAACTACTGCAGCCCCCACTACCACTACTTCAGCCCCAACTACTACTACTACTGCATCCCCATCTACCATTACCGCAGCACCAACTACCACTACCGCAGCCCCAACTATCACTACTGCTGCTCCAACTACCACTACTGCAGCCCCAACTACCACTACTGCAGCCCAAACTACTACTACTGCAGCACCAACTACAACTACCGCAGCCCCAACTACCACTACTGCAGCCCCAACTACTACTACTGCAGCCCCAATTCCTACTACTGCAGCCCCAACTACCACTACCACAGCCCCAACTACCACTACTCCTGCTCCAACTACCACTACTGCAGCCCCAACTACCACTACTGCAGCCCCAACTACCACTACTGCAGCACCAACTACTACTACTGCAGCACCAACTACTACTACTGCAGCACCAACTACTACTACTGCAGCACCAACTACCACTACTGCAGCACCAACTACTACTACTGCAGCACCAACTACTAATACTGCAGCCCCAACTACCACTACTGCTGCTCCAACTACCACTACTGCACCCCCAACTACCACTACTGCAACCCCAACTACCACTACTGCAGCACCAACTACTACTACTGCAGCACCAACTACTACTACTGCAGCACCAACTACCACTACTATAGCCCCAACTACTACTACTGCAGCACAAACTACTACTACTGCAGCCCCAACTACCACTACGGCAGCCCCAACTACTACTACTGCAGCCCCAACTACCACTACTGCAGCACCAACTACTACTACCGCAGCACCAACTACTATTACTGCTGCTCCATCTACCACTACTGTAGCACCAACTACCACTACTGTAGCCCCAACTACCACTACTGCATCCCCAACTATCACTACCGCTGCTCCAACTACCACTACTGCAGCCCCAACTACTACTACTGCAGCCCAAACTACAACTACTGCAGCACCAACTACAACTACCGCAGCCCCAACTACCACTACTCTAGCCCCAACTACCACTACTGCAGCCCCAACTACCACTACTGCAGCACCAACTACTACTACTAGAGCACCAACTACTGCAGCCCCAACTACCACTACTGCAGCCCCAACTACAACTTCTGCAGCCCCAACTACCACTACTGCAGCACCAACTACTACCACTGCAGCACCAACTACTACTACTGCAGCACCAACTACCACTACTGCAGCCCCAACTACCACTACTGCAGCACCAACTTCTACTACTGCAGCCCCAACTACCACTAATGTTGCTCCAACTACCACTACTGCACCCCCAACTACTACTACTGCTGCTCCAACTACCACTACTGCAGCCCCAACTACTACTACTGCAGCCCCAATTACTACTACTGCAGCCCCAACTACCACTACTGCAGCACCAACTACTACTACTGCAGCACCAACTACTACTACTGCAGCACCAACTACCACTACTGCAGCCCCAACTACCACTACTGCAGCCCCAACTACCACTACTGCAGCACCAACAACCACTACTGCAGCCCCAACTACCACTACTGCAGCCCCAACTACCACTACTGCAGCACCAACTACTACTACTGCAGCACCAACTATCACTACTGCAGCCCCAACTACCACTACTGCAGCACCAACTACTACTACTGCTGCACCAGCTACCACTACTGCAGCCCCAACTACTACTACTACTGCATCCCCAACTACCACTACCGCAGCACCAACTACCACTACCGCAGCCCCAACTATCACTACTGCTGCTCCAACTACTACTACTGCAGCCCCAACTACCACTACTGCTGCTCCAACTACCACTACTGCAGCCCCAACTACTACTACTCTAGCCGAAACTACTACTACTGCAGCCCCAACTACCACTACTGCTGCACCAACTACCACTACTGTAGCCCCAACTACCACTACTGCATCCCCAACTATCACTACCGCTGCTCCAACTACCACTACTGCAGCCCCAACTACTACTACTGCAGCCCAAACTACAACTACTGCAGCACCAACTACAACTACCGCAGCCCCAACTACCACTACTCTAGCCCCAACTACCACTACTGCAGCCCCAACTACCACTACTGCAGCACCAACTACTACTACTAGAGCACCAACTACTGCAGCCCCAACTACCACTACTGCAGCCCCAACTACCACTACTGCAGCCCCAACTACTACTACTGCAGCCCCAATTACTACTACTGCAGCCCCAACTACCACTACCACAGCCCCAACTACCACTACTGCTGCTCCAACTACCACTACTGCAGCCCCAACTACCACTACTGCAACCCCAACTACCACTACTGCAGCACCAACTACTACTACTGCAGCACCAACTACTACTACTGCAGCACCAACTACTACTACTGCAGCACCAACTACCACTACTGCAGCACCAACTACTACTACTGCAGCACCAACTACTAATACTGCAGCCCCAAATACCACTACTGCTGCTCCAACTACCACTACTGCACCCCCAACTACTACTACTGAAGTCCCTACTACTACTACCGCAGCCCCAACTACCACTACTGCAGCCCCAACTACTACTACTGCAGCCCCAACTACCACTACTATAGCCCCAACTACTACTACTGCAGCACAAACTACTACTACTGCAGCCCCAACTACCACTACGGCAGCCCCAACTACTACTACTGCAGCCCCAACTACCACTACTGCAGCACCAACTACTACTACCGCAGCACCAACTACTATTACTGCTGCTCCATCTACCACTACTGTAGCACCAACTACCACTACTGTAGCCCCAACTACCACTACTGCATCCCCAACTATCACTACTGCAGCCCCAACTACAACTACTGCAGCCCCCACTACCACTACTTCAGCCCCAACTACTACTACTACTGCATCCCCATCTACCATTACCGCAGCACCAACTACCACTACCGCAGCCCCAACTATCACTACTGCTGCTCCAACTACCACTACTGCAGCCCCAACTACCACTACTGCAGCCCAAACTACTACTACTGCAGCACCAACTACAACTACCGCAGCCCCAACTACCACTACTGCAGCCCCAACTACTACTACTGCAGCCCCAATTCCTACTACTGCAGCCCCAACTACCACTACCACAGCCCCAACTACCACTACTCCTGCTCCAACTACCACTACTGCAGCCCCAACTACCACTACTGCAGCCCCAACTACCACTACTGCAGCACCAACTACTACTACTGCAGCACCAACTACTACTACTGCAGCACCAACTACTACTACTGCAGCACCAACTACCACTACTGCAGCACCAACTACTACTACTGCAGCACCAACTACTAATACTGCAGCCCCAACTACCACTACTGCTGCTCCAACTACCACTACTGCACCCCCAACTACTACTACTGAAGTCCCTACTACTACTACCGCAGCCCCAACTACCACTACTGCAGCCCCAACTACTACTACTGCAGCCCCAACTACCACTACTATAGCCCCAACTACTACTACTGCAGCACAAACTACTACTACTGCAGCCCCAACTACCACTCCGGCAGCCCCAACTACTACTACTGCAGCCCCAACTACCACTACCGCAGCACCAACTACTATTACTGCTGCTCCATCTACCACTACTGTAGCACCAACTACCACTACTGTAGCCCCAACTACCACTACTGCATCCCCAACTATCACTACCGCTGCTCCAACTACCACTACTGCAGCCCCAACTACTACTACTGCAGCCCAAACTACAACTACTGCAGCACCAACTACAACTACCGCAGCCCCAACTACCACTACTCTAGCCCCAACTACCACTACTGCAGCCCCAACTACTACTACTGCAGCACCAACAACCACTACTGCAGCCCCAACTACCACTACTGCAGCCCCAACTACCACTACTGCAGCACCAACTACTACTACTGCAGCACCAACTATCACTACTGCAGACCCAACTACCACTACTGCAGCACCAACTACTACTACTGCTGCACCAGCTACCACTACTGCAGCCCCAACTACTACTACTACTGCATCCCCAACTACCACTACCGCAGCACCAACTACCACTACCGCAGCCCCAACTATCACTACTGCTGCTCCAACTACTACTACTGCAGCCCCAACTACCACTACTGCTGCTCCAACTACCACTACTGCAGCCCCAACTACTACTACTCTAGCCGAAACTACTACTACTGCAGCCCCAACTACCACTACTGCTGCTCCAACTACCACTACTGCAGCCTCAACTACTACAACTGCAGCGCCAATTACTACTACTGCAGCCCCAACTACCACTAGCACAGCCCCAACTACCACTACTGCAGCCAGAACTACTACTACTGCAGCCCCAACTACTACTACTGCAGCCCCAATTACTACTACTGCAGCCCCAACTACCACTACCACAGCCCCAACTACCACTACTGCTAATCCAACTACCACAACTGCAGCCCAAACTACCACTACTGCAGCCCCAACTACCACTACTGCAGCACCAACTACTACTACTGCAGCACCAACTACTACTACTGCAGCACCAACTACCACTACTGCAGCCCCAACTACCACTACTGCAGCCCCAACTACCACTACTGCAGCACCAACTACCACTACTGCAGCCCCAACTACCACTACTGCAGCCCCAACTACTACTACTGCAGCACCAGCTACCACTACTGAAGTCCCTACTACTACTACTGCTAATCCAACTACCACAACTGCAGCCCAAACTACCACTACTGCAGCCCCAACTACCACTACTGCAGCACCAACTACTACTACTGCAGCACCAACTACTTCTACTGCAGCACCAACTACAACTACTGCAGCCCCAACTACCACTACTGCAGCCCCAACTACCACTACTGCAGCACCAACTACCACTACTGCAGCCCCAACTACCACTATTGCAGCCCCAATTACTACTACTGCAGCCCCAACTACCACTACCACAGCCCCAACTACCACTACTGCTAATCCAACTACCACAACTGCAGCCCAAACTACCACTACTGCAGCCCCAACTACCACTACTGCAGCACCAACTACTACTACTGCAGCACCAACTACTACTACTGCAGCACCAACTACCACTACTGCAGCACCAATTACTACTACTGCAGCACCAACTACTACTACTGCAGCACCAACTACCACTACTGCAGCCCCAACTACCACTACTGAAGCACCAACTACTACTACTACAGCACCAACTACTACTACTGCAGCACCAACTACTACTACTGCTGCCCCAACTACCACTACTCTAGCCCCAACTACCACTACTGCAGCCCCAGCTACCACTACTGCTACCCCAACTACTACTACTGCAGCCCCAACCACCACTACCGCAGCACCAACTACTACTACTGCAACCCCAACTACTACTACTGCATCCCCAACTACCACTACTGCTGCTCCAACTACCACTACTGCAGCCCCAACTATTACTACTGCAGCCCAAACTACAACTACCGCAGCCCCAACTACCACTACTGCTGCTCCAACTACTACTACTGCAGCCCCAACTACCACTACTGTTGCTCCAACTACCACTACTGCACCCCCAACTACTACTACTGCTGCTCCAACTACCACTACTGCAGCCCCAACTACTACTACTGCAGCCCAAACTACTACTACTGCAGCACCAACTACAACTACCGCAGCCCCAACTACCACTACTGCTGCTCCAACTACCACTACTGCAGCCCCAACTACTACTACTGCAGCCCCAATTACTACTACTGCAGCCCCAACTACCACTACCACAGCCCCAACTACCACTACTGCTAATCCAACTACCACAACTGCAGCCCCAACTACCACTACTGCAGCCCCAACTACCACTACTGCAGCACCAACTAATACTACTGCAGCACCAACTACTACTACTGCAGCACCAACTACCACTACTGCAGCCCCAACTACCACTACTGCAGCACCAACTACTACTACTACAGCACCAACTACTAATACTGCAGCACCAACTACTACTACTGCTGCCCCAACTACCACTACTCTAGCCCCAACTACCACTACTGCAGCCCCAGCTACCACTACTGCTACCCCAACTACTACTACTGCAGCCCGAACCACCACTACCGCAGCACCAACTACTACTACTGCAACCCCAACTACTACTACTGCATCCCCAACTATCACTACCGCTGCTCCAACTACCACTACTGCAGCCCCAACTACTACTACTGCAGCCCAAACTACAACTACCGCAGCCCCAACTACCACTACTGCTGCTCCAACTACCACTACTATAGCCCCAACTACCACTACTGCAGCCCCAACTACCACTACTGCAGCCCCAACTACAACTACTGCAGCCCCAACTACCACTACTGCAGCACCAACTACTACCACTGCAGCGCCAACTACTACTACTGCAGCACCAACTACCACTACTGCAGCCCCAACTACCACTACTGCAGCACCAACTACTACTACTGCAGCCCCAACTACCACTACTGTTGCTCCAACAGCCACTACTGCACCCCCAATTACTACTACTACAGCACCAACTACCACTACTGCAGCACCAACTACAACTACAGCAGCACCAACTACCACTACCGCAGCCCCAACTATCACTACTGCTGCTCCAACTACCACTACTGCAGCCCCAACTACCACTACTGAAGCCCAAACTACTACTACTGCAGCACCAACTACAACTACCGCAGCCCCAACTACCACTGCTGCAGCCCCAACTACTACTACTGCAGCCCCAATTACTACTACTGCAGCCCCAACTACCACTACCACAGCCCCAACTACCACTACTGCTGCTCCAACTACCACTACTGCAGCCCCAACTACCACTACTGCAGCCCCAACTACCACTACTGCAGCACCAACTACTACTACTGCAGCACCAACTACTACTACTGCAGCACCAACTACTACTACTGCAGCACCAACTACCACTACTGCAGCACCAACTACTACTACTGCAGCACCAACTACTAATACTGCAGCCCCAACTACCACTACTGCTGCTCCAACTACCACTACTGCACCCCCAACTACTACTACTGAAGTCCCTACTACTACTACCGCAGCCCCAACTACCACTACTGCAGCCCCAACTACTACTACTGCAGCCCCAACTACCACTACTATAGCCCCAACTACTACTACTGCAGCACAAACTACTACTACTGCAGCCCCAACTACCACTACGGCAGCCCCAACTACTACTACTGCAGCCCCAACTACCACTACTGCAGCACCAACTACTACTACTGCAGCCACAACTACTACTACTGCAGCCCCAACTACCACTACCGCAGCACCAACTACTATTACTGCTGCTCCATCTACCACTACTGTAGCACCAACTACCACTACTGCAGCCACAACTACTACTACTGCAGCCCCAACTACCACTACGGCAGCCCCAACTACTACTACTGCAGCCCCAACTACCACTACTGCAGCACCAACTACCACTACGGCAGCCCCAACTACTACTACTGCAGCCCCAACTACCACTACTGCAGCACCAACTACTACTACTGCAGCACAAACTACTACTACTGCAGCCCCAACTACCACTACCGCAGCACCAACTACTATTACTGCTGCTCCATCTATCACTACTGTAGCACCAACTATCACTACCGCTGCTCCAACTACCACTACTGCAGCCCCAACTACTACTACTGCAGCCCAAACTACAACTACTGCAGCACCAACTACAACTACCGCAGCCCCAACTACCACTACTCTAGCCCCAACTACCACTACTGCAGCCCCAACTACCACTACTGCAGCACCAACTACTACTACTAGAGCACCAACTACTGCAGCCCCAACTACCACTACTGCAGCCCCAACTACAACTACTGTGGCCCCAACTACCACTACTGCAGCACCAACTACTACCACTGCAGCACCAACTACTACTACTGCAGCACCAACTACCACTACTGCAGCCCCAACTACCACTACTGCAGCACCAACTTCTACTACTGCAGCCCCAACTACCACTAATGTTGCTCCAACTACCACTACTTCACCCCCAACTACTACTACTGCTGCTCCAACTACCACTACTGCAGCCCCAACTACTACTACTGCAGCCCCAATTACTACTACTGCAGCCCCAACTACCACTACTGCAGCACCAACTACTACTACTGCAGCCCCAACTACAACTACTGCAGCACCAACAACCACTACTGCAGCCCCAACTACCACTACTGCAGCCCCAACTACCACTACTGCAGCCCCAACTACCACTACTGCAGCCCCAACTACCACTACTGCAGCACCAACTACTACTACTGCAGCACCAACTATCACTACTGCAGCCCCAACTACCACTACTGCAGCACCAACTACTACTACTGCTGCACCAGCTACCACTACTGCAGCCCCAACTACTACTACTACTGCATCCCCAACTACCACTACCGCAGCACCAACTACCACTACCGCAGCCCCAACTATCACTACTGCTGCTCCAACTACTACTACTGCAGCCCCAACTACCACTACTGCTGCTCCAACTACCACTACTGCAGCCCCAACTACTACTACTCTAGCCGAAACTACTACTACTGCTGCTCCAACTACCACTACTGCAGCCTCAACTACTACTACTGCATCGCCAATTACTACTACTGCAGCCCCAACTACCACTAGCACAGCCCCAACTACCACTACTGCAGCCAGAACTACTACTACTGCAGCACCAACTACAACTACCGCAGCCCCAACTACCACTACTGCAGCCCCAACTACTACTACTGCAGCCCCAATTACTACTACTGCAGCCCCAACTACCACTACCACAGCCCCAACTACCACTACTGCTGCTCCAACTACCACTACTGCAGCCCCAACTAGCACTACTGCAGCCCCAACTACCACTACTGCAGCACCAACTACTACTACTGCAGCACCAACTACCACTACTGCAGCACCAACTACTACTACTGCAGCACCAACTACCACTACTGCAGCACCAACTACTACTACTGCAGCACCAACTACTAATACTGCAGCCCCAACTACCACTACTGCTGCTCCAACTACCACTACTGCACCCCCAACTACTACTACTGAAGTCCCTACTACTACTACCGCAGCCCCAACTACCACTACTGCAGCCCCAACTACTACTACTGCAGCCCCAACTACCACTACTATAGCCCCAACTACTACTACTGCAGCACAAACTACTACTACTGCAGCCCCAACTACCACTACGGCAGCCCCAACTACTACTACTGCAGCCCCAACTACCACTACTGCAGCACCAACTACTACTACTGCAGCCCCAACTACTACTACTGCAGCCCCAACTACCACTACCGCAGCACCAACTACTATTACTGCTGCTCCATCTACCACTACTGTAGCACCAACTACCACTACTGTAGCCCCAACTACCACTACTGCATCCCCAACTATCACTACCGCTGCTCCAACTACCACTACTGCAGCCCCAACTACTACTACTGCAGCCCAAACTACAACTACTGCAGCACCAACTACAACTACCGCAGCCCCAACTACCACTACTCTAGCCCCAACTACCACTACTGCAGCCCCAACTACCACTACTGCAGCACCAACTACTACTACTAGAGCACCAACTACTGCAGCCCCAACTACCACTACTGCAGCCCCAACTACAACTACTGCAGCCCCAACTACCACTACTGCAGCCCCAACTACCACTACTGCAGCCCCAACTACCACTAATGTTGCTCCAACTACCACTACTGCACCCCCAACTACTACTACTGCTGCTCCAACTACCACTACTGCAGCCCCAACTACTACTACTGCAGCCCCAATTACTACTACTGCAGCCCCAATTACCACTACCACAGCCCCAACTACCACTACTGCTAATCCAACTACCACAACTGCAGGCCAAACTACCACTACTGCAGCCCCAACTACCACTACTGCAGCACCAACTACTACTACTGCAGCACTACCTACTACTACTGCAGCACCAACTACCACTACTGCAGCCCCAACTACCACTACTGCAGCCCCAACTACCACTACTGCAGCACCAACTACCACTACTGCAGCCCCAACTACCACTACTGCAGCCCCAACTACTACTACTGCAGCACCAGCTACCACTACTGAAGTCCATACTACTACTACCGCAGCCCCAACTACCACTACTGCAGCCCCAACTACTACTACTGCTGCCCCAACTACCACTACTATAGCCCCAACTACTACTACTGCAGCACAAACTACTACTACTGCAGCCCCAACTACCACTACGGCAGCCCCAACTACTACTACTGCAGCCCCAACTACCACTACCGCAGCACCAACTACTACTACTGCAGCCCCAACTACCACTACTGTTGCTCCAACTAGCACTACTATACCCCCAACTACTACTACTGCTGCTCCATCTACCACTACTGTAGCACCAACTACCACTACTGTAGCACCAACTACTACTACTGCAGCCCCAACTACCACTAATGTTGCTCCAACTACCACTACTGCACCCCCAACTACTACTACTGCTGCTCCAACTACCACTACTGCAGCCCCAACTACTACTACTGCAGCCCCAATTACTACTACTGCAGCCCCAACTACCACTACCACAGCCCCAACTACCACTACTGCTAATCCAACTACCACAACTGCAGCCCAAACTACCACTACTGCAGCCCCAACTACCACTACTGCAGCACCAACTACTACTACTGCAGCACCAACTACTACTACTGCAGCACCAACTACCACTACTGCAGCCCCAACTACCACTACTGCAGCCCCAACTACCACTACTGCAGCACCAACTACTACTACTGCAGCCCCAACTACCACTACTGCAGCCCCAACTACTACAACTGCAGCACCAGCTCCCACTACTGAAGTCCCTACTACTACTACCGCAGCCCCAACTACCACTACTGCAGCCCCAACTACTACTACTGCAGCCCCAACTACCACTACTATAGCCCCAACTAGCACTACTGCAGCACAAACTACTACTACTGCAGCACCAACTACTACTACTGCAGCCCCAACTACTACTACTGCAGCCCCAACTACCACTACCGCAGCACCAACTACTATTACTGCTGCTCCATCTACCACTACTGTAGCACCAACTACCACTACTGTAGCCCCAACTACCACTACTGCATCCCCAACTATCACTACCGCTGCTCCAACTACCACTACTGCAGCCACAACTACTACTACTGCAGCCCAAACTACAACTACTGCAGCACCAACTACAACTACCGCAGCCCCAACTACCACTACTCTAGCCCCAACTACCACTACTGCAGCCCCAACTACCACTACTGCAGCACCAACTACTACTACTAGAGCACCAACTACTGCAGCCCCAACTACCACTACTGCAGCACCAACTAGTACAACTGCAGCACCAACTACTACTACTGCAGCACCAACTACCACTACTGCAGCCCCAACTACCACTACTGCAGCACCAACTACTACTACTGCAGCCCCAACTACCACTAATGTTGCTCCAACTACCACTACTGCACCCCCATCTACTACTACTGCTGCTCCAACTACCACTATTGCAGCCCCAACTACTACTACTGCAGCCCCAATTACTACTACTGCAGCCCCAACTACCACTACCACAGCCCCAACTACCACTACTGCTAATCCAACTACCACAACTGCAGCCCAAACTACCACTACTGCAGCCCCAACTACCACTACTGCAGCACCAACTACTACTACTGCAGCACCAACTACTACTACTGCAGCACCAACTACCACTACTACAGCCCCAACTACCACTACTGCAGCCCCAACTACCACTACTGCAGCACCAACTACCACTACTGCAGCCCCAACTACCACTACTGCAGCCCCAACTACTACTACTGCAGCCCCAGCTACCACTACTGCAGCCCCAACTACTACTACTACTGCATCCCCAACTACCACTACCGCCACACCAACTACAACTACCGCAGCCCCAACTATCACTACTGCTGCTCCAACTACTATTACTGCAGCCCCAACTACCACTACTGCTGCTCCAACTACCACTACTGCAGCCCCAACTACTACTACTCTAGCCGAAACTACTACTACTGCTGCTCCAACTACCACTACCACAGCCACAACTACCACTACTGCTAATCCAACTACCACAACTGCAGCCCCAACTACCACTACTGCAGCCCCAACTACCACTACTGCAGCACCAACTACTACTTCTGACACACCAACTACTACTACTGCAGCACCAACTACTACCACTACTGCAGCCCCAACTACCACTACTGCAGCACCAACTAGTACTACTACAGCACCAACTACTACTACTGCAGCACCAACTACTATTACTGCTGCCCCAACTACCACTACTCTAGCCCCAACTACCACTACAGCAGCACCAACTACTACTACTAGAGCACCAACTACTGCAGCCCCAGCTACCACTACCGCAGCACAAACTACCACTACCGCAGCCCCAACTACAACCACTGCTGCTCCCACTACCACTACAGCAACCCCAACTACTACTACTGCTGCTCCAACTACCACTACTGCAGCACCAACTACCACTACCGCAGCCCCAACTACCACTACTGCAGCCCCAACTACTACTACTGTAGACCCAATTACCACTACTGCAGCCCCAACTACTACTACTGCAGCACAAACTACCACTACCGCAGCCCCAACCACCACTACCGTAGCACCAACTACTACTACTGCAACCCCAACTACTACTACTGCTGCTCCAACTACCACTACTGCAGCCCCAACTACTACTATTGCAGCCCAAACTACTACTACTGCTGCTCCAACTACCACTACTGCAGCCCCAACTACTACTACTGCAGCCCCAATTACTACTACTGCAGCCCCAACTACCACTACCACAGCCCCAACTACCACTACTGCTAATCCAACTACCACAACTGCAGCCCCAACTACCACTACTGCAGCCCCAACTACCACCACTGCAGCACCAACTACTACTACTGCAGCACCAACTACTAATACTGCAGCACCAACTACCACTACTGCAGCCCCAACTACCACTACTGCAGCCCCAACTACTACTACTGCAGCACCAACTACCACTACTGCAGACCCAACTACCACTACTGCAGCACCAACTACTACTACTGCAGCACCAACTACCACTACTGCAGCACCAACTATTACTACTGTAGCCCCAGCTACCACTATTGCAGCCCCAACTACTACTACTACTGCATCCCCAACTACCACTACCGCAGCACCAACTACCACTACCGCAGCCCCAACTATTACTCCTGCTGCTCCAACTACTACTACTGCAGCCCCAACTACCACTACTGCACCCCCAACTACTACTACTGCTGCTCCAACTACCACTACTGCAGCCCCAACTACTACTACTGCAGCCCAAACTACTACTACTGCAGCACCAACTACAACTACCGCAGCCCCAACTACCACTACTGCTGCTCCAACTACCACTACCACAGCCCCAACTACCACTACTGCTAATCCAACTACCACAACTGCAGCCCCAACTACCACTACTGTTGCTCCAACTACCACTACTGCACCCCCAACTACTACTACTGCTGCTCCAACTACCACTACTGCAGCCCCAACTACTACTACTGCAGCACCAACTACCACTACTGCAGACCCAACTACCACTACTGCAGCACCAACTACTACTACTGCAGCACCAACTACCACTACTGCAGCACCAACTATTACTACTGTAGCCCCAGCTACCACTATTGCAGCCCCAACTACTACTACTACTGCATCCCCAACTACCACTACCGCAGCACCAACTACCACTACCGCAGCCCCAACTATTACTCCTGCTGCTCCAACTACTACTACTGCAGCCCCAACTACCACTACTGCACCCCCAACTACTACTACTGCTGCTCCAACTACCACTACTGCAGCCCCAACTACTACTACTGCAGCCCAAACTACTACTACTGCAGCACCAACTACAACTACCGCAGCCCCAACTACCACTACTGCTGCTCCAACTACCACTACTGCAGCCCCAACTACTACTACTGCAGCCCCAATTACTACTATTGCAGCCCCAACTACCACTACCACAGCCCCAACTACCACTACTGCTAATCCAACTACCACAACTGCAGCCCAAACTACCACTACTGTTGCTCCAACTACCACTACTGCACCCCCAACTACTACTACTGCTGCTCCAACTACCACTAATGCAGCCCCAACTACTACTACTCTAGCCGAAACTACTACTACTGCAGCACCAACTACAACTACCGCAGCCCCAACTACCACTACTGCTGCTCCAACTACCACTACTGCAGCCCCAACTACCACTACTGCAGCCCCAACTACTACTACTGCAGCCCCAATTACTACTACTGCAGCCCCAACTACCACTACTGTTGCTCCAACTACCACTACTGCACCCCCAACTACTACTACTGCTGCTCCAACTACCACTACTGCAGCCCCAACTACTACTACTCTAGCCGAAACTACTACTACTGCAGCACCAACTACAACTACCACAGCCCCAACTACCACTACTGCTAATCCAACTACCACAACTGCAGCGCCAACTACCACTACTGCAGCCCCAACTACCACTACTGCAGCACCAACTACTACTCCTGACACACCAACTACTACTACTACAGCACCAACTACTACCACTACTGATGCCCCAACTACCACTACTCTAGCCCAAACTACCACTACAGCAGCACAAACTACTACTACTAGAGCACCAACTACTGCAGCCCCAGCTACCACTACCGCAGCTCCAACTACTACTACTGCTGCTCCAACTACCACTACTGTAGCACCAACTACCACTACCGCAGCCCCAACTACAACCACTCCTGCTCCCACTACCACTACTGCAGCTCCAACTACCACTACTGCAGCCCCAACTACCACTACTGCAGCACCAACTACTACTACAGCAACCCCAACTACTACTACTGCTGCTCCAACTACCACTACTGCAGCACCAACTACCACTACTGCAGCCCCAACTACCACTACTGCAGCCCCAACTACTACTACTGTAGCCCCAATTACCACTACTGCAGACCCAACTACCACTACTGCAGCACAAACTACTACTACTGCAGCACCAACTACCACTACCGCAGCACCAACTATTACTACTGTAGCCCCAGCTACCACTACTGCAGCCCCAACTACTACTACTACTGCATCCCCAACTACCACTACCGCAGCACCAACTACCACTACCGCAGCCCCAACTATCACTACTGCTGCTCCAACTACTACTACTGCAGCCCCAACTACCACTACTGTTGCTCCAACTAGCACTACTATACCCCCAACTACTACTACTGCTGCTCCAACTACCACTACTGCAGCCCCAACTACTACTACTGCAGCCCAAACTACTACTACTGCAGCACCAACTACAACTACCGCAGCCCCAACTACCACTACTGCTGCTCCAACTACCATTACTGCAGCCCCAACTACTACTACTGCAGCCCCAATTACTACTACTGCAGCCCCAACTACCACTACCACAGCCCCAACTACCACTACTGCTAATCCAACTACCACAACTGCAGCCCCAACTACCACTACTGCAGTCCCAACTACCACTACTGCAGCACCAACGACTACTACTGCAGCCCCAACTA
Source organism: Eucyclogobius newberryi (assembly GCF_026437365.1). Lineage (NCBI taxonomy): Eukaryota > Metazoa > Chordata > Actinopteri > Gobiiformes > Gobiidae > Eucyclogobius > Eucyclogobius newberryi. The sequence goes on along the minus strand of NW_027315724.1, from coordinate 16,996,274 downwards.
CCACTACTGCAGCCCAAACTACTACTACTGCAGCACCAACTACCACTACTGCAGCCCCAACTACCACTACTGCAGCACCAACTACTACTACTGCAGCACCAACTACCACTACTGCAGCACCAACTACTACTACTGTAGCCCCAGCTACCACTACTGCAGCCCCAACTACTACTACTACTACTGCATCCCCAACTACCACTACTGCAGCACCAACTACCACTACTGCTGCTCCAACTACTACTACTGCAGCCCCAATTACTACTACTGCAGCCCCAACTACCACTACCACAGCCCAAACTACCACTACTGCTAATCCAACTACCACAACTGCAGCCCCAACTACCACTACTGTTGCTCCAACTACCACTACTGCACCCCCAACTACTACTACTGCTGCTCCAACTACCACTACTGCAGCCCCAACTACTACTACTCTAGCCGAAACTACTACTACTGCAGCACCAACTACAACTACCGCAGCCCCAACTACCACTACTGCTGCTCCAACTACCACTACTGCAGCCCCAACTACCACTAGTGCAGCCCCAACTACTACTACTGCAGCCCCAATTACTACTACTGCAGCCCCAACTACCACTACTGTTGCTCCAACTACCACTACTGCACCCCCAACTACTACTACTGCTGCTCCAACTACCACTACTGCAGCCCCAACTACTACTACTCTAGCCGAAACTACTACTACTGCAGCACCAACTACAACTACCACAGCCCCAACTACCACTACTGCTAATCCAACTACCACAACTGCAGCGCCAACTACCACTACTGCAGCCCCAACTACCACTACTGCAGCACCAACTACTACTCCTGACACACCAACTACTACTACTACAGCACCAACTACTACCACTACTGATGCCCCAACTACCACTACTCTAGCCCCAACTACCACTACAGCAGCACAAACTACTACTACTAGAGCACCAACTACTGCAGCCCCAGCTACCACTACCGCAGCACCAACTACCACTACCGCAGCTCCAACTACTACTACTGCTGCTCCAACTACCACTACTGTAGCACCAACTACCACTACCGCAGCCCCAACTACAACCACTGCTGCTCCCACTACCACTACTGCAGCTCCAACTACCACTACTGCAGCCCCAACTACCACTACTGCAGCACCAACTACTACTACAGCAACCCCAACTACTACTACTGCTGCTCCAACTACCACTACTGCAGCACCAACTACTACTACTGCAGCACCAACTACCACTACCGCAGCACCAACTATTACTACTGTAGCCCCAGCTACCACTACTGCAGCCCCAACTACTACTACTACTGCATCCCCAACTACCACTACCGCAGCACCAACTACCACTACCGCAGCCCCAACTATCACTACTGCTGCTCCAACTACTACTACTGCAGCCCCAACTACCACTACTGTTGCTCCAACTAGCACTACTATACCCCCAACTACTACTACTGCTGCTCCAACTACAACTACTGCAGCCCCAACTACTACTACTGCAGCCCAAACTACTACTACTGCAGCACCAACTACAACTACCGCAGCCCCAACTACCACTACTGCTGCTCCAACTACCATTACTGCAGCCCCAACTACTACTAGTGCAGCCCCAATTACTACTACTGCAGCCCCAACTACCACTACCACAGCCCCAACTACCACTACTGCTAATCCAACTACCACAACTGCAGCCCCAACTACCACTACTGCAGTCCCAACTACCACTACTGCAGCACCAACTACTACTACTGCAGCCCCAACTACCACTACTGCAGCCCAAACTACTACTACTGCAGCACCAACTACCACTACTGCAGCCCCAACTACCACTACTGCAGCACCAACTACTACTACTGCAGCACCAACTACCACTACTGCAGCACCAACTACTACTACTGTAGCCCCAGCTACCACTACTGCAGCCCCAACTACTACTACTACTGCATCCCCAACTACTACTACTGCAGCACCAACTACCACTACTGCTGCTCCAACTACTACTACTGCAGCCCCAACTACCACTACTGTTGCTCCAACTACCACTACTGCACCCCCAACTACTACTACTGCTGCTCCAACTACCACTACTGCAGCCCCAACTACTACTACTGCAGCCCCAATTACTACTACTGCAGCCCCAACTACAACTACTGCAGCCCCAACTACCACTACTGCAGCACCAACTACTACCACTGCAGCGCCAACTACTACTACTGCAGCACCAACTACCACTACTGCAGCCCCAACTACCACTACTGCATCCCCAACTACTACTACTGTTGCTCCAACTACCACTACTGCACCCCCAACTACTACTACTGCTGCTCCAACTACCACTACTGCAGCCCCAACTACTACTACTGCAGCCCCAATTACTACTACTGCAGCCCCAACTACCACTACCACAGCCCCAACTACCACTACTGCTAATCCAACTACCACAACTGCAGTCCCAACTAACACTACTGCAGCCCCAACTACCACTACTGCAGCACCAACTACTACTCCTGACACACCAACTACTACTACTGCAGCACCAACTACTACCACTACTGCAGCCACAACTACCACTACTGCAGCACCAACTATTACTACTACAGCACCAACTACTACTACTGCAGCACCAACTACTACTACTGCTGCCCCAACTACCACTACTCTAGCCCCAACTACCACTACAGCAGCACAAACTACTACTACTAGAGCACCAACTACTGCAGCCCCAGCTACCACTACCGCAGCACCAACTACCACTACCGCAGCTCCAACTACTACTACTGCTGCTCCAACTACCACTACTGTAGCACCAACTACCACTACCGCAGCCCCAACTACAACCACTGCTGCTCCCACTACCACTACTGCAGCTCCAACTACCACTACTGCAGCCCCAACTACCACAACTGCAGCACCAACTACTACTACAGCAACCCCAACTACTACTCCTACTGCTGCTCCAACTACCACTACTGCAGCACCAACTACCACTACTGCAGCCCCAACTACCACTACTGCAGCCCCAACTACTACTACTGTAGCCCCAATTACCACTACTGCTGCTCCAACTACCACTACTGCAGCCCCAACTACTACTACTGCAGCCCCAATTACTACTACTGCAGCCCCAACTACCACTACCACAGCCCCAACTACCACTACTGCTAATCCAACTACCACAACTGCAGCCCCAACTACCACTACTGCAGCCCCAACTACCAATACTGCAGCACCAACTACTACTACTGCAGCACCAACTACCACTACTGCAGCCCCAACTACCACTACTGCAGCACCAACTACTACTACTACAGCACCAACTACTACTACTGCAGCACCAACTACTACTACTGCTGCCCCAACTACCACTACTCTAGCCCCAACTACCACTACTGCAGCCCCAGCTACCACTACTGCTACCCCAACTACTACTACTGCAGCCCCAACCACCACTACCGCAGCACAAACCACTACTACTGCAACCCCAACTACTACTACTGCATCCCGAACTACCACTACTGTAGCCCCAACTACCACTACTGCATCCCCAACTATCACTACCGCTGCTCCAACTACCACTACTGCAGCCCCAACTACTACTACTGCAGCCCAAACTACAACTACTGCAGCACCAACTACAACTACCGCAGCCCCAACTACCACTAATGCAGCTCCAACTACTACTACTGCAGCCCCAATTACTACTACTGCAGCCCCAACTACCACTACCACAGCCCCAACTACCACTACTGCTGCTCCAACTACCACTACTATAGCCCCAACTACCACTACTGCAGCCCCAACTACCACTACTGCAGCCCCAACTACAACTACTGCAGCCCCAACTACCACTACTGCAGCACCAACTACTACCACTGCAGCGCCAACTACTACTACTGCAGCACCAACTACCACTACTGCAGCCCCAACTACCACTACTGCAGCACCAACTACTACTACTGCAGCACCAACTACCACTACTGCAGCACCAACTACTACTACTACTGCATCCCCAACTACCACTACCGCAGCACCAACTACCACTACCGCAGCCCCAACTATCACTACTGCTGCTCCAACTACTACTACTGCAGCCCCAACTACCACTACTGTTGCTCCAACTACCACTACTGCACCCCCAACTACTACTACTGCTGCTCCAACTACCACTACTTCAGCCCCAACTACTACTACTCTAGCCGAAACTACTACTACTGCAGCACCAACTACAACTACCGCAGCCCCAACTACCACTACTGCTGCTCCAACTACCACTACTGCAGCCCCAACTACTACTACTGCAGCCCCAATTACTACTACTGCAGCCCCAACTACCACTACCAAAGCCCCAACTACCACTACTGCTAATCCAACTACCACAACTGCAGCCCCAACTACCACTACTGCAGCCCCAACTACCACTACTGCAGCACCAACTACTACTCCTGACACACCAACTACTACTACTACAGCACCAACTACTACCACTACTGATGCCCCAACTACAACTACTCTAGCCCCAACTACCACTACAGCAGCACAAACTACTAATACTAGAGCACCAACTACTGCAGCCCCAGCTACCACTACCGCAGCACCAACTACCACTACCGCAGCTCCAACTACTACTACTGCTGCTCCAACTACCACTACTGTAGCACCAACTACCACTACCACAGCCCCAACTACAACCACTGCTGCTCCCACTACCACTACTGCAGTTCCAACTACCACTACTGCAGCCCCAACTACCACTACTGCAGCACCAACTACTACTACAGCAACCCCAACTACTACTACTGCTGCTCCAACTACCACTACTGCAGCACCAACTACCACTACTGCAGCCCCAACTACCACTACTGCAGCCCCAACTACTACTACTGTAGCCCCAATTACCACTACTGCAGCCCCAACTACCATTACTGCAGCCCCAACTACTACTACTGCAGCACCAACTACCACTACTGCAGCCCCAACTACTACTACTGCAGCACCAACTACCACTACTGCAGACCCAACTACCACTACTGCAGCACCAACTACTACTACTGCAGCACCAACTACCACTACCGCAGCACCAACTATTACTACTGTAGCCCCAGCTACCACTACTGCAGCCCCAACTACTACTACTGCTGCATCCCCAACTACCACTACCGCAGCACCAACTATCACTACCGCAGCCCCAACTATCACTACTGCTGCTCCAACTACTACTACTGCAGCCCCAACTACCACTACTGTTGCTCCAACTACCACTACTGCACCCCCAACTACTACTACTGCTGCTCCAACTACAACTACTGCAGCCCCAACTACTACTACTGCAGCCCAAACTACTACTACTGCAGCACCAACTACAACTACTGCAGCCCCAACTACCACTACTGCTGCTCCAACTACCATTACTGCAGCCCCAACTACTACTACTGCAGCCCCAATTACTACTACTGCAGCCCCAACTACAACTACCACAGCCCCAACTACCACTACTGCTAATCCAACTACCACAACTGCAACCCCAACTACTACTACTGCATCCCGAACTACCACTACTGTAGCCCCAACTACCACTACTGCATCCCCAACTATCACTACCGCTGCTCCAACTACCACTACTGCAGCCCCAACTACTACTACTGCAGCCCAAACTACAACTACTGCAGCACCAACTACAACTACCGCAGCCCCAACTACCACTAATGCAGCTCCAACTACTACTACTGCAGCCCCAATTACTACTACTGCAGCCCCAACTACCACTACCACAGCCCCAACTACCACTACTGCTGCTCCAACTACCACTACTATAGCCCCAACTACCACTACTGCAGCCCCAACTACCACTACTGCAGCCCCAACTACAACTACTGCAGCCCCAACTACCACTACTGCAGCACCAACTACTACCACTGCAGCGCCAACTACTACTACTGCAGCACCAACTACCACTACTGCAGCCCCAACTACCACTACTGCAGCACCAACTACTACTACTGCAGCACCAACTACCACTACTGCAGCACCAACTACTACTACTACTGCATCCCCAACTACCACTACCGCAGCACCAACTACCACTACCGCAGCCCCAACTATCACTACTGCTGCTCCAACTACTACTACTGCAGCCCCAACTACCACTACTGTTGCTCCAACTACCACTACTGCACCCCCAACTACTACTACTGCTGCTCCAACTACCACTACTTCAGCCCCAACTACTACTACTCTAGCCGAAACTACTACTACTGCAGCACCAACTACAACTACCGCAGCCCCAACTACCACTACTGCTGCTCCAACTACCACTACTGCAGCCCCAACTACTACTACTGCAGCCCCAATTACTACTACTGCAGCCCCAACTACCACTACCAAAGCCCCAACTACCACTACTGCTAATCCAACTACCACAACTGCAGCCCCAACTACCACTACTGCAGCCCCAACTACCACTACTGCAGCACCAACTACTACTCCTGACACACCAACTACTACTACTACAGCACCAACTACTACCACTACTGATGCCCCAACTACAACTACTCTAGCCCCAACTACCACTACAGCAGCACAAACTACTAATACTAGAGCACCAACTACTGCAGCCCCAGCTACCACTACCGCAGCACCAACTACCACTACCGCAGCTCCAACTACTACTACTGCTGCTCCAACTACCACTACTGTAGCACCAACTACCACTACCACAGCCCCAACTACAACCACTGCTGCTCCCACTACCACTACTGCAGTTCCAACTACCACTACTGCAGCCCCAACTACCACTACTGCAGCACCAACTACTACTACAGCAACCCCAACTACTACTACTGCTGCTCCAACTACCACTACTGCAGCACCAACTACCACTACTGCAGCCCCAACTACCACTACTGCAGCCCCAACTACTACTACTGTAGCCCCAATTACCACTACTGCAGCCCCAACTACCATTACTGCAGCCCCAACTACTACTACTGCAGCACCAACTACCACTACTGCAGCCCCAACTACTACTACTGCAGCACCAACTACCACTACTGCAGACCCAACTACCACTACTGCAGCACCAACTACTACTACTGCAGCACCAACTACCACTACCGCAGCACCAACTATTACTACTGTAGCCCCAGCTACCACTACTGCAGCCCCAACTACTACTACTGCTGCATCCCCAACTACCACTACCGCAGCACCAACTATCACTACCGCAGCCCCAACTATCACTACTGCTGCTCCAACTACTACTACTGCAGCCCCAACTACCACTACTGTTGCTCCAACTACCACTACTGCACCCCCAACTACTACTACTGCTGCTCCAACTACAACTACTGCAGCCCCAACTACTACTACTGCAGCCCAAACTACTACTACTGCAGCACCAACTACAACTACTGCAGCCCCAACTACCACTACTGCTGCTCCAACTACCATTACTGCAGCCCCAACTACTACTACTGCAGCCCCAATTACTACTACTGCAGCCCCAACTACAACTACCACAGCCCCAACTACCACTACTGCTAATCCAACTACCACAACTGCAGCCCCAACTACCACTACTGCAGTCCCAACTACCACTACTGAAGCACCAACTACTACTACTGCAGCACAAACTACCACTACTGCAGCCCCAACTACCACTACTGCAGCACCAACTACTACTACTGCAGCACCAACTACCACTACTGCAGCACCAACTACTACTACTGTAGCCCCAGCTACCACTACTGCAGCCCCAACTACTACTACTACTGCATCCCCAACTACTACTACTGCAGCCCCAACTACCACTACCACAGCCCCAACTACCACTACTGCTAATCCAACTACCACAACTGCAGCCCCAACTACCACTACTGCAGTCCCAACTACCACTACTGCAGCACCAACTACTACTACTGCAGCCCCAACTACCACTACTGCAGCCCCAACTACTACTACTGCAGCACCAACTACCACTACTGCAGCCCCAACTACCACTACTGCAGCACCAACTACTACTACTGCAGCACCAACTACCACTACTGCAGCACCAACTACTACTACTGTAGCCCCAGCTACCACTACTGCAGCCCCAACTACTACTACTACTGCATCCCCAACTACCACTACCGCAGCCCCAACTACCACTACCGCAGCCCCAACTATCACTACTGCTGCTCCAACTACTACTACTGCAGCCCCAACTACCACTACTGTTGCTCCAACTACCACTACTGCACCCCCAACTACTACTACTGCTGCTCCAACTACCACTACTGCAGCCCCAACTACTACTACTGCAGCCCAAACTACTACTACTGCAGCACCAACTACAACTACCGCAGCCCCAACTACCACTACTGCTGCTCCAACTACCATTACTGCAGCCCCAACTACTACTACTGCAGCCCCATTTACTACTACTGCAGCCCCAACTACCACTACCACAGCCCCAACTACCACTACTGCTAATCCAACTACCACAACTGCAGCCCGAACTACCACTACTGAAATCCCAACTACCACTACTGAAGCACCAACTACTACTACTGCAGCATCAACTACCACTACTGCAGCCCCAACTACCACTACTGCAGCACCAACTACTACTACTGCAGCACCAACTACCACTACTGCAGCACCAACTACTACTACTGTAGCCCCAGCTACCAATACTGCAGCCCCAACCACTACTACTACTGCATCCCCAACTACCACTACCGCAGCACCAACTACCACTACCGCAGCCCCAACTATCACTACTACTGCTCCAACTACTACTACTGAAGCCCCAACTACCACTACTGTTGCTCCAACTACCACTACTGCACCCCCAACTACTACTACTGCTGCTCCAACTACCACTACTGCAGCCCCAACTACTACTACTCTAGCCGAAACTACTACTACTGCAGCACCAACTACAACTACCGCAGCCCCAACTACCACTACTGCTGCTCCAACTACCACTACTGCAGCCCCAACTACTACTACTGCAGCCCCAATTACTACTACTGCAGCCCCAACTACCACTACCACAGCCCCAACTACCACTACTGCTAATCCAACTACCACAACTGCAGTCCCAACTACCACTACTGCAGCCCCAACTACCACTACTGCAGCACCAACTACTACTCCTGACACACCAACTACTACTACTGCAGCACCAACTACTACCACTACTGCAGCCCCAACTACCACTACTGCAGCACCAACTACTACTACTACAGCACCAACTACTACTACTGCAGCACCAACTACTACTACTGCTGCCCCAACTACCACTACTCTAGCCCCAACTACCACTACAGCAGCACAAACTACTACTACTAGAGCACCAACTACTGCAGCCCCAGCTACCACTACCGCAGCCCCAACTACAACCACTGCTGCTCCCACTACCACTACTGCAGCTCCAACTACCACTACTGCAGCCCCAACTACCACTACTGCAGCACCAACTACTACTACAGCAACCCCAACTACTACTACTACTGCTGCTCCAACTACCACTAATGCAGCACCAACTACCACTACTGCAGCCCCAACCACCACTACTGCAGCCCCAACTACTACTACTGTAGCCCCAATTACCACTACTGCAGCCCCAACTACCATTACTGCAGCCCCAACTACTACTACTGCAGCACCAACTACCACTACTGCAGCCCCAACTACTACTACTGCAGCACCAACTACCACTACTGCAGACCCAACTACCACTACTGCAGCACCAACTACTACTACTGCAGCACCAACTACCACTACTGCAGCACCAACTATTACTACTGTAGCCCCAGCTACCACTACTGCAGCCCCAACTACTACTACTACTGCATCCCCAACTACCACTACCGCAGCACCAACTACCACTACTGCAGCCCCAACTACCACTACTGCAGCACCAACTACTACTACTGTAGCCCCAATTACCACTACTGCAGCCCCAACTACCATTACTACAGCCCCAACTACTACTACTGCAGCACCAACTACCACTACTGCAGCCCCAACTACTACTACTGCAGCCCCAATTACTACTACTGCAGCCCCAACTACCACTACCACAGCCCCAACTACCACTACTGCTAATCCAACTACCACAACTGCAGCCCCAACTACCACTACTGCAGTCCCAACTACCACTACTGCAGCACCAACTACTACTACTGCAGCACCAACTACTACTACTACAGCACCAACTACTACTACTGCAGCACCAACTACTACTACTGCTGCCCCAACTACCACTACTCTAGCCCCAACTACCACTACTGCAGCCCCAACCACCACTACCGCAGCACCAACTACTACTACTGCAACCCCAACTACTACTGCATCCCCAACTACCACTACTGTAGCCCCAACTACCACTACTGCATCCCCAACTATCACTACCGCTCCAACTACCACTACTGCAGCCCCAACTACCACTAATGCTGCTCCAACTACTACTACTGCAGCCCCAATTACTACTACTGCAGCCCCAACTACCACTACTGCAGCCCCAACTACCACTACTGCAGCACCAACTACTACTACTACAGCACCAACTACTACTACTGCAGCACCAACTACTACTACTGCTGCCCCAACTACCACTACTCTAGCCCCAACTACCACTACAGCAGCACAAACTACTACTACTAGAGCACCAACTACTGCAGCCCCAGCTACCACTACCGCAGCACCAACTACCACTACCGCAGCTCCAACTACTACTACTGCTGCTCCAACTACCACTACTTTAGCACCAACTACCACTACCGCAGCCCCAACTACAACCACTGCTGCTCCCACTACCACTACTGCAGCTCCAACTACCACTACTGCAGCCCAAACTACCACTACTGCAGCACCAACTACTACTACAGCAACCCCAACTACTACTACTGCTGCTCCAACTACCACTACTGCAGCACCAACTATCACTACTGCAGCCCCAACTACCACTACTGCAGCCCCAACTACTACTACTGTAGCCCCAATTACCACTACTTCAGCCCCAACTACCATTGCTGCAGCCCCAACTACTACTACTGCAGCACCAACTACCACTACTGCAGCCCCAACTACCACTACTGAAGCACCAACTACTACTACTGCAGCACCACCTACCACTACCGCAGCCCCAACTACCACTACTGCAACCCCAACTACTACTACTGCAGCCCCAACCACCACTACCGTAGCACCAACTACTACTACTGCAACCCCAACTACTACTACTGCAGCCCCAACTACCACTACTGTAGCCCCAACTACCACTACCGCAGCACCAACTACCACCACCGCAGCCCCAACTATCACTACTGCTGCTCCAACTTCCACTACTGCAGCCCCAACTACTACTACTGCAGCCCAAACTACAACTACTGCAGCACCAACTACAACTACCTCAGCCCCAACTACCACTAATGTTGCTCCAACTACCAATACTGCAGCCCCAACTACTACTACTGCAGCCCCAATTACCACTACTGCAGCCCCAACTACCACTACTGCAGCCCCAACTACCACTACTTCAGCACCAACTACTACTACTAGAGCACCAACTATTGCAGCCCCAACTACCACTACTGCTGCCCCAACTACAACTACTGCAGCCCCAACTACCACTACTGCAGCACCAACTACTACCACTGCAGCACCAACTACTACTACTGCAGCCCCAACTACCACTACTGCAGCACCAACTACTACTACTGCAGCCCCAACTACCACTACTGTTGCTCCAACTACCAATACTGCACCCCCAACTACTACTACTGCTGCTCCAACTACCACTACTGCAGCCCCAACTACTACTACTGCAGCCCCAACTACCACTACTGCAGCCCCAACTACCACTACTGCAGCCCCAACTACTACTACTGCAGAACCAACTACTACTACTGCAGCACCAACTACCACTACCAAAGCCCCAACTACCACTACTGCAGCCCCAACTACCACTACCGCAGAACCAACTACCACTACCGCAGCACCAACTACTACTACTGCAACCCCAACTACTACTACTGCAGCACCAACTACCACTACTGCAGCCCCAACTACCACTACTGCAGCACCAACTACTACTACTGCAGCACCAACTACCATTACTGCTGCCCCAACTACCACTACTGCAGCACCAACTACTACTACTGCAGCACCAGCTACCACTACTGCAGCCCCAATTACCACTACTGCAGCACCAACTACTACTACTGCAGCACCAACTACTACTACTGCTGCCCCAACTAGCACTACTGCAGCACCAACTACTACTACTGCAGCACCAACTACTACTACTGCAGCACCAGCTACCACTACTGCAGCCCCAATTACCACTACTGCAGCATCAACTACTACTACTGCAGCACCAACTACTACTACTGCAGAACCAACTACTACTACTGCAGCACCAACTACCACTACCAAAGCCCCAACTACCACTACTGCTGCTCCAACTACCACTACTGCAGCCCCAACTACCACTACTGCAGCACCAACTACCACTACTGCAGCCCCAACTACCACTATTGCAGCACCAACTACAACTACCGCAGCCCCAACTACCACTACTGCTGCTCCCACTACTACTACTGCAGCCCCAACTACTACTACTGCAGCACCAACTACCACTACCGCAGCACCAACTACTACTACTGCAACCCCAACTACTACTACTGCAGCCCCAACTACCACTACTGCAGCCCCAACTACCACTACTGCAGCCCCAACTACTACTACTGCAGCCCCAACTACTACTACTGCAGCCCCAACTACCACTACTGCAGCCCCAACTACCACTACTGCAGCCCCAACTACTACTACTGCAGAACCAACTACTACTACTGCAGCACCAACTACCACTACCAAAGCCCCAACTACCACTACTGCTGCTCCAACTACCACTACTGCAGCCCCAACTACCATTACCGCAGAACCAACTACCACTACTGCTGCCCGAACTACTACTACTTTAGCCCAAACTACTACTACTGCAGCACCAACTACCACTACCGCAGCCCCAACTACTACTACTGCACCCCCAATTACTACTACTGCAGCCCCAACTACCACTACCAAAGCCCCAACTACCACTACTGCTGCTCCATCTACCACTACTGCAGCCCCAACTACCACTACCGCAGAACCAACTACCACTACCGCAGCACCAACTACTACTACTGCAACCCCAACTACTACTACTGGAGCCCCAACTACCACTACTGCAGCCCCAACTACCACTACTGCAGCCCCAACTACTACTACTGCAGAACCAACTACTACTACTGCAGCACCAACTACCACTACTGCAGCCCCAACTACCACTACTGCAGCCCCAACTACCACTACTGCAGCACCAACTACTACTACTGCAGCACCAACTACCATTACTGCCGCCCCAACTACCACTACTGCAGCACCAACTACTACTACTGCAGCACCAACTACCACTACTGTAGCCCCAACTACCACTACTGCAGCACCAACTACTACTACTGCAGCACCAACTACTACTACTGCAGCACCAGCTACCACTACTGCAGCCCCAATTACCACTACTGCAGCACCAACTACTACTACTGCAGCACCAACTACTACTACTGCAGCACCAACTACTACTACTGCTGCCCCAACTAGCACTACTGCAGCACCAGCTACTACTACTGCAGCCCCAACTACAACTACTGCAGCACCAACTACTACTACTGCAGCACCAACTACTACTACTGCTGCCCCAACTACCACTACTGCAGCCCCAACTACTACTACTACTACTGCATCCCCAACTACCACTACCGCTGCTCCAACTACCACTACTGCATCCCCAACTACCACTACTGCAGCACCAACTACCATTACCGCAGCCCCAACTATCACTACTGCTGCTCCAACTACCACTACTGCAGCCCGAACTACTACTACTGCAGCCCAAACTACTACTACTGCAGCACCAACTACCACTACCGCATCCCCAACTACTACTACTGCAGCCCCAACTACCACTACCAAAGCCCCAACTACCACTACTGCTGCTCCAACTACCACTACCGCAGAACCAACTACCACTACCGCAGCACCAACTACTACTACTGCAACCCCAACTACTACTACTGCAGCCCCAACTACCACTACTGCAGCCCCAACTACCACTACTGCAGCCCCAACTACTACTACTGCAGAACCAACTACCACCACTGCAGCACCAACTACCACTAATGTTGCTCCAACTACCAATACTGCAGCCCCAACTACTACTACTGCAGCCCCAATTACCACTACTGCAGCCCCAACTACCACTACTGCAGCCCCAACTACCACTACTGCAGCACCAACTACTACTACTAGAGCACCAACTATTGCAGCCCCAACTACCACTACTGCTGCCCCAACTACAACTACTGCAGCCCCAACTACCACTACTGCAGCACCAACTACTACCACTGCAGCACCAACTACTACTACTGCAGCCCCAACTACCACTACTGCAGCACCAACTACTACTACTGCAGCCCCAACTACCACTACTGTTGCTCCAACTACCAATACTGCACCCCCAACTACTACTACTGCTGCTCCAACTACCACTACTGCAGCCCCAACTACTACTACTGCAGCCCCAATTACCACTACTGCAGCCCCAACTACCACTACTGCAGCCCCAACTACCACTACTGCAGCCCCAACTACTACTACTGCAGAACCAACTACTACTACTGCAGCACCAACTACCACTACCAAAGCCCCAACTACCACTACTGCAGCCCCAACTACCACTACCGCAGAACCAACTACCACTACCGCAGCACCAACTACTACTACTGCAACCCCAACTACTACTACTGCAGCACCAACTACCACTACTGCAGCCCCAACTACCACTACTGCAGCACCAACTACTACTACTGCAGCACCAACTACCATTACTGCTGCCCCAACTACCACTACTGCAGCACCAACTACTACTACTGCAGCACCAACTACCACTACTGTAGCCCCAACTACCACTACTGCAGCACCAACTACTACTACTGCAGCACCAGCTACCACTACTGCAGCCCCAATTACCACTACTGCAGCACCAACTACTACTACTGCAGCACCAACTACTACTACTGCTGCCCCAACTAGCACTACTGCAGCACCAACTACTACTACTGCAGCACCAACTACTACTGCAGCACCAGCTACCACTACTGCAGCCCCAATTACCACTACTGCAGCACCAACTACTACTACTGCAGCACCAACTACTACTACTGCTGCCCCAACTAGCACTACTGCAGCACCAACTACTACTACTGCAGCACCAGCTACCACTACTGCAGCCCCAATTACCACTACTGCAGCACCAACTACTACTACTGCAGCACCAACTACTACTACAGCAGAACCAACTACTACTACTGCAGCACCAACTACCACTACCAAAGCCCCAACTACCACTACTGCTGCTCCAACTACCACTACTGCAGCCCCAACTACCACTACTGCAGCACCAACTACCACTACTGCAGCCCCAACTACCACTATTACAGCACCAACTACAACTACCGCAGCCCCAAATACCACTACTGCTGCTCCCACTACTACTACTGCAGCCCCAACTACTACTACTGCAGCACCAACTACCACTACCGCAGCACCAACTACTACTACTGCAACCCCAACTACTACTACTGCAGCCCCAACTACCACTACTGCAGCCCCAACTACCACTACTGCAGCCCCAACTACTACTACTGCAGCCCCAACTACTACTACTGCAGCCCCAACTACCACTACTGCAGCCCCAACTACCACTACTGCAGCCCCAACTACTACTACTGCAGAACCAACTACTACTACTGCAGCACCAACTACCATTACCGCAGAACCAACTACCACTACTGCTGCTCCAACTACCACTACTGCAGCCCCAACTACCATTACCGCAGAACCAACTACCAATACTGCACCCCCAACTACTACTACTGCTGCTCCAACTACCACTACTGCAGCCCCAACTACTACTACTGCAGCCCCAATTACCACTACTGCAGCCCCAACTACCACTACTGCAGCCCCAACTACCACTACTGCAGCCCCAACTACTACTACTGCAGAACCAACTACTACTACTGCAGCACCAACTACCACTACCAAAGCCCCAACTACCACTACTGCAGCCCCAACTACCACTACCGCAGAACCAACTACCACTACCGCAGCACCAACTACTACTACTGCAACCCCAACTACTACTACTGCAGCACCAACTACCACTACTGCAGCCCCAACTACCACTACTGCAGCACCAACTACTACTACTGCAGCACCAACTACCATTACTGCTGCCCCAACTACCACTACTGCAGCACCAACTACTACTACTGCAGCACCAACTACCACTACTGTAGCCCCAACTACCACTACTGTAGCACCAACTACTACTACTGCAGCACCAGCTACCACTACTGCAGCCCCAATTACCACTACTGCAGCACCAACTACTACTACTGCAGCACCAACTACTACTACTGCTGCCCCAACTAGCACTACTGCAGCACCAACTACTACTACTGCAGCACCAACTACTACTACTGCAGCACCAGCTACCACTACTGCAGCCCCAATTACCACTACTGCAGCACCAACTACTACTACTGCAGCACCAACTACTACTACTGCTGCCCCAACTAGCACTACTGCAGCACCAACTACTACTACTGCAGCACCAGCTACCACTACTGCAGCCCCAATTACCACTACTGCAGCACCAACTACTACTACTGCAGCACCAACTACTACTACAGCAGAACCAACTACTACTACTGCAGCACCAACTACCACTACCAAAGCCCCAACTACCACTACTGCTGCTCCAACTACCACTACTGCAGCCCCAACTACCACTACTGCAGCACCAACTACCACTACTGCAGCCCCAACTACCACTATTACAGCACCAACTACAACTACCGCAGCCCCAAATACCACTACTGCTGCTCCCACTACTACTACTGCAGCCCCAACTACTACTACTGCAGCACCAACTACCACTACCGCAGCACCAACTACTACTACTGCAACCCCAACTACTACTACTGCAGCCCCAACTACCACTACTGCAGCCCCAACTACCACTACTGCAGCCCCAACTACTACTACTGCAGCCCCAACTACTACTACTGCAGCCCCAACTACCACTACTGCAGCCCCAACTACCACTACTGCAGCCCCAACTACTACTACTGCAGAACCAACTACTACTACTGCAGCACCAACTACCATTACCGCAGAACCAACTACCACTACTGCTGCTCCAACTACCACTACTGCAGCCCCAACTACCATTACCGCAGAACCAACTACCACTACTGCTGCCCGAACTACTACTACTTTAGCCCAAACTACTACTACTGCAGCACCAACTACCACTACCGCAGCCCCAACTACTACTACTGCACCCCCAATTACTACTACTGCAGCCCCAACTACCACTACCAAAGCCCCAACTACCACTACTGCTGCTCCAACTACCACTACTGCAGCCCCAACTACCACTACCGCAGAACCAACTACCACTACCGCAGCACCAACTACTACTACTGCAACCCCAACTACTACTACTGCAGCCCCAACTACCACTACTGCAGCCCCAACTACCACTACTGCAGCCCCAACTACTACTACTGCAGAACCAACTACTACTACTGCAGCACCAACTACCACTACTGCAGCCCCAACTACCACTACTGCAGCCCCAACTACCACTACTGCAGCACCAACTACTACTACTGCAGCACCAACTACCATTACTGCCGCCCCAACTACCACTACTGCAGCACCAACTACTACTACTGCAGCACCAACTACCACTACTGTAGCCCCAACTACCACTACTGCAGCACCAACTACTACTACTGCAGCACCAACTACTACTACTGCAGCACCAGCTACCACTACTGCAGCCCCAATTACCACTACTGCAGCACCAACTACTACTACTGCAGCACCAACTACTACTACTGCAGCACCAACTACCACTACTGCAGCCCCAATTACCACTACTGCAGCACCAACTACTACTACTGCAGCACCAACTAGCACTACTGCAGCACCAACTACTACTACTGCAGCCCCAACTACAACTACTGCAGCACCAACTACTACTACTGCAGCACCAACTACTACTACTGCTGCCCCAACTACCACTACTGCAGCCCCAACTACTACTACTACTACTGCATCCCCAACTACCACTACCGCTGCTCCAACTACCACTACTGCATCAACAACTACCACTACCGCAGCCCCAACTATCACTACTGCTGCTCCAACTACCACTACTGCAGCCCGAACTACTACTACTGCAGCCCAAACTACCACTACCGCATCCCCAACTACTACTACTGCAGCCCCAACTACCACTACCAAAGCCCCAACTACCACTACTGCTGCTCCAACTACCACTACCGCAGAACCAACTACCACAACCGCAGCACCAACTACTACTACTGCAACCCCAACTACTACTACTGCAGCCCCAACTACCACTACTGCAGCCCCAACTACCACTACTGCAGCCCCAACTACTACTACTGCAGAACCAACTACCACCACTGCAGCACCAACTACCACTACCAAAGCCCCAACTACTACTACTACAACTACAACAACTACTACAACAACCTCCTCTGCTGTGTCTTTGGTGAAAATAAGCTTGTTGCACGCTCTTCTGGGACTCATTCTGATGATACTGTTTTAATATAAAATCGAATTTCTTTATTGTATATTTCTTTAAATCTACTGTTACTTTTTCTCAATGAAATGTATTTATCCCTAAGACAATTTATTTTATGTACTATTTGTCATATTTACACCTCTAGGGGTCAGTGTTAACTCCTACACTGCATTTGAAGAAGTCTATGTATTCTATTCAATCAAGAAAATATCATGAATTATTCAATTATATTTATTCTATATCTTTCACAAATTTATTTATTGAACTCAGTTATTGTATCCTTAATGAAATGTTAATTTTAAACTGTCCCTGAAATAAATACATTGATTCTAATGAAACTTCTTAATACTTATTATTGCCATAGTGGAAAAAGACAAGGTTTAGGAGAGAGAGAGAGAGAGAGAGAGAGAGAGAGAGAGTCCTGACTCTGGCACCAGCAGGAGGCCGGTCCATGATTAGTCCTGACTCAGGCACCAGCAGAAGGCCGGTCCATGTTTAGTCCTGACTCTGGCACCAGCAGGAGGCCGGTCCATGTTTAGTCCTGACTCTGGCACCAGCAGGAGGCCGGTCCATGTTTAGTCCTGACTCTGGCACCAGCAGGAGGCCGGTCCATGTCTGGTCCTGACTCTGGCACCAGCCGGAGGCCGGTCCATGTTTAGTCCTGACTCTGGGCACCAGCAGGAGGCCGGTCCATGTTTAGTCCTGACTCTGGGCACCAGCCGGAGGCCGGTCCATGTTTAGTCCTGACTCTGGGCACCAGCAGGAGGCCGGTCCATGTTTAGTCCTGACTCTGGCTCCAGCAGGAGGCCGGTCCATGTTTAGTCCTGACTCTGGGCACCAGCCGGAGGCCGGTCCATGTTTAGTCCTGACTCTGGGCACCAGCAGGAGGCCGGTCCATGTTTAGTCCTGACTCTGGCTCCAGCAGGAGGCCGGTCCATGTTTAGTCCTGACTCTGGCACCAGCAGGAGGCCGGTCCATGTTTAGTCCTGACTCTGGCACCAGCATGAGGCTGGTCCATGTTTAGTCCTGACTCTGGCACCAGCATGAGGCCGGTCCAAGTTTAGTCCTGACTCTGGCACCAGCAGGAGGCCGGTGCAAGTTTAGTCCTGACTCTGGCACCAGCAGGAGGCCGGTCCATGTTTAGTCCTGACTCTGGCACCAGCAGGAGGCCGGTCCATGTTTAGTCCTGACTCTGGCACCAGCAGGAGGCCGGTCCATGTTTAGTCCTGACTCTGGCACCAGCATGAGGCCGGTCCATGTTTAGTCCTGACTCTGGCACCAGCATGAGGCCGGTCCAAGTTTAGTCCTGACTCTGGCACCAGCAGGAGGCTGGTCCATGTTTAGTCCTGACTCTGGCACCAGCAGGAGGCCGGTCCATGTTTTGTCCTGACTCTGGGCACCAGCAGGAGGCCGGTCCATGTTTAGTCCTGACTCTGGCACCAGCAGGAGGCCGGTCCCTGAGGTCCTCAGAGTCCGAGATGGTTCATATGGCACTAACATGTCTGAGATGTACTTTGGTGCTAGGCCATGGAGAGACTTGTACACAAGCAGAGCTGCTTTAAAGTCTATTCTCTGAGCCACAGGAGCCAGTGCAGAGACCTGAGAACAGGACTAATGTGATCATACTTCCTGGTTCTAGTCAGGACCTGAGCAGCAGCGTTCTGGATGTACTGCAGCTGTTTTACAACTCGTTTGGAGAGACCAGTGAGCAGGCCGTTACAGTAGTCTAATCTACTGGACACTTTACACTCACATTTGACAGCTCACTCTAAACACACACAAATTCTGTCAGATCATCATCAGTCCTATTTTCATCCGCCTCACTGTCCACACACTCTCAAACTGCTCTAGCGCCCCCTCCAGGGTGGCACATGTTCAAGTCTGAGTCGTGCTGTGATCAGTTTCTTAACAACCGTACAACTGCTTGGTTCCTCCGAATGAGCCAGATGCTCATTTTGGCCTTACCCAATAAAACGGTTGTTAAAACTACAGTTGTACGCTGTGTTGGAGAATCCCTAGGTCCAAACACGAACAGCTCCCTGGATGGAGTTTGGCCCAGTCTCTGGAGCCAAAGTCGCTGGAGAGCAAAAAGGGGGACGAGCCGTGGGCAGGACAGCCACAGATGTGGCTGTCCCATCTTGGGTCAAAGTGCACCACATGTCTGTTAGTTAGTGTTAAAGCATGTCCATATGGCTCCAAGCCTCAGAGAGAGAGAGAAGAAAGTGAGAGAGAGAGAGAGAGAGGAGTGAGAGGTGGAGCAAGTGGGGAGGAGAGGGAGAGAGAAGAGAAAAGAGAGATGGGGAGACAAAAGGGGAGAGAGAGTTAGAGAGAGGTAGAGTGAGAGAAAGAAAGTGCAGAAGGAAGAGAGAAAGAAAGGGAGCGGGAAGAGGGAAGTGAGAGGGAGAGAGAGGGGGCGAGAGAGCAAAGGAGAGGGATAGAGAGGGAGGGAGAGTTAGGAGAGGGCAGAGGGAGAGAAAGAGAAAAAGAATGAGAGATGAGCGAGGGAGGGAGGGATGGAGAGAGCGTTAGGAGAGCAGAGGGCAGAGAGAGAGAAAGAATGAGAGAGGGAGAGAGCAAGGGAAATAGAGAAGATGAGGGAGCAGGATAGGGGGAGATAAAGAGCAAGAGAGGGAGGGTTCTAGTACTTTTTGTCCAATAAATTCAGCTTTAGTCCTATCTCTGATTCTGAACACTGAAAGGGTGACGTAAATCATTGACGTCATAGTTCTATGCGCGTGCGCTGTGCCCGCGCAGTATGTGCGTTTGTTTGTGCACAGGAAGAGGCTGCAGCTGGGCGGGGTCTGCTCCTGCTCAGACCAGGACGGGGACCAGGACTACGACCAGCAGCGCGGTCTACAGCTGGACCTGCGGCGCCTCTTCCCGGTCACATCTGTCCGCAGCTCTCGGTGAAAAGCTCCGGGAGCAGCTCTGGCTCAGGGCGGCATGGGCCGGCGCTGTGGCCGCGCGTAGAGCTGCAGAATGAGCGTAGCGCTGCACGAGCTCCGGAACACCGTGAGTATGCGCACGCGCACGGAGAGCACGACACTCATGCACGCGCAGGGTGACGCGCGTGGGAACGGGCAGAGGTCTGTTTCTGGTCTTGGTCCGGTAGACTGATCACGGACCGAAGGGGGAGGGGCCTAAAGGCATGCGCACATGCACGCGCGCCACTCTGGGACTGGGACCGGACCCGGACCCAGACCCAGACCCAGACCCAGGCCCAGACCCAGGCCAGGTTCTTGTCTCTTGGGCTGAAACCTCAGATATAAATATCACGTGATGAGAATCATAACAAAAAATCTGATGCTGTTTGTAAAGGTTCTAGTTTTTCCTGTTCCACCACATCTGAAACCAGTCTAAACTAGGATTAAATTAGGACTAAACCAGGTCTAGTTTGTACTAACATATGTAGAGTATTGATAGTAATAGTAGTTCTTGCTTTGTTTGCATTACTTTCACTAATTGCAGTATTTGTAGTACTTGCCTTATTTATAATACTAGCAGTACTTGCGGTATTTATAGTAATTGCAGTATTTGCAGGTTAACCTTGTCTCAGGACGACGTGGCAGGCACTGGTCTGTGGTCATGTGATCTGGTGCTGATGCTGTTGTGAGCAGTTGCTGTAGAAACCCAGAGCATCCTTCAAGAGGTTGCCTTAGTAACGACCCGTGCACTTTGAAAACAAGTTTATCTTTACCTCCTGTTTGAGGCATTTATGAGGTCTGGGTGTAACTATATTCTAAAGCACATACATTACTTTCTATATAACATTTATCTACTCTGTTCAGACAGATCAGCAATGAGAGAGTTTGTGTATTTTGTTTGAATATACTTTTCCTCAGAACTCCATGTAAACTTGTATAAATGAGCGAAAGAAAGTGGGCACAGCTAAACTAAGTGAGTGACGTTTCGAGTGTTCTTAATCAGACGTCTGATGGGTACAAGATGGCGGACGGTGCTGCTCAGCGAGCGTGGAGCTGAGAAAACTGGGGACAGAGAAGAGAAGGGAGGCCTTGCAACGGCTGCGATATTCCCCTACTGGAACTTTTTTCTCTGGGGTCAAAGACAACGTTTTTCATTCTTATGCAGAAATGGCTGCTACTACCAACACCAGCCCAATGGGCGCCAATTTGGTTCCACTGCCAAAGTCAACAAGTTTGACTCCAGAACCAAAAAAAATGACAAATGAAACCCAATTGGCTTGACATGCCAGAAACCATTGTGAGACTGTTGAGGGACAAGATGGATGGGAATAAAGCAACAATAATCGAAAAAATTGACAAGAGCTTTGACAGCTTAGCTGTGTTGATCAGCACCAACCCCCAATCTAGCAAGGCACTGATGGAGATCTAAGACACTTTACTCAAGAATGTTGAGAAAGTGAAAGCAAATGTACACATGGTTCAAACAGCCTCTCTGGACCACAAGAACCGAGTCTCCGGTCCGGTCTCACTTGGAGGAGAAGACAACCGAGATAGACCAGTACATTCACTGTTGAAATCTTAGGCTCTACGGTCACCCGGAGATGGAAGGGAGGATGTGAAGAAGCGGCTCATGGACGCCTGCTCCACACTGTTGCAGGACGTGCAAGCAGCCCTGCTGCCCATCCATGTGGATGTGTGCCATCGATTGGGCAGGAGGCTGGCTCACAAGCTTCGCCCTTTTATCATCTGGTTTGCGTCCAGATCGTTCAAGGAGCAGGTCTGGAGATGTGCAAAGGGCTCGGAGTACAATGAGAACGTTGAACTTTGGAGAAGATCTCACGGCGCAGAACAAAGACACAAAACCGGCTGTGGCCACATGTTGAAGCAGCAAGAAACAAGGAAAAAGGCATTCTTTGCGGGTGTCACAATCATAATAGATGGGGGAAAAAGCTGAAGGTCAGCGAACATGACTATATGATTAAATAAGAAGCTTGGTCGTGTGATAAGGTGCAGTTATTTAGTTTTGTTTTTTTTTAAGTTATTGAAATGCATGCATTACAAGCAGATCACATATTCTAGAAGGCTCAATGGCGAGATAAAATATGACAAGCCTATGGAAGCAACTAATCAGCTGGAGTAGCAAGTCTTATTAAATTAGTAACGCACAATTTTGGGAGGTGGATACTATTTGCTACTATTAGCGTTTGAAATTGTGGATAAACAGTTTATTTTGGGCAACATATATATATAGATGTAACTAGCAATGAAAATAAAAAGTTATTTCAAGAATAAGAGATTGGAACTCAAGCATTGACCCTTCTCTTAAGTTCCCCACGATGACCAACATGTGTTCATACCTAAACTGCTGTGATATCTGGAGCGCAAGAAAAGGGAAAAGGGGAAAAGGCAATTTACACGGTGCAATAAAACTTTTAACTCCTCAATCCACAATAGATTACTAGTTAATTTCTAAAGATCTTCAGAATAAAGTGATGAATGGTAATATTAAATCATCTGAGCTCACAGATTCTAGACCCCCTAAATTAAACATACATGTATTACCAGAATTACAAAATGACAACTTGAACGCTGGAAATTAAATCATTCCCTCCTTAAAGATTGTGAATTACATTAGACTATTCAGCAAGAATGCAAAAGAGTAACTCATATATCAAACAACGGGAATATGCAAAATTCCTTACTAGGACAGCAGCGATTAAAGGTCCTATATCATGCAAAATCAACTTTTCAAAGCTTTTGATTGATTCCTGCAGTCTTTAGTGAGAGTACAGTTTTTATTCTTCTCCTCGGATGTGCAGACGGACGGGGCCTACTCACAGCGATGCATCATCCCTGTAAAGTGCCGCTGCACACTACCCTGTTTCAGCCAGTGGTGGGCCGTCTCTGCTAGCCTAAATATAATCAGAATATAATATATATATATATATATATATATATATATATATATATATATATATTTATAAGAAATGAAGAGTTATACTCTTCATTTCATCGCTGCACGGCTTCCAGCCCCAGGTTGAGATTTGGAGGGCTGGTTTTTATGTTAAATCTTTTATCCAATCATATTCAGCCATCATGTATTGCTAGGGATCTAAAATCTGCCCTCAGACCTTCAGACTCAACAGTACTGGTGCTTGTAGCTTAAAGTGAATGGAAATTCAAATTTAGTGTCAACCAATCAGCTGTAGAGTTGGCTCTTGTACGTCTGCCGGCTGTTACACAGGAGCCAGCTAGCAAGAGCAGCACATGCACGTCTTTTAATTGGATTACCAATATTGAGAAGCAGGTCCTATGGGCGGGTCTATGCGGAACCTCAGAATGAGGAAACTGAATTTGACAGACAAATTGATCTGCGTACTATTAAGCTGTTTTTTCAACCCACAATGGCGGAATGAGGAAAAGATATCGATTTGGTCGAGGATATAATTATAGGCCGTGGCTGGAGAGCCGCGTGACCGCGGCATTTCCCTTATAGCCCGTTATAGCCTCATGGCTAACCCTAACCTTAACCCGGCGCGGTCTAAAACGGCGCTAAAACGCGGTCAAATAGCGGCGCAGTTTCAGGAGCCGGCACAAACATAACACGGCAGTTTCGGCCGCGCGCCGCGGCACTGTAGACACTCCCATAATTATAACGCCTCAAGACGAACTTTTCAAGAAAAGTTAGACATCGTAAGGAGCAGTAGTCTGACGCTGCAAAGCCTGTTACAGGCGGGTTCATACGCCACTTTCAAAAGTTACAACGCGGACATCGGCGCGGACAACAACGTGGACAAGGTGACGCAACGCCTGGTTTAACTGCATTTCTGTAGAGTTGCTAGAATTTCAGAAAGTTCCCAAATTTTGAAGTTGCTGCTGTTTGTGCATACAAAGTCCGAATTGCATAAAATTTTTAATCAGTTATTAAACCCTTCGCCCTGAACCAACTTAATTAATTTGGCACGGTAGCCAAACACAGAGTGAAATTAACTTTTACATGGGTAATAAAAAGTGTAGTTTTTGAAATTTTATGACATTTGACACAAAATTCCATTTTGGTATCCCGATTAAAAAAAGTCAACGGGAGCCATGTCATATTTGTTTCGGCATATCCGTAGCAATGACAAAAACCTCCCATGTTATTCCAATGGGGAAATCACCAAATCTCTGAAATGTGAACATGCTGACACTTTATACTTTATACTCCTAGGGCAGTAGCCCGATTAACCTAAAATTTGGTGGGACTTATCTTCAGAAGTGGGCCATCAAAAGTTATCAAAATGTTTATTTTAAAAATCACAGACTTTGTGCGGCACAGCCGTAAACTTTTCCCTTTATATGTAAAGCAAAGTGGAGACGACGCGATAGCAGATCTGAAGGACGGGTGCTTCCCGGATCTTTTTTTTTTTTTACTTTTACTTTACTAGGTTGTTTTAATCATTGTTCATTGTTTTATGTTGCACCAAATCACCAAAGCAAGTTCCTATGTTTGTGAATTCTGTTCATTGACAATAAACCTTTTCTGACTTTGATTCTGATTCTGAACCTGAGGATTTGTCTTGGTGGCTGGAGTCTGGACCCAGGACTTCATTATGTTACAACAAGGTTCTGTATTGTGTTCATCTTTGCTCCATGTAATGAGCACTATTAATGACAGAATGTTGTGATGTCACATGAATAGGTTGCGTAACTATTACTGAGCACAGTACATGTGGTGAGTGCATGTGTCAAAGTAATGATGATGAAATCTATAGTAAAAAAACAAAACAAAATCCCTTTATTTTACTTCCTAATTATATTTTTTTACGTGATTTATTGTATGTCTTTTTTTTTTCGTTTAGACCTGGTTTGGACCAGGTTTGTACCTGACTTGGAACTGATTTGTACCAGGTCTGGACCTGGTTTGGACCGTGTTTAGACCTGGTTTAGACCTGGTTTAGACTTGGTTTAGACCTGGTTTAGTTCTGGTTACATAAGGAGCAGATTCTCTCGTCTCATTACACAAACAGCGTTTCCATGGTGACCAGCGAGTCATCGCCGATGGAGGGGGAGGGGCGAGGAGACGTGTACTTAGGAAAGGAATTGAGGAGAGAGGAGACGAGGAGTGAAGAGTAGAAATCGGAAAAGACAAGGAGAGACAAGGAGAGAGGGAAACAAGAAGAGGAGACAAATGCTTAGAAGAGGAGCTGAGGAGAGATGAGACATGGAGACAAGGAGAGAGGAGAGGAGACAAGGAGAGAGGAGATAGTGATGCAAGAAGAGATGAGACGAGGAGAGAGGAGACAGGGATGCAAGGAGAGATGAGACGAGGAGAGATGAGATGAGGAGAGAGGAGACAGGGAGACGAGGAGAGAGGAGACAGGGATACAAGGAGATGAGATGAGGAGAGAGGAGACAGGGATACAAGGAGAGATGAGACGAGGAGACAGGGATACGAGGAGAGAGGAGACAGGGATACAAGGAGAGAGGAGACAGGGATACGAGGCGAGAGGAGACAGGGATACAAGGAGAGATGAGACGAGGAGAGAGGAGACAGGGATACAAGGAGAGATGAGACGAGGAGACAAGGATACGAGGTGAGAGGAGACAGGGATACAAGGAGAGATGAGACGAGGAGACAGGGATACGAGGAGAGAGGAGACAGGGATACAAGGAGAGATGAGACGAGGAGAGAGGAGACAGGGATACAAGGAGAGATGAGACGAGGAGACAGGGATACGAGGAGAGAGGAGACAGGGATACAAGGAGAGATGAGACGAGGAGAGAGGAGACAGGGATACAAGGAGAGATGAGACGAGGAGAGAGAAGACAAGGATACAAGGAGAGATGAGACGAGGAGAGAGGAGACAGGGATACAAGGAGAGATGAGATGAGGAGAGAGGATACAGGGATACAAGGAGAGATGAGACAAGGAGAGAGGAGACAGGGATACAAGGAGAGATGAGACGAGGAGAGAGAAGACGAGGAGAGAGGAGACGAGGAGAGAGGAGACAGGGATACAAGGAGAGATGAGACGAGGAGAGAGGAGACAGGGATACAAGGAGAGATGAGATGAGGAGAGAGGATACAGGGATACAAGGAGAGATGAGACAAGGAGAGAGGAGACAGGGATACAAGGAGAGATGAGACGAGGAGAGAGGAGACAGGGATACAAGGAGAGATGAGACGAGGAGAGAGGAGACAGGGATACAAGGAGAGATGAGACGAGAGGACAGGGATACAAGGAGAGATGAGACGAGGAGACAGGGATACAAGGAGAGATGAGACGAGGAGAGAGAAGACAGGGATACAAGGAGAGATGAGACGAGGAGAGAGGAGACGAGGATAGAGGAGACAGGGATACAAGGAGAGATGAGACGAGGAGAGAGGAGACAGGGATACAAGGAGAGATGAGACGAGGAGAGAGGAGACAGGGATACAAGGAGAGATGAGACGAGGAGAGAGGAGACAGGGATACAAGGAGAGATGAGACGAGGAGAGAGGAGACAGGGATACAAGGAGAGATGAGACGAGGAGAGAGGACTGGGATACAAGGAGAGATGAGACGAGGAGAGAGGAGACCGGGATACAAGGAGAGAGGAGACGAGAAGACAAGTGCTTAGGAAAAGAGACAAGGATACAAGGAGAGAGGAGATGAGGTAAGAGGAGACGAGTGCTTGAATTTAATTTTCATCTACAGATTACTGTAGTGAGAGGCTGTGACAAGAATCAGCTAATCAACTTATTCTGCCCCGCCCACGTTTGCCTCTTTTTGCCACGGATCAGCACTTCTGTTGTAACGACACTACTGTTGTAACGACACTTATTGTGACGACACTTCTGTTTTAACGACAATTCTGTTGTAACGACACTTCTGTTGTAACGACACTTCTGTTGTAACGACACTTCTGTTGTAACGACACTTCTGTTGTAACGACACTTCTGTTGTAACGACACTTCTGTTTTAACGACACTTCTGTTGTGACGACACTTCTGTTGTAACGACACTTCTGTTGTGACGACACTTCTGTTGTGACGACACTTCTGTTGTAACGACACTTCTGTTGTAACGACACTTCTGTTGTAACGACACCTGTTGTAACGACACTTCTGTTGTGACGACACTTCTGTTGTAACGACACTTCTGTTGTAACGACACTTCTGTTGTAACGACACCTGTTGTAACGACACTTCTGTTTTAACGACACTTCTGTTGTGACGACACTTCTGTTGTGACGACACTTCTGTTGTAACGACACTTCTGTTGTGACGACACTTCTGTTGTGACGACACTTCTGTTGTAACGACACTTCTGTTGTGACGACACTTCTGTTGTAACGACACTACTGTTGTAACGACACTTATTGTGACGACACTTCTGTTGTAACGACACTTCTGTTGTAACGACACTTCTGTTGTAACGACACTTCTGTTGTAACGACACTTCTGTTGTAACGACACCTGTTGTAACGACACCTGTTGTAACGACACTTCTGTTTTAACGACACTTCTGTTGTGATGACACTTCTGTTGTAACGACACTTCTGTTGTAACGACACCTGTTGTAACGACACCTGTTGTAACGACACTTCTGTTTTAACGACACTTCTGTTGTGACGACACTTCTGTTGTGACGACACTTCTGTTGTAACGACACTTCTGTTGTGACGACACTTCTGTTGTGACGACACTTCTGTTGTGACGACACTTCTGTTGTGACGACACTTCTTTTGTAACGACACTTCTGTTGTGACGACACTTCTGTTGTGACGACACTTCTGTTGTGACGACACTTCTGTTGTGACGACACTTCTGTTGTGACGACACTTCTGTTGTGACGACACTTCTGTTGTGACGACACTTCTGTTGTGACGACACTTCTGTTGTGACGACACTTCTGTTGTAACGACACTTCTGTTGTGACGACACTTCTGTTGTGACGACACTTCTTTTGTAACGACACTTCTGTTGTGACGACACTTCTGTTGTGACGACACTTCTGTTGTGACGACACTTCTTTTGTAACGACACTTCTGTTGTAACGACACTTCTGTTGTGACGACACTTCTGTTGTGACGACACTTCTGTTGTAACGACACTTCTGTTGTGACGACACTTCTGTTGTAACGACACTACTGTTGTAACGACACTTATTGTGACGACACTTCTGTTGTAACGACACTTCTGTTGTAACGACACTTCTGTTGTAACGACACTTCTGTTGTAACGACACTTCTGTTGTAACGACACCTGTTGTAACGACACCTGTTGTAACGACACTTCTGTTTTAACGACACTTCTGTTGTGATGACACTTCTGTTGTAACGACACTTCTGTTGTAACGACACCTGTTGTAACGACACCTGTTGTAACGACACTTCTGTTTTAACGACACTTCTGTTGTGACGACACTTCTGTTGTGACGACACTTCTGTTGTAACGACACTTCTGTTGTGACGACACTTCTGTTGTGACGACACTTCTGTTGTGACGACACTTCTGTTGTGACGACACTTCTGTTGTGACGACACTTCTTTTGTAACGACACTTCTGTTGTGACGACACTTCTGTTGTGACGACACTTCTGTTGTGACGACACTTCTGTTGTGACGACACTTCTGTTGTGACGACACTTCTGTTGTGACGACACTTCTGTTGTGACGACACTTCTGTTGTGACGACACTTCTGTTGTGACGACACTTCTGTTGTAACGACACTTCTGTTGTGACGACACTTCTGTTGTGACGACACTTCTGTTGTGACGACACTTCTGTTGTGACGACACTTCTGTTGTGACGACACTTCTTTTGTAACGACACTTCTGTTGTAACGACACTTCTGTTGTGACGACACTTCTGTTGTGACGACACTTCTGTTGTGACGACACTTCTGTTGTGACGACACTTCTGTTGTGACGACACTTCTGTTGTGACGACACTTCTGTTGTGACGACACTTCTGTTGTGACGACACTTCTGTTGTGACGACACTTCTGTTGTGACGACACTTCTGTTGTAACGACACTTCTGTTGTGACGACACTTCTGTTGTGACGACACTTCTGTTGTGACGACACTTCTGTTGTGACGACACTTCTGTTGTGACGACACTTCTGTTGTGACGACACTTGCTCTAAAGTAGATTGATTTGTGTTAAATGTCCAACGTTCACATGAACAACATCAACACTGCACCGAGTCCCTGTGGCAGCTGGTGATGCAAAATATAGAGGGAGCTATTTGACATTACTGTGTTTTTTCTAGAAAATGTGAATATTCTACATATTTTTGAATATTTTAGTGTATAAATACACATTTACAATTTAACTTATCAAGTAAACAAACTTTATTTCCACTTTTGGTAATGGTAATACTATGACTTGGAGGCAGATTCCATTTGTGAGAAAATACATTTGACATAAAATTACATTTAACACTTTATAAAATAAAGAGCAAAACAAAAATATCAGTGATACTGTACATTATAGTGCATAGTAGCAATTACTACATGAAGAGAATTTAAAAAACACAAACAATAGTTGGTGCCTGTTTCAAAAAACAGAACACAAAACAAAAAGATCAGCTTCTAAGTGGCATTAGTTAACCTGAACTACATTTGATAACATTTTACATTTTCATATTTAATCATCACAGACATTATTGCTCATGGAAAGTTGTTCTTAAAGACATGTAATTTATAGCATTCTCATGGGTTTTCTAATAACCAAACCTTCTACTATTGGCATTATCCAGCATAATAAAGTCTAAAACACTCCTGTTTGGTGTGCTCAAGGTAACGGAGCACAAGTGCTACACTGGTTCGACACATCAGATGTCCGATGGGCTCGGATTGATAAGAAATCAGCCGTTTTCACTTCATCACGAATATAGTTTTTATTCACAGCCAGCAAACAGTGGAGGAGCTCATTCTGAATGGTTTTGGACGTACCTTTGAACACAGACGCTCCGTTCTAGTGCAGCACAGTGTCTAAGGAAGACGCAAAACAGACCAGTCCCGCAAAATCCCTTATTATTGGAGGTGTCGGTCTCGTCATGGCTTCGTAAAGCCAGTTGTGTGGTAGCCTGTCCCAGCTAAGCTAACTTCAGACAGTTGTCCATATCCATTTTTGTGTTTTTGTATGTTCTCAAATCGGTGTTTCATGTCCCGGACACCATTTTCACACCGAGCCCGGTCTGTACATGCAGTTTTAGAAAGTAAACAGGGAAGACAAAAAAGAGCAATAGCGTCACTGCAACCAGCTAGCCACGGCCTGTCGCTGTACCAAGCTGACGAAAGCCGTCTTTTTTAACCTCCTGTCTGACATTAATAGCAGGCTGGTCCGGTCTACTTTCCTTTATATGTTTCTTTCAAAAGGCTTCTGAAACACCTGCTACGCTGCGTGTCCAGCGTAAACAGCCTAGCTCCAATGGTGTAGACACACTACACTAAATGGAAAGAAAGTTTTAATGTGGCTTTTCTCATAAAGATGCAGTCACTTTTCTTGGCTTGATTGGCTCGATTTTCCAACAGCCCACAGCCGAAGTTGAAAAGAGACGCCGCAGAAAAAGTATCTTATAAATATATTTTTTCTTTTACATATTTAAACTAATAATAAAATAACATAATTCTGAACAGGCTCAGATCTGGTCCAGGCTCAGATCTGGGTCCTTAGCAGGATTTTACGGGTGGTGCAGAGTCGGCGTTAGCTTAAATAAACTTGACTTCCTGTGTTTATGCCCCACTTCCTGCACTTCCCGTCTCCGTGACAACGCTCTTAAAGACTCTGAGGAGGCTTTTAAGTCCAGGTCCAGTCTCGAGTCTCAGTTTAAACTCAAATCTGAACAAGAAACATTTCATAAATCTAACTTTACACTCTGACTTTGTGTTTCAGATGTCCAAATACAAACGGACTACGCTGGATGAAGAGGATGGCTCAGATGCCCTCCCAGAGTCCAGTCCCGGTGTAGACTCTGATCAGGACCAGGTGGAAGTGGGCTTCAGGAAGTCCGGACCAGGTCTTCTGGGGAGGCGGACTCGTCTGGAACTTCTCCTTGGAGTTTTGCTTCTACTCTCAGTCCTGGCTCTGTTCATCTGCGTCCTCCTGCTGGGACTAGGACTGGGCCCAGGTAAGACCCTCCTCTGGGACTGGGACTAGGTAAGACCCTCCTCTGGGACTGGGACTGGGACCAGGGAAGACCCTCCTCTGGGACTGGGACTGGGACCAGGTAAGACCCTCCTCTGAGACTGGGACCAGGGAAGACCCTCCTCTGAGACTGGGACCAGATAAGACCCTTCTCTGGGACTGGGACCAGGTAAGACCCTCCTCTGGGACGGGGACCAAGTAAGACCCTCTTCTGGGACGGGGACCAGGTAAGACCCTCCTCTGGGACGGGGACCAAGTAAGACCCTCTTCTGGGACGGGGACCAGGTAAGACCCTTCTCTGGGACGGGGACCAAGTAAGACCCTCTTCTGGGACGGGGACCAGGTAAGACCCTCCTCTGGGACGGGGACCAAGTAAGACCCTCTTCTGGGACGGGGACCAGGTAAGACCCTTCTCTGGGACCAAACCACCTTAAAGCTTGGGTTAGACCTGATTTAGACCTCATTTATGGAGAAATTATCATAAATATCCCATATGTTTTTTTTATTCAATATTTGCCGATACGATAGATCTTAAAATCCATAGCAAGGCCCACACATGTATTTTAAATGAGGTTAGCTTTTAATTTAAGTCAAAATAATAACAAAATGTATTCATGTATTCACAACTTTAGACCTGGTTCTGGTTCTCTTGCAGACCGCCGGGCCGTGTGTCTGACCCAGGCCTGTGTCTCGGTGGCGGCTCAGATCGTGGAGGCCTTAGACCGGACTGTGGACCCATGTCAGGACTTTTACCAGTTCTCGTGCGGTGGTTGGATCCGGAGAAACCCACTTCCTGATGGACGATCGAGATGGTCCACCTTCAACAGCATCTGGGAGCAGAACCAGGCCCTGCTCAAGCACCTGCTGGGTAAAGCTGACCTCTGACCCCTGACCCTGAGAGCAGAGCCGGTCACACATGCAGCCTGACCTGGGAATTTACCTGCATTTTGTCAAAGCAGCGACGTGTGTGAATAAAGCCAGAGCTGAATTCCGGTATTAGCCTCTCCGATTAGCTTCTCTGATTAGCTGGTCCGATTAGCTTCTCAGATTAGCTTCTCCGATTAGCTTCTCCGATTAGCTGCTCGGGTTACCTTCTCCGATTAGCTGCTCCAATTAGCTTCTCCAATTAGCTGCTCAGATTAGCTTCTCCGATTAGCCTCTCCGATTAGCTTCTCAGATTAGCCTCTCCGATTAGCTTCTCAGATTAGCCTCTCCAATTAGCTTCTCCGATTAGCCTCTCCAATTGGCTTCTCCGATTAGCCTCTCCGATTAGCCTTTCCGATTAGCTTCTTCCATTAGCCTCCGATTAGCTTCTCCGATTAGCTTTTGCGATTCCACAAACGAAAACAACGAATTATTTTTGCATGTTTTTGTTGTATTCATTTTGTATTGTGTATTTATGATTATATTTCTGAACATATATCACAAAACTTTATATACAGGTAGAAAAAAAAGCACAGGAAATATTTTCTGTAGCTTGCCTCCTTAACTGATGCATTCAACAAAAAGGGAAATGACAAAACTCTTAATTACTCTGGAAAAACTAACTAGTATTTTAAAAACTAAAAATACCTCAAACAAGTAACATTTTAGCCAATATTTTATGCTAGACATTTAGGAGCCCGAAGCTGAGATGCTAACCCCCTTTGAACGTGTAGCATATATATATAAATATAAATATATCCCGGCTCCGCCCCTCCTGCAGTGTCTCGTCTCTTCTGAAGAACAGATCGAGGCTCTAAACCAGCTCGATGCATCACACGTCTTTTCACATTCTCTCAGAGAGGCCAATTTTCGTTACTGTTTGTAGAAAACGTATGAGGATCAAAACTGTGGGCTCTTGTTTAATTGTAAAAGGAACAGGGCACAAAAAGCCTATTGTAATTCAGTCCAAACTGTCTGGTCAGGCTGGTGCCCCTCGGAGCCCCCGATGCCCTGATATTAACCATGTATTCACTGAGACTCAAAGAGTTTGTGGCGGTGAATTTAGGGGCCACTCTTGCCCAGACACCCTGGCACAGAGCAGGTCACCAGCTTCACCAGCTTCACCAACAGATAATCCTGTCCAAATATAAATGCGGTTTAGCACGTCTCCACCTGGACAGACCAACTATGTCTGTGCCTCGGACGCTCTTTTTCACAGCACCATACGTTCAGTTCCTGTCTCTCCACTCAACTCCCACCTCCTTTCTCCTAACCCCTCGTCTCCTCCCTCCTTGCCTCCTAACCCCTCGTCTCCTCTCTCCTTGCCTCCTAACCCCTCGTCTCCTCTCTCCTTGCCTCCTAACCCCTTGTGTCCTTGTTTCCTCAGAGAACGGCA
This sequence comes from Eucyclogobius newberryi, assembly GCF_026437365.1. Lineage (NCBI taxonomy): Eukaryota > Metazoa > Chordata > Actinopteri > Gobiiformes > Gobiidae > Eucyclogobius > Eucyclogobius newberryi. The sequence goes on along the minus strand of NW_027315724.1, from coordinate 16,961,185 downwards.
CTTTTCCGGGGAACTCGAGCGCTGGAGGCAGTGAAGCCGAGAGGAAAACACAGGCGTATTATCTGTCCTGCCTGAACTCAGCCAAGATCGACGAGCTCGGAGCCACGCCCCTGACACAGCTCATCAGCAAGGTCTGGACCTGGACTAAGACCTGGACCAAGACCTGGACTAAGACCTGGACTAAGACCTGGACTAAGACCTGGACTAAGACCGGGACTAAGACCGGGACTAAGACCTGGACTAAGACCTGGACTAAGACCTGGACTAAGACCTGGACTAAGACCTGGACTAAGACCTGGACTAAGACCGGGACTAAGACCGGGACTAAGACCGGGACTAAGACCGGGACTAAGACCTGGACTGAGACCAGGACTGAGACCAGGACTGAGACCAGGACTAAGACCTGGACTAAGACCTGGACTAAGACCAGGACTAAGACCAGGACTAAAACAAGGACTAAAACAAGGACTAAGACCAGGACTGAGACCAGGACTGAGACCAGGACTAAGACCAGGACTAAGACCAGGACTAAGACCAGGACTAAGACGTGGACAAAGACGTGGACAAAGACGTGGACTCAGACCAGCTCACTCTGCCCCCTGCTGGTGCTCAGGTCGGTGGCTGGAACATCACTGGACCCTGGGAGAAAGACAACTTCATGGAGGTTCTGAAGGTGGTGTCAGGTCCTCTGCGAGCTCAGCCTTTCTTCAGCGTTTCAGTTAGCACCGACCCCAAGAGCTCCAACAGTAACGTCATACAGGTACTCACCACAAGCAGGTACCACAAGCAACCACAAGCAGGTACTCACAAACACAGGTACTCACCACAAGCAAATACTCACCACAAGCAGGTACTCACAAACACAGGTACTCACCACAAGCAGTAAGAAAGCATAATTTGCATTTAAACTTGGCAGACCGACGTCTGAGATCAAATCAAGCTTTTACTGAGAATGACTGGGATTTATTCTTGATTATTACAAAAACATTGGACGTGAGGAACACGTTGGGAATGTTTTCATTTTGCGTTTCTGTTCGTGTCTCAGAAATAGCACAGACTACTCTAAAGCCCAGATGCCCTAACGTCTTTTTAAACCGCACTAGTACAAAGTGTTTAATGTGTGTCTCCTGTGCCATAGGTCGACCAATCAGGGCTCTTCTTACCCTCCAGAGACTATTACCTCAACAAGACAGCCAATGAGAAGGTGAGGACCGGTCACATGGCCTGAACCAGGACCAATTTTTATATATTTATTTAGAAAGCATATCAAGTCGGAAAAAAGAATACCATATTTTCCGAGAAGAAAAAAAAAACATGTATAAGTCGCACTAGAGTCGTATTTTTGGGGGAAATTTATTTGATTAAATTCCAGACCAAGAACAGACATTTCCTCTTGAAATGCAATTTAAAACAATCACAGATGAGAGAACATGGTGAATTGGGGTTCGAATGCTAACGTAACACCTTCAGCTACATGACGCACAGACAACCAACTGCGGTAAGTGTCTGGTATGTTAACGTAACATATTAACAGTTATTCAGATAACTATAAAGAACATGCTAACAAGTTTACCAAAGCATCAGTTTTACCCCAAATCACTAAATCCATTGAATTCTTCTTCCTCTGTGTCACTTCTAAACAACTCCACAAACTCCGGAGGTAGAGGAAGTGCAGATTCTTCTTCTGCGTTACTTAGAGCCTAGAGCGAAAATAACAAATAATATCGCATATAAGTTGCTCTGAAGTATAAGTCCCCGCCAAAGCATCCCGGCCAAACTATGTAAAAAGGTGCGACTTATAGTCCGGACAATATGGTATACCAATACAAATATACAAACCTCTGCTCCTCACAGTTCTTCTTCTGCTCCTCACAGCTCCTCTGTTCCTCACATTTCTTCCTCTGCTCATCACAGTGCCTCCTCACAGCTCCTCCTCACAGCGCCTCCTCACAGCGCCTCCTCACAGCTCCTCTGTTCCTCACATTTCTTCCTCTGCTCCTCACAGCTCCTCCTCACAGCGCCTCCTCACAGCTCCTCACAGCTCCTCCTCACAGCGCCTCCTCACAGCTCCTCTGTTCCTCACATTTCTTCCTCTGCTCCTCACAGCGCCTCCTCACAGCTCCTCCTCACAGCGCCTCCTCACAGCTCCTCACAGCTCCTCCTCACAGCGCCTCCTCACAGCGCCTCCTCACAGCGCCTCCTCACAGCTCCTCACAGCGCCTCCTCACAGCGCCTCCTCACAGCGCCTCCTCACAGCTCCTCCTCACAGCTCCTCCTCACAGCGCCTCCTCACAGCGCCTCCTCACAGCGCCTCCTCACAGCTCCTCCTCACAGTTCTTCTCTCCCGCAGGTGTTGGCTGCTTACCTGGACTACATGGTGGAGCTGGGGACTCTTCTGGGCGGAGAGCGAGACTCGACTCTGGTCCAGATGAAGCAGATCTTGGACTTCGAGACTGTTTTGGCCAATCTCACTGTTCCTCAAGACCAGAGACGAGACGAGGAGAAGATCTACAACAAGATCTCCATCGCAGAGCTGCAGGTACCAGGATGAGAAAGACTCACACCGCTACTGCTCTGACGAATAAAGATGTCACGTTTGAACCATTCTTCCCTATTAATAAGACCAAACAGTCAACGTTACTCCTGCCCTTTGTGTCCAGTTTTATTAAGTCCAAATAAAGTGAATGTGACAAAAACAGATTAGTAAGTACTGTGCATTTCGCTGTCTTCCTGGAGCGTTCCATTGTCGAAAAATATTCCGTTTGTTTTTTAAGAAAAATACATTTCGACTTTTATCTAGACATCATTCTCAATCTGTGGATCTAGTCTGAGAACAAGGGTTTTTATCCTACTCTGAGTATGCCCTGCCCACCGGGCGGAGCCTCCTGATAATAGCCTGTCCTGTATTTGTTTTTGTTTACACTGCTCTTTGTTACCTAACAGCCCTTTAATGGGCCATAGAAATACTATTGTGACTTGACTGCTGCTCCTCATCACCGATAAGTACCTGATTAGCATCTGAATGGCCAGGACTGCTGTACACTGCTAGAAGATTGAATTTTATAGAATGAATTAAAAATGCTTCCAGAGTGCTTCCCATTATATTGTGACCTGAATAATCACAATTATGGATTAAACCGATAACCTTGATCTCCTCCTCCTCTTTCTCATTTGTCCTCCTCTTCCTCCTCTCTCTCCTCTCTTCCTCCTCTCTCTCCTCTCCTCTCTCTCTCCTCTCTTCCTCCTCTCTCTCCTCTCCTCTCTCTCTCTCCTCTGTCCTCTCTCTCTCCTCTCTTCCTCCTCTCTCCCCTCCTCTCTCCTCTTCTTCTTCAGACTCTGGCTCCTGCCGTGGACTGGTTGGACCTTCTCTCCTTCAGTTTGTCTCCTCTGGACCTGAACGACACAGAGCCTGTGGTGCTTTACGCCAAAGAATATCTCCAACAAGTGTCAGATCTCATCAACAAGACGCACAAGAGGTGAGAAGCACAAGTGATACACAAAAGACACACAAGAGACAGCGTGAAACGGTGTGTTTCTTCCTCTGGTGGCAGTTTGCTGAATAACTACATGGTTTGGACATTGGTGCAGAAAAGTGTGACGAGTTTGGACCAAAGGTTTGAAAATGCTCAGGACAAACTCCTCGAGAGTCTCTACGGAACAAAGAAGGTAAAAAACATGAACACACCCCGTGCACATGGGTCATTATAGTGTGTGTGTGTGTGTGTTTCAGTCGTGCACATGGGTCCTTATAACGTGTGTGTGTGTGTGTTTCAGTTGTGCACATGGGTCATAATGTGTGTGTGTGTTTCAGTTGTGCACATGGGTCATAATGTGTGTGTGTTTCAGTTGTGCACATGGGTCATAATGTGTGTGTGTGTTTCAGTTGTGCACATGGGTCATAATGTGTGTGTGTGTGTTTCAGTTGTGCACATGGGTCATAATGTGTGTGTGTGTGTGTTTCAGTTGTGCACATGGGTCATAATGTGTGTGTGTTTCAGTTGTGCACATGGGTCATAATGTGTGTGTTTCAGTTGTGCACATGGGTCATAATGTGTGTGTTTCAGTTGTGCACATGGGTCATAATGTGTGTGTTTCAGTTGTGCACATGGGTCATAATGTGTGTGTGTGTGTGTGTGTGTTTCAGTTGTGCACATGGGTCATAATGTGTGTGTGTGTGTGTTTCAGTTGTGCACATGGGTCATAATGTGTGTGTTTTTCAGTTGTGCACATGGTCATAATGTGTGTGTGTGTGTTTCAGTTGTGCACATGGGTCATAATGTGTGTGTGTGTTTCAGTTGTGCACATGGGTCATAATGTGTGTGTGTGTGTTTCAGTTGTGCACATGGGTCATAATGTGTGTGTGTTTCAGTTGTGCACATGGGTCATAATGTGTGTGTTTCAGTTGTGCACATGGGTCATAATGTGTGTGTGTGTGTGTGTGTGTTTCAGTTGTGCACATGGGTCATAATGTGTGTGTGTGTGTGTGTTTCAGTTGTGCACATGGTCATAATGTGTGTGTTTTTCAGTTGTGCACATGGTCATAATGTGTGTGTGTGTGTGTTTCAGTTGTGCACATGGTCATAATGTGTGTGTTTTTCAGTTGTGCACATGGTCATAATGTGTGTGTGTGTGTTTCAGTTGTGCACATGGGTCATAATGTGTGTGTTTCAGTTGTGCACATGGGTCATAATGTGTGTGTGTGTTTCAGTTGTGCACATGGGTCATAATGTGTGTGTGTTTCAGTTGTGCACATGGGTCATAATGTGTGTGTGTGTGTGTTTCAGTTGTGCACGTGGGTCATAATGTGTGTGTTTCAGTTGTGCACATGGGTCATAATGTGTGTGTGTGTGTTTCAGTTGTGCACATGGGTCATAATGTGTGTGTGTGTTTCAGTTGTGCACATGGGTCATAATGTGTGTGTGTGTTTCAGTTGTGCACGTGGGTCATAATGTGTGTGTTTCAGTTGTGCACATGGGTCATAATGTGTGTGTTTGTGTTTCAATTGTGCACATGGGTCATAATGTGTGTGTGTGTATGTGTTTCAGTCGTGCACGCCGCGCTGGCAGACTTGTATCGGTTACACAGACGACACTCTGGGCTTCGCTCTCGGAGCACTTTTTGTCAAAGCAACGTTCGACAAACACAGCAAAGGAATCGTGAGTATCAGCCAATCGAAGCACAGGAACACAGCCACAGACCAATCAGAGCACAGGAACAAAGCCACTGACCAATCAGAGCACAAGAACATCAACCCAGCTCACTCCAGATTGATCTGTGTCTCACTTTGAAGAGACTATGGACTAGATTGCACCGTAGACTGCTGGTTATAGGCCGTTCTTTGTAGGCTTTTGTTTGTAGGCTGTAGACTGTTGGTTGTAGGCTGTAGACTGTTGGTTGTAGACTGTAGACTGCTGGTTGTAGACTGTAGACTGCTGGTTGTAGGCTGTTGGTTGTAGACTGTAGGCTTTTGGTTGTAGGCTGTTGGTTGTAGACTGTAGACTGCTGGTTGTAGGCTGTAGACTGTAGGCTGTTGGTTGTAGGCTGTAGGCTGTTGGTTGTAGACTGTAGGCTTTTGGTTGTAGGCTGTAGCTGATGTTTTTGTTTTCAGGCGGAGGAGATGATAAACGAGATCCGGACGGCTTTTAAACAGGGTCTGGACCAACTGCACTGGATGGACCCAGAGACCAAACAGAATGCCAAGGAGAAGGTGGGTCCTACATCCTACATCCAAACTCTTACCTCCTACACACTTACACCGAGACAGTCCTACGTTAGAGCAGCAAGATGTATCTATCAGATCCAATCTTCAATGGTCAAAATCAACAAATCAAAGACTCTGATTATTCAAGTTCTTTTTAAACAGCAAATAATGTTTCTTCTGTAAAAACTCTGTAGTTCAGACTCCACAAACATATTCTCTGAAGTTCAGTCTCTCAGATGTTAAAGCTCCTGGACGAGTTTAAAACGTGAAACACCAAAACGAGCATCAAACTGTAAAAACATATTTTCCCTCCACTTCAGGCAGACTCCATCTACGACATGATCGGATTCCCCGAGTTCATCCTGGACCCGAAAGAACTGGATGATGTTTATGATGGGGTGAGTCCAGGACCAGGACCAGGACCAGAATACAGAAGGAGCTGAACCGGTTTCCTTGTGTTTTCAGTACGACGTGTCTGAGGACAGTTTCTTCCAGAACATGTTGAACTTCTACAACTTCTCGTCTCGAGTCATGGCGGATCAGCTGAGGAAGACGCCCAACAAAGACCAGTGAGTGTAGTCCTGCTATAGACCCGCCGTAGACCTGCTGCAATACCACTAACCCTGCCCCTTTCCCGGCGCAGGTGGAGCATGACTCCGCCCACAGTTAATGCCTACTATATGCCAACAAAGAACGGCATCGTGTTTCCAGCCGGGATTCTTCAGGCACCGTTCTATGCCCATGACCACCCCAAGTACGGACCGGGGTTAGACCGGGTTTAGGCTGGTTCTTGTCCAGCTTTAGTCCTGTTTTAATCCAGTTGTAGTCCCATTTTTGTCCAGTTTTAGTCCCACTTTAGTCCTGTTTTAATCCAGTTTTAGTCTAGTTTTAGTCCAGTTTTTGTCTAGTTTTAGTCCAGTTTTAGCCCTGTTTTAGCCCTGTTTCAGCCCTGTTTTGTCCAGTTTAAGATACGTTTTAGTCCTATTCTAGCCCTGTTTTAGTCCTTTTTTAGCCCTCTTTAAGTCCAGTTTTAGTCTTGTTTTAGTCCAGTTTAAGTCTCGTTTTAGTCCAGTTCTTGCCCTCTTTTAGTCCAGTTTTATCCCTGTTTTAGTCCAGTTTAAATCCTGTTTTAGTCCAGTTCTTGCCCTCTTTTAGTCCAGTTTTATCCCTGTTTTAGTCCAGTTTAAATCCTTTTTAGTCCTGTTTTAGTCCAGTTCTAGCCCTGTTTTAGTTCAGTTTTAGTTCGAGCCCTCGTTCAGACCTGGTTCTGTTTCAGGGCGCTGAACTTCGGGGGGATTGGAGTGGTGATGGGACATGAGCTGACGCACGCTTTCGACGACCAGGGTGAGTCCAGAGTCCAGAGTCCAGACCTCAGATGGTCCTGGTACTGGTTCTGACCCAGCTCTCGTCTGTTCCAGGGCGTGAGTATGACAAGGAGGGGAACCTGCGTCCCTGGTGGCAGAACGGTTCCGTGTTGGCGTTCTCGGAGCGCAGTCACTGTATGGAACAGCAGTACCAGAACTACAGCGAGAACGGAGAGAACGTGAACGGAAAACAGACGCTCGGAGAGAACATGGCCGACAACGGAGGACTGAAGGCGGCTTACAAGGTGAGGGCGGGGCTTAGGGAAGAGGGGAGGGGCTAGCAGATGGAAACGAAAAATAATCATTTGTCACCTTTTCCTGCCCGGGCCCAGATACTTTGGCATAAGTTCAAGTTCATAGTAACCAAAGATTTGTTCAATACAATTTACTCTTGGAACATAAAGTGTTCTCCAGTTAAATACTTGCTCAAGGTTTCTTTCTCTCTGTGAAAACTATGATATCGTCAGATTTTGATAAAACTACATTTAAACTGAGGCCACAGAACACACAATAAAAACGAAGAAACCATGAGTTATGTTTGGTCTCAGTCCTGGTCCTTGGTCTGGTTTCAGGCTTACCGCTCGTGGGTGCAGAAACATGGAGAGGAGAAGCTTCTTCCTGCCGTGAATCTCACCAACGATCAGCTGTTCTTTGTGGGATTCGCTCAGGTCTGTGTCAGATGCCCTCCCGTCCTTTGTGTCCGATGCCATTCCTGTGTCAGTCTGCAGAATGTCTTCTTGCTCTTCGCCACATTTCACACTGCACCTTTCTGTCTAATAAAACCTACAGGAAAGTTCTGGAATAATAGTGTTTTTCAAAAATGCCGGTGCCGCGCAGCCAAAGGGAGGGGCGGTGTCAAACCTTCTCTTAAGCCAGTGTCCGCTACAAGCTTTTGTCCATTCGCGGCAAAAGATTTCTGATTGTGGCTCAAAATGGTGGCTCATAGTTCCCGGAGTGAGACCCTGGATCTACTGCTGCAAAGAACTTCTCTGCGTCCCAGAAAGCATTTTTCTCACCTACAGCTTTAACAAAGATTAGCTTTTGTGGCGATTTTTGCCTATTTTCATGTCATTGGCTATTGTTTGGTTGAAAATCCTTCAGTTTTCTGAGATTTAAAACATAAAATCTCAGACTGCGCTACTTCTGGGCACACAACTACTGGATGTAGCTAGCCGCTAAACTGGTGACATGCGCTAGCGAGAACGCTCCATTGATTTGAATGGACCGCCATCTTGCTCCCTGGGGGCTTGAGTGAGACAAAGATTAAACTTAGAACTGTCATATGACCAAAGACGATTTGATCGATTAATTTATATTAAACTGATTTTAGAATCTTGTCCTCCTGTCGTTGCGGCTATGATCAATCTGTCAAACATGTAACATAAAAGTGCAGCAGAGGAGCTCCACTGTAAACGGGACCTTATCACATCTTTTCTCTTTCACTAAGTCACTTTTACAAACGCAAAAACACAGCTAGCATGTTGGACTAGCATGTTGAGCTAGCATGTCGCGCTAGCCTAGGGTGACCAGATTTTCAAAATGAAAAACTGGGACGCACACGAATTTGGGGTAATAATGAAATTGTAAAAAACACAGGTAATTAAGTAAATTTTTATGCCCTTTGTCAATTCATGGCTTTTTCACTCACTTGTTGTCAGTTTTTTGTTCTGGTTATACTAAAGCCAGATTTCTCATTTTTGGACAAAGAAACAACAATGTACTCAACTCTTTACTTTTGGCGGTCTCAAAGTGGTCAAAAACTGGGCAACTGGGACTTGTCTTGTATAAAACTGGGACAAATCAGTGGTTTGGGACACAGGGCTCTAATCTGGTACTTTCCCGGTTCCCTCTGTCTGATGTCTGTCCCCCTGTCTGATGTCTGTCCCCCTCTCTGATGTCTGTCCGCCTCTCTGATGTCTGTCCCCCACTCTGATGTCTGTCCCCCTCTCTGATGTCTGTCCGCCTCTCTGATGTCTGTCCCCCACTCTGATGTCTGTCCCCCTCTCTGATGTCTGTCCCCCTCTCTGATGTCTGTCCCCCTCTCTGATGTCTGTCCGCCTCTCTGATGTCTGTCCCCCACTCTGATGTCTGTCCCCCTCTCTGATGTCTGTCCGCCTCTCTGATGTCTGTCCGCCTCTCTGATGTCTGTCCGCCTCTCTGATGTCTGTCCCCCTCTCTGATGTCTGTCCCCCTCTCTGATGTCTGTCCGCCTCTCTGATGTCTGTCCCCCACTCTGATGTCTGTTCCCCTGTCTGATGTCTGTCCCCCTGTCTGATGTCTGTCCCCCTGTCTGATGTCTGTCCCCCTCTCTGATGTCTGTCCCCCTCTCTGATGTCTGTCCGCCTCTCTGATGTCTGTCCCCCACTCTGATGTCTGTCCCCCTCTCTGATGTCTGTCCGCCTCTCTGATGTCTGTCCCCCTCTCTGATGTCTGTCCGCCTCTCTGATGTCTGTCCGCCTCTCTGATGTCTGTCCCCCACTTTGATGTCTGTTCCCCTCTCTGATGTCTGTCCCCCACTCTGATGTCTGTCCCCCTCTACGATGTCCGCCCCCCCTCTCTGATGTCTGTTCTGTCCCCCTCTGATGTCTGTCCACCTCTCCAATGTCTGTCCCCCTCTGAGGTCTGTCCTGTCCCTCTCTCTGATGTCTGTCCCCCTCTCCGATGTCTGTCCCCCTCTCTGATGTCTGTCCCCCTCTCTGATGTCTGTCCCCCTCTGAGGTCTGTTCTGTCCCCCTCTGATGTCTGTACCCCTCTCCGATGTCTGTCCACCTCTCCAATGTCTGTCCCCCTCTGAGGTCTGTCCTGTCCCTCTCTCTGATGTCTGTCCGCCTCTCTGATGTCTGTCCCCCACTCTGATGTCTGTCCCCCACTCTGATGTCTGTCCCCCACTCTGATGTCTGTCCCCCTCTACGATGTCCGCCCCCCCTCTCTGATGTCCGCCCCCCTCTGAGGTCTGTTCTGTCCCCCTCTGATGTCTGTCCACCTCTCCAATGTCTGTCCCCCTCTGAGGTCTGTCCTGTCCCTCTCTCTGATGTCTGTCCACCTCTCCGATGTCTGTCCCCCTCTCTGATGTCTGTCCCCCTCTGAGGTCTGTTCTGTCCCCCTCTGATGTCTGTACCCCTCTCCGATGTCTGTCCACCTCTCCAATGTCTGTCCCCCTCTGATGTCCGTACCCCTCTCCGATGTCTGTCCACCTCTCCAATGTCTGTCCCCCTCTGAGGTCTGTCCTGTCCCTCTCTCTGATGTCCGCCCCCCTCTCTGATGTATTTCCCTCACTGATGTTTGTCCCCCTCTCAGAGCCTGGCTCCCTCTATGACGTCAGTACTCTCTGTCCGTCCCCCTCTCTGTCCGTCTGTCCGTCCCCCTCTCTCTGATGTCCGTCCCCCTCTCTGATGTCCGTCCTCCTCTCTGATGTCTGCTTCTCTCTACCTCAGGTGTGGTGCTCAGTCCGGACTCCAGAGAGCGCTCACGAGGGCCTAGTCACGGATCCTCACAGTCCTCCTCGGTTCCGCGTCATTGGAACGTTGGCAAACTCGCCGGACTTCAGCCGTCACTTCTCGTGTCCGTTCGGCTCCCCCATGAACCCGGGCGAGCGCTGTGAGGTGTGGTGAGGCTATCGGAGCGCCCGAGGATCCAGGGGGCGGAGCCAGGGCCACAACGCACCAATCACAGCCTCACAACTCAGCGAAGGAACCTCCCACTCACAGAAAGGAACCTCAGAGGAAACAAGTTTCCCCTCCCTGTGTGTCCAGAAGAGCTCAAGTTACTTTAATGAACCATTTCTCTTAAAAAGTACAACTTTATCACTATTTATTGATTTTTTTTTTTTTTTATTACTCTGAAAATAAGTTATTACTTAACAGGCACTGCTGCTCCCTAATTGTTTTATTTTTTTATTTTCAGTTTTAAGTAAGATAAAACATTGCACATATTTTTGTAAATTAACATTGAGTAACAAAAAAACATAAATAATAGTTTTTAAGAGAAAAAGATGTTTGTGATTTGAGCTGCGACCTATAATGTGCCCTGCCGTTCTACAGTCTGACCAATAGGATGCAGCTTTGCGACTTGGGGATGGGGCTTACACTGGACTGCACCAATAGGAAGTGTCTTATAGACTGTGGACCAATCACAGATGTTTGTTTGGGGCCAAAAGTGTAATTCTTATTATTTAACAGGAAGTGAAGGAGCCAATGAGAAGTGCCAAACTGACTCAGGAGCGGGGCTAAGGGGAGCCGGCCAATCACAGGTGACAGGAAGTAGAAATATGTGTTGTATTTTTAGAGTGAAATATTTAATTTAATGTGTGTGTCCTGAGCAGAGACCCCTGAGGGCCCCAAACCAGAATATTGAATGTTTTAAGAGATAAAAGGTTTCATAATTGAATGTAATGTCAAAGAGTAAAAGACATGTTAGTAGTAGTAAAACAGTAAAACATTTAGAAACCACACATTTCTTTGGTGAATCTGCTCGTCTTTTACCGTTTCACTGTCGACGCAGTGGCACAGCTTCAGCCTCACAGTGAGAAGGTCCTGGGTTTGACTCCCGGTCCTTTCTGTGGAGTTTGCATGTACCTCTGTGTCTGCTTCACTATATTAAATATCTAAAATTATAGTTCTTTTTGTGAACTTCAAAGTCACAGCAGCGTCGCTTCACTAAAGTGTGGATTCTAAAGTGAAGAAAATCAAACAGTTTTTGGTCAATAAAAGACGAGCCAATTAACAAAGTTCCAACATTCCCTCTGAAAAACGATTTAATTCTCAGCTGGATTTTCCTGCTTTGGAAAGGTTAATGAAAGTTTAAAATATTCTCACGCTCTGTTCAATCCAGTTTTGTGAGTGTGAGTTTTACGAACCAGGATTTTCCAGAATCTGAAAAACCTCTGCCTTTGGGGCCCTCTGGTGGACACTGTAGTCACTGTGACTCTTGTTTGTCAAAATCTGATGCCTTTAAATAAATCCTGTCACCACAAGCTTTCTGGTCCAGTCTCTTTACTGTGACACTTTATTAGGTATAGCTTAGAACATGCGACGTTCTCTGGAACAAATGGAGAACATGAGCTGAAATTAGTTTTTGTTTTAATCCTCTGTGATTCTAGTCAACCAAAACAATATATATAACTATATAAAATGTCCTTCTCACTGATGACAAAGGGCACCACTTTCACCTTCATCTTCCACGCCCTCGCCAGCTTTTCTCTGAGCCCATGGTATTTCTCCAGTTTATCGGCTCAGGAGAGCTGTAAAAGGCGTGGAAGGTGAAAGTGATGTCCGTGGTCATCGAAGCACTCGGAGCATTGCCCCCCAAATTGGAGGAGGGGCAAAAACAGATCCCTGGAGAAACATCAGACATCTCACTCCCGAAAAGTGCAGTGCAGGAACAGCAAAGATACTGAAGAACCCTCAAGCTCCCAGGCCTGTATTAAATATATATATACATTATATATGATTATTCATATTTATATATGTATATGTATCTATTTATTTAGAGAGAGCTGCTGCTCCTGTAGTAACACTGTAATGACACTTGTAATTGTCCTTAAAAAAATAATCCATCCATCCATCCATCTTCTGCCGCTTTATCCGGGGCCGGGTCGCGGGGGCAGCAGTCTGAGCAGGGACTCCCAGACTTCCCTCTCCCCAGACACTTCCTCTAACTCCTCCGGGGGGATCCCGAGGCGTTCCCAGGCCAGCCGAGAGACATAGTCTCTCCAGCGTGTCCTGGGTCTTCCCCGGGGCCTCTTCCCGGTGGGACATGCCTGAAACACCTCCCGAGGGAGGCGCCCAGGAGGCATCCGAAACAGATGCCCGAGCCACCTCAGCTGGCTCCTCTCGACGTGGAGGAGCAGCGGCTCTACTCCGAGCTCCCCCCGTGTGGCCGAGCTCCTCACCCTATCTCTAAGGGAGCGCCCAGCCACACGGCGGAGGAAACTCATTTCGACCGCTTGTATCCACGATCTTGTTCTTTCGGTCACTACCCAAAGCTCATGACCATAGGTGAGGGTAGGAACGTAGACCGACCGGTAAATAGAGAGCTTTGCCTTTCGGCTCAGCTCCCTCTTTACCACAACAGTCCGATGCAGCGACTGCATCCCTGCAGCCGCTGCACCGATCCGCCTGTCGATCTCACGCTCCATCCTTCCCTCACTCGTGAACAAGACCCCGAGATACTTGAACTCCTCCACTTGGGGCAAGGACACCCCACCCACCTGGAGAGGGCAAGCCACCTTTTTCCGGTCGAGAACCATGGCCTCGGATTTGGAGGTGCTGATTCTCATCCCAGCCGCTTCACACTCGGCTGCAAACCGTCCCAGTGCATGTTGCAGGTCCGGGTTTGATGGAGCCATCAGGACAACATCGTCTGCAAACAGCAGAGATGAGATCCTGTGGTCCCCAAACCGGACACCCTCCGACCCCCGACTGCGCCTAGAAATTCTGTCCATAAAAATTATGAACAGAACCGGTGACAAAGGGCAGCCCTGGCGGAGTCCAACATGCACTGGGAACAGGTCTGACTTACTGCCGGCAATGCGAACACAGCTCCTGCTCCGGTCATACAGGGACCGGACAGCCCTGAGCAAAGGGCCCCGGACCCCGTACTCCCGGAGCACCCCCCAAAGGACACCCCGAGGGACACGGTCGAAAGCCTTCTCCAGATCCACAAAGCACATGTGGACTGGTTGGGCAAACTCCCATGAGCCCTCGAGCACCCGATGGAGGGTATAGAGCTGGTCCAGTGTTCCACGACCGGGACGAAAACCACTCTGCTCTTCCTGAATCCGAGGTTCGACTATCGGTCGGATTCTCCTCTCCAGTACCTTGGAATAGACCTTACCCGGGAGGCTGAGGAGTGTGATCCCTCTGTAGTTGGAACACACCCTCCGGTCCCCCTTCTTGAACAGAGGGACCACCACCCCGGTCTGCCAGTCCAGAGGCACGGTCCCCGAACGCCACGCGATGTTGCAGAGACGTGTCAACCAAGACAGTCCTACAACATCCAGATACTTTAGGTACTCAGGGTGGATCTCATCCACCCCCGGAGCCCTGCCACCGAGGAGTTTGCGAACAACCTCAGTGACTTCAGCTTGGGTGATGGATGAGCCAGCCTCCGAGTCCCCAGTCTCTACTTCCTCTTCGGAAGACGTGACTGAGGGATTAAGGAGATCCTCAAAGTATTCCTTCCACCGTCCGACGACATCCCCAGTTGAGGTCAGCAGGCCTCCACCCGCACCGTAAACGGTGTTGGTGAGACACTGCTTCCCCCTCCTGAGGCGCCGGACGGTTTGCCAGAATTTCTTTGGTGCCGATCGATAGTCCTCCTCCATGGCCTCCCCGAACTCCTCCCAGGCCCGGGTTTTTGCCTCTGCGACAGCACGAGCCGCGGCTCGCTTGGCCTGCCGATACCCGTCGATGACCTCCGGAGACCCACAAGCCAGAGTGGCCTGATAGGCCTCCTTCTTCAGTCTGACGGCATCCCTTACTTCCGGTGTCCACCACCGGGTTCGGGGGTTGCCGCCACGACAGGCACCGGAGACCATGCGACCACAACTCCGAGCAGCCGCATCAACAATGGAGGCGGAGAACATGGTCCACTCGGACTCAATGTCCCCAACTTCCCCCGGGACATGGGAGAAGCTCTCCCGGAGGTGCGAGTTGAATACCCTACTGACAGAGGGCTCCACTAGACGTTCCCAACAGACCCTCACAATGTGCTTGGGTCTGCCAAGTCTGTCCGGCTTCCTCCTCCGCCAGCAGATCCAACTCACCACCAGGTGGTGATCGGTTGACAACTCTGCCCCTCTCTTCACCTGAGTGTCCAAGACACGCGGCCGGAGGTCTGATGACACGACAACAAAGTCGATCATTGACCTCCGGCCTAGGGTGTCCTGGTGCCATGTGCACTGATGGACACCCTTGTGCTTGAACATGGTGTTCGTTATGGACAATCCGTGGCTAGCACAGAAGTCCAATAACTGAACACCGCTCGGGTTCAGATTGGGGAAGCCGTTCTTCCCGATCACCCCTCTCCAGGTGTCACTGTCATTGCCCACGTGGGCGTTGAAGTCCCCCAGTAGAACAACGGAGTCCCCGGTCGGTGCACTGTCCAGTACCCCTCCCAAGGACTCCAAGAAGGCCGGGTACTCTGCACTGCTGTTCGGCCCGTAGGCCGCCACAACAGTGAGAGACCTGTCCCCCACCCGAAGGCGGAGGGACGCGACCCTCTCGTTCACCGGGGTAAACTCCAACACGTGGCGGCTGAGCTGAGGGGCTATCAGAAAGCCCACACCAGCCCGCCGCCTCTCCCCGCGGGCAACACCAGAGAAGTGGAGCGTCCAGCCCCTCTCGAGGAGATGGGTTCCAGAGCCCAAACTGTGCGTGGAGGTGAGGCCGACTATATCTAGTCGGTATCGCTCAACCTCCCGCACAAGCTCAGGCTCTTTCCCCCCAGCGAGGTGACATTCCATGTCCCCAGAGTTAGTCTCTGTGTCCGGAGATCTGGTCGCCGAGGCCCCTGCCGTCGACTGCCGCCCAGATCTCTCTGCACCGGCCCCTTATGGATCCTCCTGCGGGTGGTGGGCCCACGGGAGGGCGGCCCCACGTCGCTCTTTCGGGCTGTGCCCGGCCGGGCCCCGTGGGGTAAGACCCGGCCACCAGGCGCTCGCCATGGAGCACCCATCCCAGGCCTGGCTCCAGGATGGGGCCCCGGTGACGCCGATCCGGGCGACGTAAACGGCCTTGTTCGTGTCGTCGTCATAAGAGGCTTCTGAACCGATCTTTGTCTGACCCGTCACCTAGGACCTGTTTGCCTTGGGAGACCCTACCAGGGGCATGAAGCCCCGGACAACATAGCTCCCGGGATCATTCGGGCACTCAAACCCCTCCACCACGTTAAGGTGTCGGTTCAAGGAGAGGTAAAAAAATTATTTAAAACCGATCTACTGATTTAAATCAGAGCTTTATTGACACACAAGACAAACAGCATTTGATGAACACAGATGATCTTTTTTGTCTCACACCAAGAATTTAATCAAATTTAATTTATTTTGGGAACAAAAACAAAACGGCAATTGAAGGGCTAACTAAACCAGGTTTACGTGATCTCATCATCACTGTACATTTTATTAAAGTACGTTCATCATCATCATTTCATACATATTTTTGTCTTGAGTAAAAAGATAAACCCAAACTGATCAGTTTCTGAAAAAGACACAAGACACGTTACAAACTTCAAATGTTATTTTTACAGTTTTGTGAATGAACTGTTTAAATCCAAACTGAGATAAAACTTCAGAAAATTTGACAATATTTAAATGATAATCTGTTCTACAGCAGCAACAACAAAAGCACAAAAGTCTTATTTAGTCACAAATGCCTCATAAACTTTAAACCAAAGGAGTCTTTCAAGAATTTTCACAGTAAAAGTCTTTCCCAGATGCAGCTAAAGGCCATGGGGCGGGGCTAGAGACCATGGGGCGGGGCTAAATGTTACGGGGCGGGGCTAAAGGGTGGTGGTGTTGCTTTTAATGGCTGTTGGCAGCCAACTGAAATGGTGCATTTACCGCCACCTACTGAAGTTGTACGTCTTCAAAGTATGTGTTTAACGCTATACCGTAAAAAAAACAAAAAGAGAGAGAGAAAGAAAGAGGAAAAAAATAGAGAAAGAGAGAGATGAAGAGAGAGAGAGAAAAAAAAGGTTGTGGGGCTAAAGGCTGTGGGGCGGGCAAAAGGCTGCGACCAAGCAATGGTTCTTCCCAGAAACTCGTCCAATAGCGATGCAATGACGGCGTTAAACTCCGCCTCCAGCTGAGACATGTCGCTGAAAAACTAAATTGGAGAAAATGTGCGGAAAGAAAAAAAAATAACAAGTAACTTGTGTAAGTATAAATGTATTGGTGAGTGTATAATTAATCAGCTGGAGAAAGTTGTTTAGCATCCACACACTGATCTGTTGGATGCAGTGACAGAGTGAATCCACTGGTCCATAGTCACCTGCCGACAGTGAAACAGATCTGAGTGTCGTCTGCATAGTTGTGATATGACACATTTTTGCTGCATGTAAAGGTTGAACTGAAGGGGTCCCAGGATTGACCCTTGGGGCACCCCACAGGTCAGGGGCATGTGGTCTGAGACACAGTTTCCAATTTCAACAAAGTACTTCCTGTCTTCCAGATATCCCTTACGTTTAAGATGTTCCACGCATGGAACTTTTAACTTTTTCTATATTTATTTCCTTTTGTCCACCATCTGAAACACTCAAGCTGCTTAATATGCTGTGCTTACAAAGAAAGCTGTAACCCCCTTGTGGTACTGTAACCCACTGATGCCCGCCCAGTCCTCTGGTCTCTGTAAGAGATCCCATGATCGACAGTGTCAAAAGCAGCACTCAAATTGAAACTGAGGTTTTGCCCCTTAAGAAAGAAGCTCTTCTGTTTTAGGAGCACTGAGTCCGACAGATTTACCATTTTCTAGGTTTTTGTTGTGGTCTCTCTCAGTGTTATACTTCCTGCATTATGTCTGTCTTCTCTTCTTGGATAGCCTTCTCAGACTCAGTCTTTTCAAAAAGTAAAAGACAGCTAGAATTACTGTTTTTTTTAATTTATTTTGACGCCATACAAGCCGTTATACCCCTGTTCATATGAAACCATGATGCTTTACCTCACCTCGCAGGTTATATTACATTCCAAAAATACCTAGACAATGGGAGTGTGGATACTGTTCTTAAATATAGTATATAGTTATACTGGGATATATATATGGGAGAATTTTAACAACTCAAGAGTGGAAATGGCAAATTATCCAACTGAAAACATGAAACATGACACATTAAAATAAAATGATTTGTTTTTGCTAAGCGTCAATTTTAGGCCCATAGACATTATTGCACAGGGCAGTGGTGTATGAAATGGGGATGACATTCAGCAAATTTTCAGAGCTGGAATCAAATTCTGTGGCTGGATGCACAGGGAGCCTGACTAAGAAGCTCTGCACTCGTCTGCCGAGCGGGACGAGGTATTCTCTTTTTCAAAGGAGCCCTGGCTTTCTATTGAAGCAACAACTGTATTAAATGACCTTTATACATTTGGATAGTTTAACAGTTTTCCAACACATCTAAAAAAGATCAACATGACTAATGTTGTTGATTTGAATTTCTTACACACATACATGTAATTCAAAGATGCTTAATAATTAATGTACAAATGTGCAAAATGATTGATAGAATTACAACAATTAATGATTTCAAGATTGTTTTCCTGGCACTTACAAAATACCCATTGCCTTTGTTGATAATAAACAAAACATATTATATAATCAGACACATTACACATATGAGCCTGAGGTAAGTTTGTCTATGTCCATCATACAAATAATACAAACCAGTCATTTGCCATACTCACATTCTGCTCTGTTGTAACATCAAATTGAATAAATGATGTGATCTTTTACTGTGTAACACAATGGTTTCAGATGGCTTCTACTGCTGCCGGAGCCACCAATTCTAAAGTAGCCCTGAATGGCCCCCCCACCACTGCTCCCAGGCCTACACCCAGTGGACCACACACACTGCATCTGCACCAACTACAATCCTATTTCTGCAGCGGTCAGAAATAATCCAGGGAAGATATACTTATTCTTCTTCTCTGCCTTTTCTCTTGCCTGCATTTTATATTTCCGTTCTAACTCTTTTAACTTACTCTGTAACTTTTCTCCTTTATGTTTGGCCTTAAGTGCTTCTTCAGCCCTGCGTTTGTTTTCAGCACTGGCGTTCTCAAACTTCCCCGCTGCCTCTTGGACCGCTCTCTCTGCTTCCTGAATCATCTCATTTGTGTAGTAGCTTCCCCCGTTGTTTTGAACCGTTCTTTCCACTTTCTCGAGAAGCTGTGGCACCTGGCTACAGCTCGGGTCTTTATTGTTGAAGACATGACAGCGGCCGTCGCATGCTTGGATTATGTTGGTGAGTTTTGAGCTTTGGCTGGTAAAGGCTTCAGGAGGCGTGTCTTGCAGTTGCTCACCATATGTGAAGAGAACCATGGAGTAGTCTGCAGCTTTGTCTCCAAACACCTGCTGGATGAGTTCCACTGACCTCTGCTCCTCTTCAGTGAACCGGTCCAGCCTTATCACAATCAAGAAGACATGGGGTCCAGGAGCAGACATGGAGATACAAGTCTTCAGCTTAAGCAGTACATCACGTTCTTTATATTTTGTGTCAAAAAGCCCTGGGGTGTCAATGACAGCGATCCTCTGCCCGTGGACTGTCCCTCTGGCCTTATTGCACTCTGCTGTCCCTGAACCTGGAGAAAATGCATCTCGGTTCAGGAGAGTGTTTCCCGATGCACTCTTCCCATTCCCAGTCTTTCCTATCAGGACAATTCGAATCTCCTCGTCACAAGATGGACCTAAGAGAGAGAGGCATATAGGATTTGTTAATTAGCTCTTGATGTGATGAATCACACATTTAGATATCAGTCAAAAACATGTTTTTCTCTTCTGGTAGTCACCACAAAAAATCTTGTCCCTTGTCTCTACAACAAGATTTGTCTGGTGAAAGGTATAAAAAGTGAATCCAAACCAGTAGGCCTTCATTTAAAACACATGCACATTCACACATGTTGGGTTTCTTATCTACATCACATTTATATTAATCGAGATTGATCTTAACCTTAACTATCGTCACTACCAGTTGGGGAAGTAACAAAATACGTGTACTAAAAATACATGTTCAGAATAATTATTTTGAGTAACTGTTTTCCAATATACTTACTTTTTCTTTAGGAGATATTCCAAATAATGTGTTACTTTCCTAAAATGAGAGGAATACATCACAGTATTCAGGGTATTTTAGGCTTCAAACTGGTCGATACATAGAAAGCATTGCTCTTGTGTTGTGTGCAAGTTTTCCATCACTAGCTAGTGATAAATAAATAGAACAAATGGTGCAAAAAACATTGCATTGATCCTATGTCGCCTTTTTACTCTATAATATAATCAGTTCAATGTGAAAGTATTCTATGTATTCAGAATTCAGTGCTCCGATTAGATCATGTCACAAAACATGTTACAAAAAATACATTTTAATGCAGGTATTCAGTAACTAAATACATTTTCAAAGTGACATGACCCATATCTAGAAGATGAAAGTCTAGTCCCTGTGATAAATATCTGATCACACACATTAAATACACATAGTCTACAGTATACTTGCACAGGCTAAATAAAACTGGGTGTTGTATTTACCTGTTC